>NW_009953297.1:298643-314048 GCF_000747805.2 Chaetura pelagica
CACAGAATACTGTACCTTCCTTAGCTGGCTTTCATATTCTTCTCGGAGTTCCCCTGGTTTGCTTAACTTAATGGGTGCTCTGAATATGAAGTCTGGAAAGAGAAGGGAGAAACAAAAAAACAACAAAAGGAAACACTTTTTAGTGCATGATGACTGGAGTTGTCTGAATTTCCCAAAAAGGGTAAGCTCTCCACAAGAGGTTCTGCAGCATTTTTCCAAGCACATCAGTTTATGCTTCCACACTGCTACGAAAAGTCTGTTTAACACCCAGGAACTCTGGGAGGAGCACGACCAAGTGAAACCATTTTGCACTTCTGTGCTTTCTTTTGAGATCCTCAAGGGCTCTCCACAAGCAGTTAAGCAATCAGGGGAGTACGAGGAGGATGTAAACACAGAGGTTAAGTAACAGCTCTGAGATGTCACAGGGAATCTACGTCCTAGAAATAAAACCAAGATTGAAGCATCTGCTCCAGCCAGACAGCCAAGGAACAGGCTGACAGCAGCAGCACAACACCCCAAATTCACACCCATACCCTTCTGCCACTTAAAGGAACACATCCAGAATAGTCATAGTCACAGAGTTGTCAGGGTTGGAAGGGACCTCTGAAGACCATCTCGTCCAACCCCTCCTAGAGCAGGATCCCCTAGAGCAGATCCCACAGGAACACATCCGGGTGGGGTTGGAATGTCCCCAGGGATGGAGACTCCACAGCCTCCCTGGGCAGCCTGTCCCAGGGCTCTGCCACCCTCACAGGCAAGAACTATTTTCTCACATTCAGGTCAAACCTCCTGTGCTCCAGTTTGTGCCCACTGCCCCCTGTCCTGGCCCTGGGCATCCCTGAGCAGAGTCTGGCCCCACCTCCTGACCCCCCTGGAGATATTTACAAGCCCTGATCAGATCCCCCCTCAGCCTCCTTTTCTCCCAGCGGCGCAGACCCAGCTCTCCCAGTCTTTCCTCACAGGCAGACACTCCAGTCCCCTCCTCACCCCCTAAACACTCTCTATTTCCTACAGAAATGCTGTTTTACACCTCCAGGCCCCCAGCACCTCCCCAGCTCCCTGCAGGGCTCCCCACAGCTCTGGAGCAAGCGCAGCTTTCATCCCAATCCCATTGCGCTTCCCGAAGTCAACATTTCTAAGCTGGCTGGGCAGGCTGCTCCATCCCACAAGAATTCCCCCCCCGCTCCAGCTTCCCTTCCCCCTCGGGAATTCAGATACCAAAAGCATATTGGCACAGGGATATAGTTTGACCTCCATCCCTGGAGTTTGTAACTCCCCAAATGACTCTTTACGTCGGTCTCGAAAGCTCCTCCTGCTTTTGTGCAGCGCAAGTCTGGGCGAGTTGCACTGCAGATGAGGAAGTCTGGGTGGAAAAGGGAACAACTGGAACAAAACAACAACCATTGAACACCCGTCCTGGCCCAGCTCTCCCTGGCTCAGGCTGCAGCACAGCTCATCATCCTGACATCCTATGCTCAGGGTTAAAACGAGGAGAGGAGCAACAAGGAAACATCAGTGGTATGTCCTCTTCCCAGCTTGATAAAATAAAGGGGTATAAACCTGCAGCTCCACTGCATATTTTGCTTAGGAAACGTTTTTATTCCTCCAATTAGTCAGCCTGAAAAGCTCCTCGTGGAGTAAGTAAACCAAACACAAAGCAACTGGCAGCCCCACCGGGCACCCCTGGTTCAGGACACATCTGCCACTCCCTGGGGTCAGGTCGCAGCCCTGCTGCTGCAACACCCCTCATCAAGACTGGCTAAATCCTCTTTTCACCTATCCTGCTTCCTACCAGGTTGCTGGTAAAGTTCCTAGAGGAAAGCCCCATCACGTAGACTCACAGAATGGTGAAGGTTGGAAGAGACCTGAAAGCTCCTCAGGGTCCAACCCCCCTGCATGGGCAGGGACACCTCCCAGCAGCCCAGGCTGCTCCAAGCCCCATCCAACCTGCCCTTCAACACCTCCAGGGATGGGGCAGCCACAACATCCCTGGGCAACATGTTCCAGTGCCTTCCTGATGTCTGACCTAAATCTCCCCTCTTTCCATTTAAAACCCTCCCCCCTTGTCCTATCACGCCCTGCCCTTGTCCCAAGCCCCTCCCCAGCTTTCCTGGAGCCCCTTCAGGCACTGGAAGCTGCTCTCAGGTCTCCCTGGAGCCTTCTCTTCTCCAGGCTGAACACCCCAACTCTCCCAGCCTGGCTCCAGAGCAGAGCTGCTCCAGCCCTCCCAGCATCTCCAGGGCCCTTCTCTGGCCCCTCTCCAACAGCTCCATGTCTCTCCTGTGCTAAGGGCTCCAGAGAACACAACACAGGAAAGAGGGACCTTCAGTCCCTGTGCACCAGTGAGTAGAAGCTCCAGAGCTTCCTGCTCAAGCAGCCCTGGAGTGGGAACACTGCCAAGGCCAGAGCTGAACAAATCACAAGGTGTTTCTTTAACACTTGCTTCCAAAGCGGGGAGGGACCCTCTTGTAATCAAACATCAAGCATGTGGATTACAAACTTGGATTTTTTCTTTTAAAAAATCAATAAATCTGCTATTCCCTCCTCCTCACACGCCTGCACAAACCAGGCTCATCATTTAAAGGAAAACATCCAAAATGTCCCAACGTGTGTGATAAAAATCCCGAGCGGTGGCGATGCCAGAGAGGCCAGGCTGCATTCCTCACTCCTGCTGCTGGAAACCTTCCACCAGCTTCTCAAAATGTTTTTCTCAGTTGTGTCCTTGAGCAGTTCCAGTCCTTTGTGAGTTTTATCAAGCTGAACTTCCACGGAGACAGCCCCAAGAGCAGCTGCAATTTGTAAGGCGCCCGCAGCAACCTCCAATTACTTCTGAATGTTTCAGGCTTGTCTCAGCCCTTATCTTCACAGCTATAAAGGTGTAATTTTTGATCCCTCCAGGGTAATAAAAGCATCTGAGCTAACCTGAGGGAAGCACACCACAGTAAAGACAACCCACATCAACTGTGATCTTACATGGGTTCAGCAAGTCAGAAGGGATTTGAAATAACGAAACAACATTAATCTATAAAGTTGTGCTGGTTTAGCTGGTGGTCTAACATCAGGTGGAGGCAATTTTATCTATAGCATCTTTATATTCATAGACTGGTTTGGTTAGAAGGGACCTTCAGGATCACCATGTTCCAGCCCCCCTGTATGGGCAGGGACACCTCCCAGCAGCCCAGGCTGCTCCAAGCCCCATCCAACCTGCCCTTCAACACTGCCAGGGATGGGGCAGTCACAGCTTCTCTGGGCAACCTGGGCCAGGCTCTCCCCACCCTCACACTAAAGAATTTCCTCCTAATGTCCAACCTAATCTCCCCTCTTCCAGTTTGAAACTCTTCCACTTCATCCCATCCCTCCCTGCCCTTGTCCAAAGTCCATTCCCAGCTTTCCTGGAGACCCCTCAGGCACTGGAAGGTGCCCTAATGTCTCCCTGAAGGAAATAAAACTCCTCCTTGCTCTTCCTCTTGAACAAGCTGTGGATCAACAGAGATGGTTTCTCAATGATGCTGACTTGGAAGGGCTGCTGGGAAGGTTGGCACTGGGATGCTCCTTCCATCACAGTGGAAGGATCAAACCCAGCATCCTGCTCTTTTATGCTGGCAGACAAGACTTTCATCCTATTGTGCTCAATCTTGGCAAAAACAATTGATTTCTGCACTAATTGAGAGGACAAAATATCTTCTAATGATTGAAGCCTGGTTCCCTCTGTGAGAGGCATTTGACTTGCAGCCTCAGTCCCCTCGAATGACTCCATCCAGTCAACGTTATCACACAGACTTCCACATTACACACCATCAACCCGCATTCCTGACCTGCAGGTTTTATGTTTACTGTCCAAGGAGTCAGAAACATCCATCTGGTGAAATCAGCCACACGGATGGAATGAGAAGCTGAGCCTGATTCAGAAACCCTTCGTTTCCCTGTCTGTCATCCAGAGGCTCCTGGGTTTGGCCAAACTGATGCCATCTGGCAAGTAGAACCCCCCTCACACCCCCCCAGCTTCCATGGAAACTTTCAGCAGCTTCCCTTTATTCCTGGCAGGGATAATCACAACCTCGAGTTTCTCACTGTTTTTCCTTTTAACTTCCAACAGTTAGTGTTTACACTTCCAGATTAAGATGAGATCTTTGTGTTTTCAACATACAAAACAAAAAGTTTTCTGACTCCGGAGTTTGGAAACAGTTTTCCAACAAGAGTAGTTATTCTAATTCTTCTAAAAGAAGGTTAATTTTATTAAGGAATTACATGAAGATAAGCCAATGGCATCCTGCAAATATATTTCTACTTCAGTATTGGTGAATCAGGGCACAGCTTCAGGGAATTATGGAACTGTCAGAGTTGGAAGGGACCCCTAGAGACCAACCAGTCCCACTCCCCTGCTAAAGCACCCAGAGCACATCCCCCAGGGCTGCATCCAGGGGCTGGAATATCTGCAGAGAAGGGGACTCCACACCCTCCCTGGGCAGCCTGTCCCAGGGCTCTGTCACCCTCCCAGGCAAGAAGTTTTCCCTCCTCTTTCAGTGGCACTTCCCATGTTCCAGCTTGTGCCTGTAGCCCCCGTCCTGTCCCTGGGCACTGCTGAGCAGAGTCTGGCTCCATCCTCCTGCACCCCCCTGAGATACTGCCAGGCATTAAGAAGGTCTCCCCTCAATCAGTTTGTTTAAAACAAAAAAAAAGAAAACTCTAAATATTTCAGCCACAAAACTACAACTTGTTCACCAGGTGGGAGCTGCAGGAAGACTTGGAGCTTGTCACCTCCTGGTAGGACAACATGTGGCATCACCAGGCCCTTTCTCCTACCCTGCTTGGGCATCTTGGCCCAACAAACCAGAGACAGAACTGAGCCAAGCTAAGACAAAAGTAGATTTAATCCAGTTCTGAGCCTGGAGTTCCAGTTGAAGCTGGAGATGACACCAGAAAAACATTCATGTGGTTGATGGCTGTTAACATTCTTTCATTTCTGCCTCACTTGTTACCTTCTAAGCAGGCTACTGCCAATAATTTCAATAATCTCCCTGTGACAAGTCTTCCCAACAGATTTTCACAGAATCACAGAATAGTTTGGGTTGGAAGGGATCTTTGAAGATCACCCAGTCCACCTCTGCTGCCACAGACAGGCACACTTTGTGGTGAACTTGGCAGTGTTATGTTCATGGTTGGACTCAATGATCTTAAAGGTCTTTTCCAACCTAAAGGATTCCATGATTCCATGCTCTTCCACCAGACCAGGTTACTCCAAGCTCCATCTGACCTGGCCTTGAACAATTCCAGTGATGGGGCTTCCACAACTTCTCTGGGCAACCTGGGCCAGTGCCTCACCATTCCCACTGTGAAGAAATTCCATTGTATGTTCAACCTAAACCCACCCTCTTTCAGTTTAAAGCTGTTGCCCCTTGTCCTGTCTCTACAGGCCTTGGTAAAAATGCTGCCCTAAGGTCTCCCTGGAGCTTTCTCCAGGCTGAACAGCCCCAGCTCTCTCAGCCTGTCTTCATAGGCAGAGGTGTTCCAGCCCCCTGATCATCTTCATGGCCTCCTCTGGACTCCCTTGGACAAGTTAATGTCTTTTTTGGTTGAGGACCACAGAGCTGGACATAGTGCTGCAGGGGGGGGGGGGGTCCTCACCTGAGCAGAGGGGGAGAATCACTTAATTTTGCTTGATTTAGAATCACAGAATCCTAGAATGTGTGGGGTTGGACGGGACCTTTAAAGCTTATCTAGCCCAGCCCCCCTGCAGTGCACAGGGACCTTGTTGACTAGATCCGGTTGCTCAGAGCCCCATCAAGTCTGACCTTGAATGTCTCCAGGGATGGGGCCTCCACCACCTCTCTGGGCAGCCTGTACCAGAGCTTCACCACCCTCAGTGTAAAGAACTTTTCCTGATACCCAACCTGAATCTCCCCTGCTCTAGTTTAAGGCCACTGCCCCTCATCCCATCATTTCACACCCTTGTGAACAATTCTTCCCCAAACAGAGGGACCCAGCTCCCCTAGCACTGATGCTGGGGCACACAAACCATTGTTTCCCCCCACCTCTTGTTCCACTTCCTCATTTTCAAAATCTTGAGCTGGGGAGCTGGGAAAAGCCACCCAAAGCCACCCAAAAGTGGATCTAGAGAGGCACTGAAAGCAAGAGAGAAAACAAAAGAGTCTATCAGTTAATGAGAAGAGAAACAAGTGAAAGCTTCACTGTTTGGAAGAGTGATGCTTTGATGTTTATAAAAAATGAACTGTGATCAGGTAGTTTGAGAAACAGGAGCACAGAATCAAGAAGTAAATAACAAAGATGGCATGAAAAGTGACAAGTAAAGGTGTTTTGGAAGAACTTTTGGAAGAAGTTTGGATGCTTCTCATCCACACAAGACGTAAATAACAAAGATGGCATGGAAAGTGACAAGTAAAGGTGTTTTGGAAGAAGTTTGGATGCTTCTCATCCACGAGTGATCTGTCTCGCCTGGCTTCCACCAGCATCAAACAGTGCATTCCAGGCTGGGGGTTTGACACAAAAAAAAAATTAATCCAAGAATCCCTGCTGGAGCAACCCCTGGGTAGAGGCTCTGAATAAAGGAAGATGGAAGATGGAGAGGCCATCTGGGAATGTGAGAGGGAGAGAGAAGAGGTGGCTTCAGAACACTGGTGGAATTCCTTTTGGTACGTTCTGAACTGTTTGTGGTTGTCTTTGTGGAGCAAAAGGGTTTTCCTTAAGGTCATGGAGAAGCAGAGGAATGAGAGGGGAAGCAACTACTTGAACACTTGAAATCAGCAGCCTTAGTTTTGATAAGGAAATGGGAACTACAGCTAATTGTCATTTCATTAGTAAGTATCTACAAGGTAGACAGCAAACGAACACCAGGTCTGTAAGAACAATCTGCATTTACTCAATCCAACCTCCTTTGATGGGACAATTAAGGGATGAGGAGGAAACAAGTAATGACATGAGTTCATCTTGAGGGTAAGAGGGATTTTTACCTGCTGTAGAGACCAATGTATCCACAGCTTTTTCTGTACAGAGAAAGTTAAGGATTGGCAGGATGTGCTCTGTTAGGTGTCACCGTGAGCAGGAACTGTCTCCTGCACTGTCCAAAACTTGCTCTGGACAGGAATGCATGAGGAAATAAAGAAAGTTACAAGAGTAGGAACCACTGCAAAAGAATTAAAATTCCTTCTGCCTCTGTGGAGAGAGGAGGAGGAGGAGAGCTGGCTGGGAAGGCAGGAATGTGGTATGAAGGCACTGGAGGGAAGAAGCTCAGAGTCCCAGATGGAAAAGCTGTGAGGAGTGGGGCAAGGAGTAACAGATTGCTCCTAACATCAGAAAGATGGGTTCAGGAATTCTGTGAGATAGGGATTAGTGCCAACACCCTTCGGGCTCCTGGAGACATTCCAGCTCAGGTGCACTGTGGCACAAACATAAAAGCTTGGGTGCTTTCCTGGAGCTGCTGGAGACACCTGCAGAGCTGCCAGGTTGGGTACAGCAGGGCTGGTCCCAAGACAGAGCTGAAATTGCAGCAGACACAAGCTCATTCCATGAGCTTTCCTTGCATGCCACTTCCTAGCTCACCCTTTAGTTCCTGTAGTACCTGGATATGTCCCTGCTGTGCAGGATAATCCCATCCCCAGCATCCTAAGGAACAGTATGCAAAAAATACTTGGTCATTTCCACTTGGAAGGACGTTATAAACCACATTCTTAGAAGCTCAGTGAGTCCCAGGTATTGCCACCACTTTGGTGGATGAACACACAGCTGAAAAATTATTTTTCATGAGTTAATGATCCACTGTCATGGCAGCACAGCCTCTGACATTGGCCACTGGGTCTGGTCACATCAGTTCTGGGTCTAATCATTCTCTTCATTAATGGCATGAATGGTAGATTAAAAATAATGTGAGTATGGTGGATAACTGGAGCCAGGACAGCAAGGGAGGAGATGGAGGTACAAGCACTCTGACAGTCTCATGGCATGGTTTTTACCACCCTGAACAACCATGGAATGGTTTGGGTAGGAAGGGACCTTAAAGATCATCTAGTTCCAACCCCTCTGCCACAGGCAAGGAGAGCTCCTACTAGCCCAGGCTGCTCCAAGCCCCATCCAACCTGCCCTTCAACACCCCCAGGGATGGGGCAGCCACAGCTTCTCTGGGCAACCTGGGTCAGGGTCTCACCATCCTCACAGCACAGAGTTTCTCCCTCACATCTCACCCCAATCTCCCCTCCTCCAGTTTTAATCCATTACCTCTTGTCTTCTCACTACAAGCCCTTGTCCCAAGCCCCTCCCCAGCTTTCCTGGAGCCCCTTCAGGCACTGGAAGCTGCTCTCAGGTCTCCCTGGAGCCTTCTCTTCTCCAGGCTGAACACCTCAACTCTCCCAGCCTGGCTCCAGAGCAGAGCTGCCTCATTTCTTTTATTATCCTATTTGTTTTCCTAGACAATCTTAAATTTAACCCATCAATGAGCCATTCAATACCAGCTCTGTGAGGAGAAGGAAGACTGAGGTGGTGTTGACTTTAATCAGTTGAATATGGGGAGTAAATCACTGCTTTTCATGTAGCAGGGAAAGGCTTCATGGGGCTGCTTGTTTCTAAACCCTTGGCACTGTGGTCTTGAGACAAAAACCACTGGCAACAGGCTATGAAACAACAGAAATGACAGGAAATTAAGGAATCACCAGGAAATGCTCAAGAACTAGACTGGTCTGGTCCAGAGGAGAAAGGGGGAAACCACAGCCAAAAAAAGACTTGGAGGAAGGAGGGAGGAAGTCATGTTAGAACACTGGCAAAAACACCCCACCCCTCTTATAAAAGCATCAGTTATTAATTATTTCATATAGGAAACAAAAGAAATTTCTTTGTGACAAAGGAGATTTTGATTAGATATTAAGGCCAAACTTTACAAGTGCTCGGGGGCTGAAATAAAAGGTGGTTGTGGGATCCCCTTCTGCCCTCTGTGTGTGAACAGAATGATGTCCCCCAGGAGTGGTTTAGGTAAAATCAATCCCGCCTGGGTGTAGGGGAGCAGATTTCCCCTGTCCCTTCTAAAAATACCTGGGGCTCTATTGTACAAACAATCATTTATTCTTCTTCTCCTGGATCACTTTTATGGTAGGAATTTAAATTTCATCAGCTGAACAAGCCCTTTCTGTGGAGAAACTGAATTTGTTTCCAGCTTCATGGGGGAACACTCGTCCTTCAGAGAGAGTTGGGGTGTTCAGCCTGGAGAAGAGAAGGCTCCAGGGAGACCTGAGAGCAGCTTCCAGTGCCTGAAGGGGCTCCAGGAAAGCTGGGGAGGGGCTTGGGACAAGGGCAGGGAGGGATGAGATGAGGAGGAATGGTTCCAAGCTGAAAGAGGAGAGATTGGGGTGAGATCTTGGGAAGAAATTCTGTGCTGTGAGGGTGGGGAGAGCCTGGCCCAGGTTGCTCAGAGAAGCTGTGGCTGCCCCATCCCTGGCAGTGTTGAAGGGCAGGTTGGATGGGGCTTGGAGCAGCCTGGGCTGCTGGGAGGTGTCCCTGCCCATGCAGGGGGGTTGGAACTAGATGGTCTTCAAGGTCCCTCCAGCCCAAACCATTCTATGATTCTTTGATGATTTTCCAAGCTCCCTGAAGTCATCTATAATCTGGGATGGCGAGGTCAGGATTGACAGGCAAAAATCAATTAATGTGGCACAGTACCTGCTACTGAAGGCAGCCCTTGTGCCCTGTGTCTGAGAAGGTACAGCCACCATCTCAACTGCTTGTCCTTTCCTACAAGATCCTTTTGTCTTGAACCACAGGGTATTCCACTTTTCTTGGAAAAATGGGAATGTACTTGATCTGCTTACAAAGCAGGCTGAGCACCTCGCCGTGAGCATTACGTTCCTTCTTGGCCAGCTGAATCCCCAAACCCATCCCAGCAGTCTCCAAGCCTCCATCTGCTGCCTCTCTCTGCCTTCCAAGACTTTCACCAGGCAACTGGTTTAATATAAGAAACCTCACTTAGCAAAGTATGGCAGGCAGGACTGTGTTTTTAGCTCAAAATTTGTTCTAGGGTGATTTTCCACATGCTGTGTGGTACTTAAAGATGCCCACAGAGCAGGTAGAGAGGATTTAGGACCTATGGGGCACTCAGAATCTTCTAGAACAGCAGCTGGAAGCCAGGCTGAAGGCAGAAGGGTATCAGATGTCCTGGAGAACAGTGTCCAATTCTGGAGCCCCCAGTGTCAGAAGGACATGGAGCTCATGGAGAAAGTCCAGAGAAGGGCCATGGAGCAGCTCTGCTCTGGAGCCAGGCTGGGAGAGTTGGGGTGTTCAGCCTGGAGAAGACAAGGCTCCAGGGAGACCTTACTGCTGCCTTTCAGTATATCCAGGGGGCTTATAAAATAGATGGAGACTTTTTTACCAGGGTCTGCAGTGACAGGACAAGGGACAATGGTTTGAAATTCAAAGAGGGTAGGCTTAGATTGGACATTTAGGATGAAATATTTTAGGGTGAGGGAGGTGAGACACTGGCACAGGACAATTGGAGAGGTTGTGGATGCCCCATCATTGGAAGTGTTCCAGGTGAGGCTGATACAGTGGCAGATGTCCCTGCCCATTGGACTAGATGATCTTTGAAAGTCCCCTTCAAGCCAAAACATTCTGTGATTCTAAGAGTACTTCAGGAACCCCAGGCCCCTGGAACCAGTCTGGAGCAAGGAAGGCCCATCCTTGTTGGAGGGAGGATCAGGCTAGGGGACATCTAGGCAAACCAGACATACACAAGTCCATGGGACCTAATGGGTTGCACCCATGTGTGCTGAGAGAGCTGGTCAGTGTTACTCTGAGGCCACTCTTGATTATCTTTGAAAGGTCATGGTGATCAGGATAGGTTCTTGAAGCCTGGAAGAAAGCACTCCTCCCTGCAAAAAGGGCAAGGAGGAGGAATGATAGGGTACTGATCCTCCTCTGGGAATGTGGTAGAGCAACTATTCCAGGAAACCACTTCTAGACAAGGACAAGGAGATGTTAGGGAGGCAGACAGCTTGGATTTATCAAAAGGAAAGCAGGCTTAACCAACATAGTAGTCTTCTGTGATAGATGACTGGCTCAGTGGATGAGTGGAGAAGAGGATGCTGTCTATCTTGACCAGTAAAGGGCCACAAAGATCATTAAGTGACCCAAGTATGTGACATACCAGAGAAGGCTGAGAGAGCTGGGAATGTTCAGCCTCGAGAAGGGCTTGGGGTGACTTTGCCAATGTGTTCCAATAGCTGGTGGAAGACAGTAGAGAAGACAAAGCCAAGCTCTTCACAGTGGTGCTCAGTGACAAGAGGAAATGGGCACAAATTGAAACACAGAAAGTTCCACTTAGCATAAGAAACAATTTTTTATTATCAGGATAGTCAAGCACAGTTTGCCCAGAGAGATGCAAAGCTTCCAACCTTGGAGACAGCCAACACCCAACTGGGATGGTCCTGGGCAACCTGCTCCTGCTGACCCTGCTTTGAGCAGGGGCTGGGTCTCCAGAGGTCCCTGCCAGCCTTGGCCATGCTGTGACACTCTGATAAGCCTCACTAACATCAAGATAAACCACAACCACTGCTCTCTCCCTGCACACAGTAGGTTAACATTTGCAGTGGATCAACCACCTTTGATGTCCACAGAATCACAGAATTTTTTGAGTTGGAACAAACCTTAGAGATCATCTAGTCTCAAACCCCTGCATGGGCAGGGACACCACAGGCTGCTCAGAGCCCCATCCAACTTGCCCTTTAACACCTCCAGGGATGGAGCCCCCACAACATCTCCGGGCAGCCTGTTCCAGGGTCTCACTACCCTTACACTGAAGAATTTCCACCTGATCTCTAACCTAAATCTCTCTTACTTCAGCTGAAAACCAGTATGCCTTGTCCTCTCACTACAAGCCCCTGTAAAAAGACCCTCCCTAGCTTTCCTGTAGGCCCCCTTCAGGTACTGGAAACTATGAGATCCCCCTGGAGCCTTCCCTTTTTCAGACTGAACAACCCCAACTCCCTCAGCCTGTCCTCATTAAGAGAGCTTCTCCAGGCATTGGATCATTTTCATGGCCCTTCTCTGGGCACACTCCAAAAGGTCCACATCTTTCCTGTGCTGGGGGCACCAGAACTGGACACAGTGTTCTAGGGGAGGTCTCACCAGGGCAGAGCAGAGGGGCAGAATCACCTCTCTCAATCTGCTGGCCACACTTCTTTTGATACAGCCCAGGATGGAGTTGGCCTTCTGGGCTGCAACTGCACATTGGTGGCTCATGTCCAGCTTTTGATCCACTAGTACCCCCAGGGGCAGCTCTCAAGTGTGACCTCCCCCAGCATGTATTAATATCTTGGGTTACCTGGGTTCAGGTGCAGGACCCTACACTTGGCCTTGTTGAACCTCATGAGGTTCACCTGGGCCCACTTCTCCAGATGGTCCAAGTCCCTCTGCATGGCATCCTGTCCCTCTGGCATATTGACTGCACCACCCAGCCTGGAGTCACCAGCAAACGTGCTGAGGGTGCTCTCAATGCCACCCTCAGTATCATTAATGAAGATATTAAATAACACTGGGCCCAGCACTGACCCCTGAGGGACAATACTTGTCTCTGTTTTCCATCTGGACTCAGAGCCATTGAACCCTACCCTCTGGATGCAACCATCTAGCCAGTTCTTCATCCACTGAACAGTCCACCCATCAAACCCATATCTCTCCAATTCAGTGAGAAGGATGTTGTGTCAAAGGCCTCACAGAAGTCCAGACAGATGACATCCACTGCTTTTCCCTGGTCAACTGATGTAGTCACTGCCTTGTAGAAAGCCACTAGGTTTGTCAGGCAGGATTTGCCCCTGGTAAAGCTGTGCTGCCTGTCCTGGATCACCTCCTTGTCCTCCACATGCGTTAGCATGTCTTCTAGGAGGATCTGTTCCATCATCTTCCCAGGCACAGAGGTGAGGCTGATAGGTCAGTAATTCCCAGGGTCCTCCTTTCTACCCTTTTAAAATATGGTCATAACATCTCCTTTCTTCCAGTCACCAGGGACTTCACCAGACTGCCAGGACTTCTCAAGTATCATGGACAGTCGTTTGGCAACTACCTCCTCCAATTCCTTCAGGACTCTGAGATGTATCTCATCAGGTTCCATGGACTTGTATATCTTCAGGTTCCTCAGATGGTCATGAACCTTATCTTCACTTATTTATCTTCAGTTATTTATCTTCACTTATTAGCTCAACTTACAACAGAAGTGGCCAATTCCCTGCGCAGCTTTTAGCCCAACATGGACATCTGATGCTGCTGAAGGATGAGCTTAAGCCAAGGCTAAAAAAGCCAAGATTAAATCTCCTTTTAGCTCACCTCATCAGCTGTTAACCCAACTCCTCCACAGCTTTAAGTGCAATTTTACATTAACAAGGTGTATGGTATGAAAACCAGTGGAGCAGAGGGCAAGCAGGGCTTAGAGCCCAACTTACTGCCTGTGACAAAGCCCTGCTCAGACAAAAAGGTGACACTTAGGTGCAGGTGTCTGCATTTGAGGGGGGCACACCCCCATTTCTCAGAGCTAAGACCCTCCACGATCCTCTCCAAGACACTTCCAGAGCTTTAGGAAGTTGGGGCAAGCAGAAAACAACAACCAACACGACGGCCTCGCTGCAAAACACACATCTCAGGATTCAAGACAAGCAGGGAACAAAAACTCATGTTTCTTAAAAAAACCAAACCCACAAAACCCAACAACCACTGCAGAAACATTCCTGCAGCGTGGCTGGATGGTCTCTTTCAAGCTAGGTTGGACCAAGCTGAGTATATTGAAGCGTGACTGACAGAAATACCTCTGAGCACAGATTGACTCTGGGAGTTCCTGTTGTCCAGGGAGGAGGAGCCGTTCCCAGCCTCTTGGCCCGGCTCCCTACGGACCTCCCGTCTGTTCATTGATTCAGCAAATCCTTCTGCACGAAGGCTTCCCAATCCCCTTCCAGCAAAGGTCAGCGGGGTTAGTTCAAACCACCAATTTAAGCTCTTTAAGCTCATCCTGCCAATTTATTCCCCCTCGTAGCAAAATGAGAGGGTGCTGAGAGAAGCACGGGCTGGGAGACCAGCGACGCGCACGGAAAGGAACAGTCAGGGCATGGTGGGATGGATAAAAGGATGATCATCCGTGGCTTTCAAGCCTCGTCTGCTCCACGGGGCTCCCACCAGGTTGGTGAAGAGCTCGTGTGGGTGCAGCACAGGCAGCCAGGCAGAAAAGATCCTGCCTGGCACACCAGGATTTCTGACAGCAGCAAGGTGGAACCACCCGGGGAAAGAGCCACCCCCAGCAGCTCCAACCAGGATTTCTTGTAAAGGAAACACAGGGAATGGTTTTCCAGGAGCTGAGGGAAGCTGGTGGCTTTCAAGACGGGGAGGAAACACGTGAGAAAAAGCCATGAACTCAGAAAGGATGGACTTTTTTTTGATGTCAACAAGGGACTGGGACTTCTCACGGAGCACAAGCTTTTCTCTCCCAACGTGGCAGGAACCCCCCTGGCTTCTACCAGCCCTTCTGAAGGCAGCCAAGTCACAAACATTCACTTTTTTTGGGCAAAGGTATTACAAAAATAATTGGCCATTGGCCATTTTGGGGTTCAAGCACACTCGAAGGAGAGGCCAGACAGGCCTTCACACAGGGGGCTGGGTGAGGCTGAAAACTGGGTAAGATGCTGTCCCCCAGCCCTTGGACCTCCCCAGCTGTCACACCAGTGGTGATGCTGCTGGTGAGGGGACCTGATGGCTGAGCTTGGGTGCACTCGGTGCATGGAGGAATGTGGGTCTGGACATGGCAAGGTGGGGTATCATAGAATGGTTTGGGTTGGAAAAGACCTTAAAGATCATCCAGTTCCAACCCCCCTGCATGGGCAGGGACACCTCCCAGCAGCCCAGGCTGCTCCAAGCCCCATCCAACCTGCCCTTCAACACCCCCAGGGATGGGGCAGCCACAGCTTCCCTGGGCAACCTGGGCCAGGCTCTCCCCACCCTCACAGCCCAGAATTTCTCCCTCCCATCTCAGCTCCAGCTCCCTCTGCCAGCTGGAAACCCTTCCCCCTGCTCCCATCCCTCCCTGCCCTTGTCCCAAGCCCCTCCCCAGCTTTCCTGGAGCCCCTTCAGGCACTGGAAGCTGCTCTCAGCTCTCCCTGGAGCCTTCTCTTCTCCAGGCTGAACACCCCAACTCTCCCAGCCTGGCTCCAGAGCTGCTCCAGCCCTCCCAGCATCTCCGGGGCCTCCTCTGGCCTCTCTCCAACAGCTCCGTGTCCTCCCTGTGCTGGGGACCCCAGAGCTGTTCCCAGCCCTGCAGGGGGGTCTCAGCAGAGCAGAGCAGAGGGGACAATCCCCTCCCTGGCCCAGCTGCTCACGCTGCTGGTGACACAGCCCAGGACACGGGTGGCTTTGATGGGTCACCTTGAGCTCCTC
>NW_009953297.1:314509-325198 GCF_000747805.2 Chaetura pelagica
GGCGGGTATGGCCACGCCCACCTCGTGCATTATGCATGAGGTGGGACACGCCCCCTCCGCCTATCCCTTTCCCCGTCCGTGCTTCATATTAATGAGGCGTTTTCGGAGCTTGGCCACGCCTTTTGTGAATATTAATGAGGGCGGGTATATAAGGAGGAGGCGAGCGGGGTGTTCTCTCAGAACGCTGAGGGGAGGCGAGAGGTCCCGTCAGGGCTGGGGGTGGTGTGAGGGGCTGAGGGCTCCTTTCCTATGGCCCTGCCCCTGAGGGGACGTCAGGGTCCCTCTCAACCCCCCTACCCTGCTACAGCGTGGCTGTGGAGTGTCACCTTTTGGTTTCAGCCTGGCTGGGTCCTTTGGTGAAGGCTGTTGTCTCAGGTGGTTCCTCTCAGCCTGAGTTTGGTGCTTCAGGTCCCTGTGGTGTCTCAGGGGGGTTTAAGACCCAGAAAGGTTGGGTCTGGGTGATCCTTGAGGTCCTTTTCAGCCTGGCGTTTTGTGATTCTGTGCCCTTCCCTCTGGTTCTCTCCAGCCACTTCCTCCTCAACCACCTTCCAACAAGACCCAGTGGTGGGTCTTTAAAAAGACACCACGACATTCCTGGGTGCTAACAACCCTTTTCTACCTTGATTTGGTGTTACAGCTTTTTCTTCTTACATCCACAAGAAATGCTCCTTTTTGGACTCCCCAGCTCTTCTGAAGCACCATTTGACTGTGACACCAAGAGGCCAAGCAGTGGAGAACAATCAGTTGGCTTTTTGCTTGGCAATAAACATCCAGGAGATCCAGGAATGAGATTAGCAGGTTATAAACTACCAGAGCATAGGGGCCAGTACCATGGACCAACCCTTTATGAGTAATATTCAGGTACTCAGTCAGAGGTTTCATTCTCAGCTCCGCAGCCACTGGACTTGGAGGAACCCAAATCCCAACTTACAGCCTCAGGGTAACTCCTTCCAGCCCTGCACCCATGTCCCAAAACTTTCAAGTTGCCCCCAACCCACTGTCCTCTATCACTGCTTGAAACAGGGGCTAAAAATTAATCTCAAGTCTTCTTCTTCTGCTAAGTATTCTTTTACTTCTGCTAAGTAATTCACTGAGGGGAGGAAAAAGGGATGGTGGGGCAGGTCCTGCTCCTCCCTGGTTTAGGACGTGAGCTCCTGGGATGTGAGAGGCAGGGAGAGTGAGGACATCATGCCATTGGAATGATGAACTTCCACAGGGAGCCTGTGTAGCTCTGTTCCTTGTGGGTCCTTCAGTGTCTAGTGATGTGTCCCATTTAGTGCAGGGCGCTCATTTACGCTTCTTATACCAGCTCTGATTTGCACAGGATGTTTGAGTTTTCAGTGTCTTTGAGATTTCTGTCCTCCTGACCAACTGGTTGAAAGGTCCAGTTGATTAAACAAAGTGCACTTGCAGCCCGGGGGCCAACTGAATCCCTGGCTGCATCAAAAGGAGCGTGGATAGCAGGTGCAGGGAGGTGATTCTGTCCCTCTGTGAGGGCCCACCTGGACTGCTGTGTCCAGCTCTGGAGTCCCCAGCACAAGCAGGATATGGAGCTGTTGGGATGGGTCCAGGGAAAGTGATGTGGAGACAGGCTGAGAGAGCTGGGTTTGTTGAGCCTGGAGAAGAGAAGGCTCCAGAGAGACCTTAGAGCACCTTCCAGGGCCTGAAGGGGCTGCAGGAAAGCTGGGGAGGGGGTTGGGACAAGGGTTTGTATCAACAGAACAAGGGAGAATGGCCTTAAACTAGATAAGGGGAGATTCAGATTGGGTATCAAGAAGAAGTTTCTTCCCACTGAGGGTGGTGAAGCTCTGGAACAGGCTGCCCAGAGAGGTGGTGGAGGCCCCTTCCATGAAGACATTCAAGGTCAGGCTTGATGGGGCTCTGAGCAACCTGATCCAGTCATAAAGGTCCCTGTGCACTGCAGGGTAGGCTGGGTTAGATGAGCTTTAAAGGTCCCTTCTAGCCCCACACATTCTATGATTCCATGACTTTATGATGAACAAGTGATTAGACCTGCCAGGTCTCCTTAGCCCAACCTGGGAAAGCGGGCTCAGAACCCTCCCAAGCAGGGCAGCGAGGAGCCCTGCAGCTCCCCAACATCCCCTGCTGCCGGCCCGTGGAAGTTCAGTGCTGCCGAGCTGATTTTCACCGACAACATTTAACGAACGCCCCTGAGAGGTTTAGCCCGAGAAGCAGTCACTTCTGAAGGCAGAGCAGCAGGACTGGCCTGAAGCAACCAGAGATCAGCAAACCAGGAGGAGAGCTTCAAGGCTCCTGGGGCAGGCGGGTGATTTAACAAGCTGCTTTCACCCAGAAACAAAGGCTTGGAGCTGTTTTCCTCCTGAGAGCTGCTGCATCCTATGGGGGAGCCTCGGAGGAAGAGGTGCAAGATCACATTTCGTCATCCTGGGTTGTTTTTTCTTTCTGGGGAGGAGGGAAGGGTGTGGGAAAGAGGGGTAGAGGGGATGTGCATCCAGGGCAGGGAGCAGCCAGGCAAATGGGCTTTGAAAAGAAGCAAGACAGAGGTGTGGGCATGAGCTGCTGGCTGGGATGAGCTTGGTGTGTGCAGTGAACTCCACCTCCATCCCCACTGGCTATCATCTGCCTTAGGAGCAGGTCCCTGGGATCTGTTTCCCTCTGTCCCCTTTCTCCTCCAGGCAGGGTTTGCAGAATGACACTCTTACAGGAGGGAAGGGACAAGGAAAGGAGCTGTGGCATCCAGGTGCTTCCCTCAAGACCTGGGGAAGTGCAAACCTCCCTGCCATGCTGGTGGTGACAGGGGACTGAGCCAAGTGGCTGGTTACTGAAGGCAGATGCCATGTGGGGTTTCAGATCCCTGTGTTGTCACACTCCAGAATTGCCCAGGAGGGTGTAGAACTCATGGCAAATCAGGCTGGCAAGGCTCCCACGGGGTTATTCAGTCACTCCCCTTCTCTGCAGAGGGATCAGTTCAACCCAAGTCACTCCTGAGCAACACTTGGTCATCCTCTTCTTAAAGACCTTCAGTGCTGGCAGCAGCTCCCCCCCAGCTGACTGCCTAGGCCTGTCCCTGTCATCAAAAAGGTGGGGTTTTTTCCACATTGTTGGACATAAATCTTCCATAATTCTTGTTTTGGAGTCCTTGCTGGCCCCATTAACCTGAATCCCTTCCTCCTCCCTCAGGCTGCTGATAGAGAAGGCTAGACTAGGAGCTGCTTTGGCACAACTGCTGCTTGAATTGAAGTTCTGAGGTTGAAGGGTGAGTCCAGATCTGGGGGAAGGTTTTTGTCTTGCACCCCAAAGCATCCCCAGAAAATTGTTAGGAAGATCCTTGGCACAGTTTTGGCCTTGAATAACTATTCCCATCCTAACCCAGCCCCTCCCCTGGCATGATTTTGGGGTTCCTGGGGCCACAGGTTATCCTTCAAAAGCAGTTCAGATGTGACCCATCTGTGTGGGAAGGAAGAAAGCTCTTAATAGTGTGTCTGCAGCCTAGATAAGGACTATTTAATCACCCTGAAACTTCTCCTGGGGTGAGTTTGGTCTTTCCTGCACCAGCTGTGGGGGCTGAGGTTGGAGTGTTAGGACTCACACGGGGAGCAGGAGAGGCTGTTTCTTCTGATGCACCAGGAAGGGGGGATGTGGGACAATTGGGACTTTGTCAGTCACCTGCCACAGGTTTGACCTGTGCTGTGGGAATGAGGGTAAGATGGGTATGATAGAGATCAAGGGATTCCATTTTTCCAGAAAATTTGTTTTCTCTTAGTTTTAGGTCACTGTGGCCACCAGATCTCTCTGGTGTCTCTCCATCCTTCTGATATCTCCAGCACTTCCTCACTGCCCAGAGAAGCTGTGGCTGACCCTTCCCTGGCAGTGTTGAAGGGCAGGTTGGATGGGGCTTGGAGCAGCCTGGGCTGCTGGGAGGTGTCCCTGTCCATGCAGGGGGGTTGGATCTAGATGATCTTTAAGGTCCCTTCCAACCTCAATCATTTGATGAGTCTGTGACTCTATGAAGTGTGTCACGTCTGCATGTGGCTTCATTTTAAAGTCAAGCAGGGTTCTCACCATTCTGTGCAGTGCCTGAAATGTGGGTGTTGGAAGTGCTTGGGTTGATGTCACCATCCAGGGCTCAGAGAGCATGACTTGGCTTTGCAGATTTCTACATTCAGGAGCTTGAATTAGCTTGGAGAACTGATTTCTTGATTATTTTTGGCATTTTTTAAGCAAGCTGTAGGATCAGAATCCTCCTGCAGAGGAACTTGGTACTTCCTTTCATGAAGGAGGTGGTGCAGGGGATTTCTGTCTGCCCAGCTCCATCCTGTGCTCACCACCAACCCATCCCAGTGGGGTCAGTGGTCCTACTAACACCCCTGGCTTATCTGTGTGCAGGGAAGGTGGATCAGGAAATCAGAGGAGTCAGAGCCCAGGCACTGGTTGCTATGGAAATCTCTTGTGCAGCTTCTCTGTTTCTTTTCATCTCTTTCCTGGGGTGCTAAAACAATCTGTCTTTTCACCATATTTTGTCAGGTCTCTCTCTGGTGGGGGCTTTGTGCTGCCCAAGGCTGGGTAGGCAGCAGAGAAAATGTGGGTGCAGGAATGGAGGTGAAGCCCTTCACCTTTCACAGAATCACAGAATCACCAAGGCTGGAAAAGCCCTCTGAGATTATCAAGTCCAACCCATCACCTGACACCACCACATCTCCAGACCATGGCACCAAGTGCCACATCCAGCCTTTCCTTGAACACCTCCAGGGATGGTGACTCCACCACTGCCCTGGGCAGTCCATCCCAAGGTCTGATCACCCTTTCCATGAGGAAGTGCTTCCTGATATCCCACCTAAACCTCCCCTGGAGCAGCTTCAGGCCAGGCCCTCTCATCCTGTCACTGGTTGCCTGGGAGAAGAGCCTGCCCCCACCTGCCTCCAACCTCCCTTCAGGTGGTTGTAGAGAGTGAGAAGGTCCCCCCTGAGTCTCCTCTTCTCCAGACTGAACAAGCCCAGCTCCCTCAGCCTCTCCTCACCAGACTTGCCCTCCAGTCCCTTCCCCAGCCTCGTTGTCTCCTCTGGACCTGCTCCAGCACCTCCAGATCCTTCTTACAGTGAAGGGCCCAGAGCTGCCCCCAGGACTGGAGGTGAGGCCTCCCCAGTGCTGAGCACAGGGAGAATCACCTCCCTGCTCCTGCTGGCCACACCATTCCTGATACAAGCCAGGATGCCATTGGCCTTCCTGGCCACCTGGGCACACTACTTTGGGCTTCCTTTCAAGACTCATGGCTGGAGAGGGGAAGGGAAGACCCATCCCAAAGGAACAGCCTCTCAGTGTGTGCCAGGAGCTCACTAGAGATCATAATTTACCTGCTGCCTCACCCACATTTCTATTTTGAGTTATCTCCAGCTCAGCTGTGGAATGACTGAAAGGATCTCGGTGCATCGATCCTCACTGCTGTGGGGACCCACAAATGCTGCTGGACAAAAAAAAAAAAAGCTCATTTCCAGGAAACCCCCCAAATTGCAGTGACTTTATTAAGATAAATGATGACGTGAAGGAGACAGTGGTTTGGTGCTGGGTCTGGACTTGGCCCAGCAGCTCTGGTGCCTCTTCTGTAGAAGCTGTTGCTGGACAGGATCAGGCAGGACATGTTATTCCTGTGGACACTATACCCCCTCCCCCCCCCCAGATGTCTGCTCCCTGGAAGCAGCCTGACCCAGGAGCTGGGGCTTGGGAAGCCCTTGGGAAGTGACAGGGAACCTAGGAAGAGGAGACAGTTCACCACCAAAGCCACTTGAGGGACAAGCCACTGTGCAGAGCTCTCTGCAGAGGTCCTAGTGACAGCGGATTTGGGAAAGGATGTCTGCTGGATATTCTGCCAAATCCATCCCACTCTGGACAGAACTTGGTTTCTGTGTCTCCATCTTTTGTTTCAATCCAAACCCCTGCAAGGGGCAATGGTTTTAAATGGAAAGAGGGAAGGTTTATGTGGGACATGAGGAAGAATTGTTTTATGATGAAGGAGGGAGACAGGTTTCTCAGAGAAGCTGTGGGTGCTCCACCATTTTAAGTGACCAAGGTCAGGTTGGACTGGGCTTTGATCAACCTGATCTAGTGGAACTTGTTCCTGCCCATGGCAGAAAGATGGATGTTGGGCTCAGTGTTCTGTGTCCAGCTCTGGAGCCCTCCTCACAGGAAATACCTGATGGAGTGAGTCCAGAGAAGGGTCACAAAGATGATCCAAGGGCTGGAGCAGCTCTGCTCTGGAGCCAGGCTGGGAGAGTTGGGGTGTTCAGCCTGGAGAAGAGAAGGCTCCAGGGAGACCTGAGAGCAGCTTCCAGTGCCTGAAGGGGCTCCAGGAAAGCTGGGGAGGGACTTTTCACCAGACAGAGGAGTGACAGGAAGGGGTGATGGTTTTAAATGGAAAGAGGGGAGATCAGACATCAGGAAGAAATTCTTCCCTATGAGGGCAGGAAGGCACCGGCCCAGGTTGCCCAGAGAAGCTGTGGCTGCCCCCACTCTGGAGGTGTTGAAGGGCAGGTTGGATGGGGCTTGGAGCAGCCTGGGCTGCTGGGAGGTGTCCCTGCCCAAGCAGGGGGTTGGAACCTGAGGATCCTTAAGGTCCCTTCCAACCCAAACCAGCCCCGCGATTCCAGGACTCCGGACGTGCGGAGCTCAGCACTGGCCTGCAGAGGGTACCCTGAGCCCGTGCGAGGCTCTAGCCTCGCGTCGCCACCTCGAGCCAAACCCTCTGCCTTTCCCAGCCTGAGGTGAACGTTTCTCTGCTCCTCACCTCTCCCCAGGAGCTGGAAGGGTTTTGCAGCTGCTGTTTCTCTTTGTGGTTCCCCCAGCGATGAAGCTGGACCTGGCCAGACACTTGCCATGGGGCACAGGGGGGGATGTGTTGCAGTGGGGACAGGAGATATGGACAGGTCTAGGGCACTGTGCTCCCACATTTTTCCTTTGTCCTTCCCCCCTTGCTCTGCCCAGCCTTTCTTCACCCTCTTTTTGATCTCCATCCCTTGGGGGGTAATCTGGAGTAGTGTGGCTTGTTCTGGGGTCCCCAGCACAGGGAGGACACGGAGCTGTTGGAGAGAGGCCAGAGGAGGCCCCGGAGATGCTGGGAGGGCTGGAGCAGCTCTGGAGCCAGGCTGGGAGAGTTGGGGTGTTCAGCCTGGAGAAGAGAAGGCTCCAGGGAGAGCTGAGAGCAGCTTCCAGGGCCTGAAGGGGCTCCAGGAAAGCTGGGGAGGGGCTTGGGACAAGGGCAGGGAGGGATGGGAGCAGGGGGAAGGGTTTCCAGCTGGCAGAGGGAGCTGGAGCTGAGATGGGAGGGAGAAATTCTGGGCTGTGAGGGTGGGGAGAGCCTGGCCCAGGCTGCCCAGGGAAGCTGTGGCTGCCCCATCCCTGGCAGTGTTGAAGGGCAGGTTGGATGGGGCTTGGAGCAGCCTGGGCTGCTGGGAGGTGTCCCTGCCATTGATCTAGATGATCTTTAAGGTCCTTTCCAACCCAAAACAATCTGTGATTCTAAGAATCTCTTACTCACTGTCCCCTTAGTATCACTGACAATAAACTCTTCACTGTTGGTTGGTCTTGTACTTGGCAACATGCTCAGACACTGAAACAATTACTGGATTTCCATTCCAGGTTGGACCATGAGCTTCCCATGGTAAATGATCTTTTGAAGCCCCATCAGTCAGTGACCTGAAACCCCCAAAGATGCAGCTCTAGAGCTCTTGGAAGTCCTTCAGAGCTCAGTGTCACACAAAAACTACCTCTGCCTGCAGCAGGGTCACAGAATGGTTGGGGTTGGAAGGGACATTGAAGATCATCTAGTTCCAAGTGGTTATGGCTTTTGGCACAGGGAACAGATGTCCCCAGATGCTGACAACCCAGAGCTGGCACGTGCTGTCGCAGGGTTTCACCAGCTCCTGCTACAGCTCCACCAAGCCCTCGGGAATACCCTTTGCTTTCCAGGTGCTCTGGCAAATTATCTCGCCACCAGCAGGAGGCCTGTGAGCCGTTAGATCGCTGTAGGGTGTTAGATGTAAAGGCTGCTGCTCCCCTTCCCCGGAGCACGAGTCAGGAGAGGTAGAGTGATGTCCTCAAGAGGGAAGTGATGTCCTTTGCAGACAGTCTGTGTAGCACGAGGTGTGGTAGGAAGCTCAGTAAAGCTCCTGAGCGAGGCTGAGTTTCAGGCATGGTCCATTGGGCAAAGCAATCTCCGGGGCTGCTCCACTGTGGCTTCTCTGCTTGAGGGTCCACCAAACACAGTTGCCTTCAAGAGACCTTCAGGAGGAGCTCTGGATGGTGCTAATGACTCCCCAGGATGGGAGCAGGAAATGAGGTGCTGTGTAAGCTGGTGTCTGTGTTAGAGCTGCAGCTGGAGGCAACTCCCTGGGGCTGCTGTCAGGAGGAGGTGCTGATGGCTTGCAGACCAGGTGTCTCCTTGCTGCTCCAGGAGACATTTGGTGGTGACTTCTAGCTTGGAGGCACAATTCTTGCCATCACTGAACCAAAGCCAGGCTGGAGAGGTGGCTGCAACGAGCCCAGCAAGGAGTTCAAGGGTGACACCATCAGCCATGGGAAGGAGGTAGCTCCTCTCCTGTGCTTTCCCTGCTGTGGGTTCCAGCATTACTCCACCATTGGTTTGATGCAGGAGAAGGGCCAGTGTAAAAACAGGCCAGGGCTCAGCCTGAAGGGTCCTTGCCAGCTTTTCCCATCCCAAGCAGAGCTGCAGAGCCAGTGCTGAGAGCAGCTCCTGGGGCATCGTGCAAGGAGGCAAAACTGGGTCTGCAGCTTGGAGAGAGGGTTTTTACCTCCCCATCCAACTCTCCATCTCTGCACGATGTCCAGAGGGACCAGTGGGGAATTGAGCCACCCAAGCCACCAACCTCAATTACTCAAATGTCCCTTTCTACCTCCTGGTGGATTTTGTGCCTACAGGCAGGAAAGCTGTCAAGCAAGATGGACCAAGAGAAGGGGTTTTACCCTCTTGCCCAACCTCTGCATGGGCTCAAGGTTTGAGGGGTGAAGGAGACCGACTTCTCCTTAGGGCCATGAAGATGATCCAAGGGCTGGAGCAGCTCTGCTCTGGAGCCAGGCTGGGAGAGTTGAGGTGTTCAGCCTGGAGAAGAGAAGGCTCCAAGGAGACCTTAGAGCCCCTTCGAGTGCTTGAAGGGGCTCCAGGAAAGCTGGGGAGGGGCTTTTCACCAGAGAGAGGAGTGACAGGACAAGAGGTGATGGTTTTAAACTGAAAGAGGGGAGATTGAGGTTAGACATCAGGAAGAAATTCTTCCCCATGAGAGCAGGAAGTGCCCAGAGAAGCTGTGGCTGCCCCCACTCTGGAGGTGTTGAAGGGCAGGTTGGATGAGGCTTGTGCAGCCTGGGCTGCTGGGAGGTGTCCCTGCCCATGCAGGGGGTTGGAACCTGAGGATCTTCGAGGTCGTTCCAACCCAAACCATTCTATGATTCTGTGACTCTCTGACTCTTGTCCTCCTGGGAGGCAGGGCTGGTGCTGGGGGCTGGCGAGGTCTCATCAGCTTGTGTCTCCCTGCAGAAGGACCATGAACCAGCTTTCAGATCCCCAGATGAGAAGAGAAAACCCACAAGGCTCCAGGCACAGAACGGGAGTTTTGTGAAGCTGTATGAAGAAAGTTTGGACTTTGGTTGATTTAGTTGTACCCCATGGAGTAGGGTGAAGAGGCATCATCCCATTTCATGTCCACCTTGCTGGGATGGTGGGGCTCCATAGAATCATGGAATGTCTTGGGCTGGAATAGACCTTTGAAGGTCATCTAATCCAACCCCCTACAATAAGCAGGGACATCTCCAACTAGAACAGTTTGCTTAGATCCCCATTAAGTCTGACCTTGACCATTTCCACCTCCATGTCCCCTGACTACCTTGGACCTCTGCCCTGATGATGTGGGATGCATCAACATTGAACCTGAATGTGAGAAAATACTTCTTGACTCTGAAGGTGACAGAGCCCTGGGACAGGCTGCCCAGGGAGGCTGTGGAGTCTCCATCCCTGGGGACATCCCAACCCCACCTGGACACATTCCTGTGGGATCTGCTGTAGGGGATCCTGCTCTACCAGGGGGGTTGGACTAGATGGTCTCCAGAGGTCCCTTCCAATCCCCACCACTCTGTGACTGTGATTCTGTGACTCCTCCTCAAATTCACACCAGAAATGAAGGGTATGGTCACCAGTCACCAATGGGGATGGAGGAAGCACAACAGGAATCTTACCTCTGCTTTGCATGGCCCCAGATGAGGGTGCCAGCACATCTGCCCTCCCACTGGCCACAATTCCCACCAGGCTGTGACAGTTTTGCTCTGGGTCTTATTCCACAGCCTGTGATTTTAAAAAAACCCAGGAGAATCCACTGATGGGAGGTGGTTTTTCCCTGCTGGATGACAGGAAGTTGGTGCCAGCTGGGATTTTCTTGCTGGCTGAGGGTTGGTGGGGTGGGCTGGCTGAGGGCCTTGGACAGGGACTGTGGTTTTCACTGTGGGATGACTGGTAACCAGCATCTGATCCTGTGTCCTGCAGGATAAGCAGAAGAAACTACATCAGGCTACCTGTGTTGGGGTTTTTTTTGCAGCCTGATGAGGCAGCAGCTCCTCCATCCCTGGGGCAAGACTTGTTCCTGCAGCTGGATTTCCTTAGCTGACAGGTCCTGCAGGTTGCCAGCCCCATTCTCCTGGCTCCCAGATGTG
>NW_009953297.1:325224-328887 GCF_000747805.2 Chaetura pelagica
CGGGTCACCAAACTTCCAGGAAAAGGTGGAGGGTGAAGCCAGCCTGGCCAGCTCACCACCCTGTCACGAGGCTGGTGTGGCAGGGCACGTTGCTGGAGCCCAGGCTGTTTATTCAGTAGCTTGGAGGAGAATCTCAGTTTTCATTCGGGGAAATAAAAAGAAAGGAATCCTCTCCTCTTCTCCATTACCCAGAAAACACGAAGAGAGTTTGACCCACGGGCTCAGAAACCAGAAGGCAAATAAAAAAGACCCAACTTTTATTATTTACAAGCCAGTCCCATGGTTTTTGGAGCCTGACTCATGGTTGCAGATGGATTGATGTTGGCAGCATCCAACTGCCAGCCGGATTCCTTCTCGGGGGAAGATAAAGAGCCTCGTTTTTGCCAAAGGGTGAATGTATTCTTTATGAGACCCAACAGAGATGTAACCCAGCACCTTGCTCCTGACAAGACTGGCCTTTATTTCCTGGGTCTGCTCTTAGGACATGGCTGAACTTTCCCATAAGTTTTAGCCCTGATGTGGGGCCAGGATCTACAGTCCAGGATTCAGCTGTTGCTGTTGCAGCGGAGACGTAAAATAACTTCATTGACGTGGGCTTCACGTCCCCATTTTTCTAAGCACTTTCATGACTTGCCCACAGACCTGTGCTACAAATGAGCTTTTCAGGTCCTCCCTGTGCAAGGGAAGAGCTGGGAGAGGAGGTACCGGCTGTTCCTGGTGGGAGCTGGAAGGAACCTGCTGTTTACCCAAACTGCTTTAGTCTCCTTTTCGAGGCATGAGAAGAAAATAGAGGGGCATTGCTAAGGAAATGTGCAGGGAGCTGGAAATGAGTGGAGCAGTGAAAGAAGGGAGGCTGGGTTTGATGGTGAGAAGCTGGGACCATGGGGTGTCTTGAACCTGGCCTGGTGTGAGTCTGCACTGCATGGAGACACGGAGCTGTCAGGGCACTGATAACTCAGAGGGGACAGGAAGATAGGGAGGAAAAATCACAAAATCATAGAATGGTTTGGGTTGGAAAGGACCTTAAAGCTCATCCAGTTCCAACCCCCTGCATGGGCAGGGACATCTTCAACTAGATCAGGTGCCTCCAAGCCCCATCCAACCTGCCCTTCAACACTGCCAGGGATGGGGCAGCCACAGCTTCTCTGGGCAACCTGGGCCAGGCTCTCCCCACCCTCACAGCCCAGAATTTCTCCCTCCCATCTCAGCTCCAGCTCCCTCTGCCAGCTGGAAACCCTTCCCCCTGCTCCCATCCCTCCCTGCCCTTGTCCCAAGCCCCTCCCCAGCTTTCCTGGAGCCCCTTCAGGCCCTGGAAGGTGCTCTGAGGTCTCCCTGGAGCCTTCTCTTCTCCAGGCTCAACACCCCAACTCTCCCAGCCTGGCTCCAGAGCAGAGCTGCTCCAGCCCTCCCAGCATCTCCAGGGCCTCCTCTGGCCTCTCTCCAACAGCTCCATGTGTGTCCCCTGACCACAGCATGGGACATTCCCTGTCCCAGACCTACACAGACACTGCAGGGGTGCCAACCCATCACTCAGAGGAACAAGTGGGCAGCGTGGACATTCCCAGGCTCTGGGTTGCTCTGACACATCAGATACAGTAAATCCACAAGGCATGTTGCTGCCTTCTCTATGAAGCAGCTTTATAGTTTGTCTTGAAGGTGTGTGGTCATGTCAGGATTGCTTCAGTTAGCCCTGACATGCAATAGCAGCAGCACTGCTTGTGCTTTCTGTGGGTAGTGGGTGCCAGACCATGTGCAGAGCAGCACTTGGTTCTGGGCTCCTACGTTCCCCTCTAGTGACCTGGTCCTTCAGCAGAATCAGTTCACCAAGCACTCAAATTATTTTTAGAGCTTGCAAACAAGTAGAGCTGTGATGATCCACCCAGAGGAACCAGCTCTGTCTCTTCTCTGAGCACAGGGCTGTGCTCTTTGAGGATCACAGATCAAGTGAGAGTCAAGGTGGGGTGAGGACTCTTCTGCAGTATCTAACTGTGGTTTGGTGATTGCCACCTTCTTCCTGAAAGATGCATCCATCCCCTGCAGGTGCAGAAATGCATTTTCTTGTGCTCAGCAGCTTGAAGAGAAAATAACTAAGCTGTTGATTTAATGTTATTAAAACAAGTTTCTTCCTACAAAGGAGATTTCCCTCATATCCAGCTCCAGGAACAGGCACCTACAGGTGTTGTGTGGTACAGGGGGAGGTGTTTGGTGCCTGGGGTAGGGCTAGAGACAGGTGGAAAGAAGAGATGCGTGGAAAGAAGAGGTTTTGCTGCATAAATTCTCCTTGGCTGCTTTCTGCTCTGAGCCAAATGGGGAACATGGCTGGTGTGACCAGGATTAGGGGTTTAGGGACCACCTTGGAGCTGCTGGCAGGCTGGTGGCTTAGTGCCACTCTCAGGTGGGTTGGCATCAAGCACAGATATCTCAACCCTCAGAAAGCCTGATCCCAAGCTTGAATTAATGGAGGAAAATAAGGAATAACTTGGCTGATGGAGATCTCTGGTCTTCCAGGGGAGCTTTGAGCACAACACTTTAGCAACACAAGAAATCCAGGCTCTAACTCAGCACTGAGCACCCACATTTCTCCCTGGGCAGTCTTGGATGGAGGTTCCAGACCTTGAAATGCCTTCATCTCTGCATCATGGGATCTTTTCTCTCTGCTTCCTCCCACCACTGGCTGGGGAGACACCTTAAAGGTCTTTTCCAGCCTTGGTGATTCTGTGAGCACCTGTGATCCCTTGGGCACCAGGTGACATATCCCAATATATACACATTGCAGATCTAACAAGCAGGAAAACAAGAGGAAAGGGGCTCAGGTTGTGCCAGGGGAGGTTGAGGTTGGATCTGGGGAACAATTTCTCCCTGGCAAGGGTTGTCAGGGCCTGGCCCAGGCTGCCCAGGGCAGGGGGGGAGTCCCCATCCCTGGAGGGGTTTCCAAGCCCTGGAGATGGTGCTGAGGGACACGGGGCAGGGGTCGCCTTGGCAGGGCTGGGGGAATGGGTGGTAGAGTTGGGTCCTGGTTGGACTCCACAATCGTGAAGTCCCTCTCCAAGCAGAAGGATCCCCTGTTGGCCACATTGCCCGGTCTCCTCGAGACCCACCAAGAAAACCACGTCCCCTTCCTCCTGCGACTCCAGGGGTGGCAGAAATAGAGAAATAACAGGAGGCAGGTCACGCTGCTGGCCTGAAATTTCATTAAGACACTCAGACCCAATGTCCAAGCCAAGAGGCTGATGATAACACCTGGGCCTTCTTCTGTGGAGCCATTTCCAGCCTGGCTGCAGTTGCTCTCACTTGATTTTGTCCATCAGTAACAGCGCGGCTGCAGCGCGGGGTCTCCGAGAGGCCCTTCAGCTGCCTATTGAACTGATAAATTCACTGTATTACTTTACACAAATCAATACCCTCGCAGTTATCAGCCCTTGATGTGACCAAAATTGGTTTCAGCCAATTTGTGAGTGTAATAAATGTCCATTTATCAAATCAATTCATTCGGCGGCGTTTCTCGGGCCGCCCGGGCCCGGGGTGCCACGGGGTTGATGCTCCAGGTCTGTGCCCACCATGGGATCACTCTCCTCCCTCCAGGCTCTGCCTCCATCATCCCACAGTCCCAAAGAACCACCCATCCAGCCCCACCATGGCCAGCTCTGGGATGTGGGAGAAGAT
>NW_009953297.1:330361-347274 GCF_000747805.2 Chaetura pelagica
CACCGGGACTAGGACACTCCCTGACACCGGGACCAGGACACCCCTGACACCGGGACCAGGACACCCCCGGGCACCGGGACTAGGACACTCCCTGACACCGGGACCAGGACACCCCTGACACCGGGACCAGGACACCTCCTGCTACCGGGACCGAAGTCCCCGGGCACCGATCGCCGAGCTGAGATGCTTCCCGGGGCGGGTCCCCTCGCCTTCCTCCTCCGGTGCCTGCTGCTCCTCTTCACCTCCGAGAGCCGAGCCCGGGCTCGTAAGTTCCCCCCGCTCCCCTCCCGGCTGCTCTGGGTCCCTCCGTGCCTCAGTTTCCCCATCTCTAGGGTGCTCAGGTAGTTGCCCAGGGACTCTGTGGGCATGGCTAGGGACATGAGGGGGCTCCTCGCCACGGCAGGTGTTGGTCCTCCATGGTCAGGATGTCCCAGCAAGTCTGGTCCCCTCATCCTACACTTTTGGGGACGTGGCTGTGTCCCTTTTCACTCACTTTTGTCCCCAACCACTTTGTGGTGACATACAGAGCTGAGCACGCTGCTGGGTGCTGGTGGGGAGCTGTGGGGTTTCCTGGGCTGGCAGGGACATGTTGAAGGTCTGGGAACCCCCTCCCCAGGACCAAATTGAGTAGGGCAGGGGGTTGAATCACAGCCCATCCCCTGCACTGATCCCACCCCACACAGATGCACCTATGATCATTCTGTGGTTCTATGACCTCTTCTCCAAGGGTGGACAAGAACGTGGGCAATTTGGGGAAATGACCCCCCCCCAAACCAAAGCTGGGGACTTTTCTCTATGTCCATCCCTTGTCCATCTCCATGTCTACCCTTTGTCCATCTCCATGTCCATTGCTTGTCCATCTCCATGTCTATCCTTTGTCCATCTCCATATCCATCCCTTGTCTGTCTCCATGACCATCCCTTGTCCATCTCCACGACCATCCCTTGTCCATCTCCATCTCCATCCCTTGCTATCTCTGTGACCATCCCTTGTCCATCTCCATGACCATCCCTTGTCCATCTCCATGTCCATCCCTTGTCCATCTCCATGACCACCCCTTGTCCATCTCCATGACCATCCCTTGTCCATCTCCATGTCCATCCCTTGTCCATCTCCATCTCCATCCCTTGCTCTCCCCTTGCTCCAGCTGACTGCCTGGGGCAGATAAGATTTTGGCATGAGGAAGGAAAGGAGGTTCAACACTTCCTTGTACAAAAAGCCTCGAAGGACTCAGCTGGGGCTGTTTAGCAGCTTGGAGGGTGCTGGAGGCGTTAACTGGGGCCAGGAGGTGGGTTTGGCTTGGGCAAGGCACCACCAGTGGGTGCTGAGCACCCCCTTCTCACAACATCACAAAGCCAGTTGAGCTCTGAGCAAACCAGAGCAGGACCTGCCGTGTCCCTGCATTTATTCTCCCCTTTGATCTCCCACAAATCATCGTCCTCCTGGAGCACCAACCCAAAAGGTGAGCTCTGGATTGCTTGTCCCTGCTGGTGGGGTGTGCTGGGGGGGGGGGGGGGAGGGCAGAGGGATGGATGGGGCTGTGCAGAGCCTTGGGGAGCAAAATCTGGGTGAGTTTGGCTCTTTTTTCCTTCCCTGGGATCACCAAAAGCCCCCGAGCTCAGACTGCAGCACCGGGTTGTTGCATGAGGGATGTGGGTCTGACTGAGTCCTGGTTAGGAGGAGGATGGAGACATCTCCAGAAGGTGAAGCAGATGCTCAGTGAGGAGTTTTGCCCCCCTGGGGTGCCTGCTGATCAGAGCGGAACCCCTAAATTGGGCAGAAATCCAGGTGAATGGGGACAGTTGGGGTTTGTCTGCTTTGAGAGGACTCACCAGGGTCTCTTTGTAGGACTTCTAGTGGTGATGAAGGGCTGGGGGCTGTGGGACAGGGACCAGGCTGGAGCAGGAGGGGTTGCCCCAGCTCTGCGTGGCTTTGGTTCTGCCACCAGAGACATCCCAGAGCCCGGGGAGTGTAGCTGGGACTCCAGATGCCCCATAGGTGAGGGCAGGGGGCTCCTGGTGACCAAATCCTCATCAAATCATGGACTTTTCTCCACCTCTTGAGCCTCCCCACTTGCCTCAGGGCCGAGTCCTCGGGGAGGATGAAGACAGGAATGAATTTGTTAGCAGCAGGCTCATCAGCCAAGAGACCTCCAGTGTGGTGGCTAAAAATAGGTGAGGAGCAGAAAGGCTCGGGCTTGAGGGCAAGTCAGAAAAGAAGAATTTGCCCACAGAAACAGGCTATTTTAGGGGATTTACACTCTCAGCTGAAAAAATATCGGAGGCACAGGTTACTGGGCCGAATGTGCTGCAATGAGTAATTGAGAAGCAAGAGTTGAGTGCAACGAGGTTTTGGCTGGAGGTTTTTAAACACCAGCATCTCTGGAGAGCACGGGGCAGTGGTTTTTTTCCCCAGGAGCTTGGAAGCTGCCTTGTCGTTCCTTTCTGCCGTGGTTCCTGGAGAAAAGGAGGTTTGTGGGATTCCTGAGGGAGTTTCGGTCCCGTGTGATGAGGGACTGAGAGGTCCAAGGTGGGAAGGATGGGGATGAGACTCAGATCTTCCTGGTGGCCAGGGTGAGGGAGAGGTGGGGGCTGCACTCCCACCTCACTTCAGACAACCAAGCGTTCCCTTGGGAAGGAGCAGAGGGAAACAGGGCCCCATGGCTTGCTGGCAGAGCCCCTGGGGATGCTCTGGCTGCAGGACTTCACTCAGCTCCTCCAACCTGGGGAGCTGGGCGATGCTTTCCCAGGCTGCGTTTGCAGAGCTGCAAAGTTTTCCAGGCTCCCAAAGTCCTGAGAAGAAACTTCCCAGCCCAGAACCGAGCGAGCTGAGCTGATCTGGACGTGAGCAGAGTCATTAGGGTGCCACATGCCAAGGGCCCGGTGTGTTTTAACCAGCCCCTTCTCAGCTAAGTTGCATTTTAAGCCCTTCATAAATACAGGGCTGTCATAGGAGCGCCTGGACTCTGTGTCCCAGACAGGGCTTTTTACACTTTATTTATGGCCTCTCTTAAAACTCGCAAACTGGTTTTGCATAAACACTCCCCCCCCCCAGCTCTGCCTGGCAGGTGGGTGACCTCCAAAAAAGCTGTCAGGGCCAGGATCCCAGCTCAGCCCTGCCCTGCCTGGAGGAGAGTGCTGGGGGAGCTGCCTGGGGACACAGGGATGGAGGGAAAACCCCCCGGGGTGAGATGGGGGAGAATCATAGAAGGGTTTGGGTTGGAAGGGACCTTAAAGATCATCCAGTTCCAGCCCCCCTGCATGGGCAGGGACACCTCCCAGCAGCCCAGGCTGCTCCAAGCCCCATCCAACCTGCCCTTCAACACTGCCAGGGATGGGGCAGCCACAGCTTCCCTGGGCAACCTGGGCCAGGCTCTCCCCACCCTCACAGCCCAGAATTTCTCCCTCCCATCTCAGCTCCAGCTCCCTCTGCCAGCTGGAAACCCTTCCCCCTGCTCCCATCCCTCCCTGCCCTTGTCCCAAGCCCCTCCCCAGCTTTCCTGGAGCCCCTTCAGGCCCTGGAAGGTGCTCTGAGGTCTCCCTGGAGCCTTCTCTTCTCCAGGCTGAATACCCCAACTCTCCCAGCCTGGCTCCAGAGCAGAGCTGCAGAAGATGCAGGATGGTGTGGCATTTGGTGTGTGAAACTGTTGAGATACATCCCCAGGAGGCTTCAGGGATATTCTCATGGTGTGAGAGGGATGTCAGTGGTCACCCAAGGCAGTGCAGGAGAGGTTTCTCCATGCCATTCCCTATGTCACTCTGGACTGCTGTCTCTTGACATGAAGATGTTGCTCCAGGGGGTTCACAGACTATCTCAGAGCCTCCATGACAGCCTCTTCCAGGGCTTTTAGGCTCCTGGTAGCTGGGAAGCTTCCTGCAATGCAGGTCCTTAATCCTCCAGAAGTTGCCCCAAGCTGATGCCTTCTTCTTCTCCCTGCCACGGTCACAGATCACCATGGGCAGAGACACCTTCCACTAGACCAGGTTGCTCCAAGTCCCTCATGTCTGACCTAAACTGGTTGTTGGTAGGAGCCCCCTCTTGCCTCAGCCTCCCTGTTGTACTTTCCATTTCATATTACTTCCGCTCCTTGCTATCCAGGATGAAATTAATGGTAATTAATGACAATTAATGATAATCAAAGTAAACCAGGGCATGAGTACAGCCTTGAGCATTGACCAGGGATGTCCAGACTCTTGCTGTGTGTGCTCTTCTCAGCATGGTGTTGTTCAGTGCCTGATATACTTTGCCAAATGCCTTGGGACAGCTGGACCAGGGTGGTTCCAGCAGGTGGGTATGGACCCTGGCCTGGAGTACTCAATTATTTGGTTATAATCAAGTGGTCTTCACCCAAGAAAACACTGAAGCCGTGGCAGAAAACAGCTGTTGAACAGGGAGGTGTGGAGAAACCTTCCTCCTCCATGATGTCTCCAGCAGAGCCCTTGAGGGTGTGCAAGACAGAGCTGCTACTGCACAGAGGAGTTGCTCCCTGCAGCATCTCTCACCCTCCCTCTAGGTATGAGGCCACAGGACTCGTTTCTGAGTTGCAGAGGAATCATTTCCATGGCCTCCAGTTGGTTTTTCTAGTTCATTTGACCCATAATGGTTCTCTGAAGAGCAGAGTCTTGTATTGAGGGCTTCTTGTATCGGAGAAGAAACTGGTTAGATGGGACTTGTTCTTGGAGGTGTTTGCAATGGGAGGTGTTTGCCCCTTTCCACCTCTGCTGGTGCTTCCAGGTCCCAAGAACCACCTCCAAGTGTGGAGCTTCCAGCAAACTCTGGTTGTGTCTCCGAGGTGTCCTGGACTAGGCTGGTCTGCTGTCTTCTCCTGCCCAGGGTCTTCAGGAAGGAAAACAAGGTGATGGCTTCACCTGGGGTTTTGGTGCTGTGGCCTGGAAGAGGCTCCACAGCTCAAGAGCCCTCTCTGGAAAAGGAGAAGTGAAACAAGGTGACTTTTGTGAGGGTGTTGCTGCTGAAGGCGCAATAAATTCGGAGCCTGGACGGCACGGGAGCAATTTACTGCCACAAATGGCTTTTCACTCCCGGGGAGTTGGGAAGGTAGCCAAAGTTTGACCTCTGAACATGGAATTATTAGCCTGCCATGGGGAAAAAATGATCCGAAGCCTCCAAAAATGCTCAAGCCACCCATCCCCAGCCTGCTTTTAACCCAACGTGCTGGCTCCTCTCGCCGAGGAGAGCGACCGAGGCGCGGACAAGTGTCTGGGGTTGCCCAGCCCTGCCAGTGAATTTTCCCAGTGGGCCCTTTGCAGACATGAACCAGGCTGCTTTCGAGGGCTGGACCCAAACCAGGGCTCCACTTGGGAAAGGCCAAGTGATGAAATGTTTGAAGGAAGCAGCCACCTGGCACGGGAGCCTGCGGGCTGAGCGGGGCCGTGAAGGCGACTTGGTTTCTTCCAAGGACGCTGCAAGCAGGGGAAAATGGAGTCATTTTCTCACACTTTTGCAAGAGGATGGGTTTTCTTTCCTATCTCTTCCTTCTCTTCTCCCTTTCTCCTGGGTTTCTGAGGTTTCCAGCTCCTCCTTCTGGCGTGGTTTCCTGCAAACTCGTGCCATGCGTGAGTAGGGGCTCGTTGACTTGTTAGAAGTTAGGAGCAAGCTCTGGGGATGGTGCAAAACCCTGGGGTGGGGAAGAGCCTCCTGCCTGTCCCCCTGGTGGCATCCACCCCCAGGCTGTTGCAAGTCTCCATGGCTGCAGATGCCCCACTGGCCCCATGTAGCTGTGCTCGGACGAGGTGGCACAACTTGGAGAATCATAAGCTTGAAGTCATTGACTCAGTGAGGAGCTCAGGGTTGCTGGTAGGGCCTGAGTTGGAAGGGACCCATAAGAATCATCATAGACCTGTCCTTCCTGGTGGCCGTGGGGTCTGGCTGTGGTAGAGCATCACTTGGGTTCATCCTGAGGATGCTCAGGGGCTGGTTTAGGGGTGGCAGCCCACCAGAGGGTGTTTGAGCTTTGCCTGGTTGGTGGGAGAAGCACATTGAGCAGGTGGCATCTCCAGCCTTGGCAAGGTGGGACAGTGCCAGCTGGGCTCTCTTAGAACTCTGCTTTGCCCCAGGTGACAGAGCAGAGCACGGGATGGCTGTGAGCATCACTGGGCTGGTGGGTGCCACCCAGTTCCTTTTGGGGTCCCTCTGCTATTCATGGAGTGTCCTTTAGCAGCTTGGTGGGGTCAGCACCTGCTGACTGGCCTGACTTCACGTGATGGGCAGTGGGAGCTGGGCACTGTGCCTCAGAAAACAACCACCTCCTCTCTCCCTCTGTCCCCAGGGGGCCACAAGGTTTTAAAAGACCCATAAATGCTTCAAGGAGCGTTAATGTCTCTGCTGCCTCCGGGCAACAGAACTGCTCAAACTACCTCAAATCCCCTCGATGACATAACCCTGTAAATCACCTGCAGTGTTTAGAGGGGCTGAAACCATTAACAACACACAGGGGCTTGTGCTTATTGGTGGCAGAGGTTGAACCTCAGCTTGTCCCTCCAGCTGGTTGGGGCCTGGGGACACACCATAGAATCATAGGAGGGTTTGGGTTGGAAGGGACCTTAAAGATCATCCAGTTCCAACCCCCTGCATGGGCAGGGACACCTCCCAGCAGCCCAGGCTGCTCCAAGCCCCATCCAACCTGCCCTTCAACACTGCCAGGGATGGGGCAGCCACAGCTTCCCTGGGCAACCTGGGCCAGGCTCTCCCCACCCTCACAGCCCAGAATTTCTCCCTCCCATCTCAGCTCCAGCTCCCTCTGCCAGCTGGAAACCCTTCCCCCTGCTCCCATCCCTCCCTGCCCTTGTCCCAAGTCTCTCCCCAGCTTTTCTGGAGCCCCTTCAGGCCCTGGAAGCTGCTCTCAGGTCTCCCTGGAGCCTTCTCTTCTCCAGGAGAAGGGAACCCACAGGAGAGCAGGAGCAGCTGCCAGGTTGTGGTGGGAGTCACAGGTCCAGGTTCCTGCAGGTCAGGCCAGGGTTGGAGCTTGGTCCTGCAGGACCATTAAAGAGGACTGAATTGGGCTTTCTGGCCAAAGCCCTGTGGTTGGTGGTGGTGCTTATGGCCATGGTTTGTCCTGCTGCAGGCTGGCCTCATCCTGCCAAAGGGCTGGTGTGTGACCAAGGGCTTGGAAATGGAGGAGGTTGGTAGGGACCTGCTAAAATCCAACGGGGAGATGTTTGGGCACCATCTCATCCCTCTTGGTGGGGTTAAACCCATGGCTGTGCAGACAGGCCATGGATTGTTTCTGGGACAGACACCTCCAGTTCAGCACAGCTGGAAACAGGCTCTTCTCAGGGTGACAGGATGAAAGAGGAATAGAAAAGTACTTGGGTTTGTGTTTTTTGTGGGGAAAGGAGTGGATGGGGTGGACTTGCTGTCCCCATGGACAGGCCCATAAATGAAGAGCACAATCCAGTCCAACCAGACCAGTTCTGCATTGAACCCAGGAAAGCCAAGGGGCTGAGCCTGGTGGGATGGGGCAAGTCAGCATGGTCCTTAGGGCTGGTGCTTGGCTGCCCATGTGCTTGTCCAGGGCTGCTGGACAGAATGAATTGAAGCTCTTAGGGAGAGCAAAAGATTTTCCTACAGAATGTGTTTCTATCCCACAAATGTATTTCCTTCTTGTTCTCTGGAGTGACAGTGAAGATGCCTCCTAAATTCAGGCTCTCCTAATTCCCCCACGACTCCCAGCCCTTCTGGGAAAAATTCAGCCCTGCAGCATCACCCTGAAATCACCTCTCCATCCTCAGAGGAGCTCTGCTACTCACACCTTTCAGAGACACAACTCATGCCTGAGGGACACCCATCCTGTCCTTTGCCTCCCAAGCAGGTCCAGCTTGCACAGAGGAGTTGCCAGTGGGTCAGATGGGTCTCAGATTGAAAAAAACAACAAAGAACCCACAAACTGTGGCCAAAAAAACCAAAAGAAGGCTTTTTGGGGAATGCATTCAGGTGGGGTTTGGTGGGTGGGATGTGACCATCAGCTGCTGATGGGGGCAGCATGAAGGTGCTGAGCTGGCCTTGCTCTGCTCAGTGCAGGGGGAGGAGAAGTCTCCCAAGGACCATCCCTTTCTTACACGCAGCTTCTCTTGGTTGATTTCCAGGTCTGGATACGTTTTGTGACTTCAATGGCAAGAAGTACAGCCCAGGAGAGAGCTGGCACCCCTACCTGGAGCCCCAGGGGCTGATGTACTGCATCCGCTGCAGCTGCTCCGAGGCACGTCCTCAGCAGGTGCCACGGGAGGTGGTGGGAACCCTGCTGTGCTGGGGCAGCTCTTGGGCAGCTCTTAAGAGTTCTGGTGTCTGCTTTGACCAGAGGAGCCCTTCCCTGTCCCGTAGGGATGCTGGATTAATCCCTTTCCTTTGGAAAAAAAAGCCCTCCTGGGATGGATGGGTTGACCTGGTGAGGGAGCTGTCTCAGCAGTGTTGGTGGGATGTGAGTGGAGGTGGCTCAGGGCTGCTGTGGGACCACGAGTGGTCTTTGGTGGTGGGACATGAGCCCGTGGTGTTGAGCCAAGGGTGGAGACATCCTTGGCTGAGGGATCTACACCAGCACAACCTGGTGTGAGAGCGTGGCCACCACCCAACGTCTTCCTCCCGGTGCAGGGGTGAACGCGCAGGGGAACAAACCATCTTTCTCTCTTCCCCAGAATGGCAACACCAGGTGCTACAGGATCCAGTGCCCGGCCCTGCAGTGTCCCAGCCCTGTCACAGACCCCCAGCAGTGCTGCCCACGCTGTCTGGGTAAGGTGGACATCCCACGGGTGACAAGGTGGTGCTGGTCCTGCGGGGCACACCACGGGGGGAGTCAGACCCTGCTGGGTCTGGCCCTGCTCACAGGGTCAGGGCAGCAACAGCAGCTGGGGATGCTCTTGTTGGGTTTCCCCCCCCCACCCCCTACCCCAAGAAAAAAAAAAGGCATTTTCAGAGAATTACAGAGTGGTGGGAGTTGGGTTAGAAGCTGGAACATTGGAAGTTCCATTTAAATGTAAGGAGGGGACCTCTGGAGATCATCCAGTCCAACCCCTGCCAGAGCAGGATCCCCCAGAGCAGATCCCACAGGAACACATCCAGGTGGGGTTGGAATGTCCCCAGGGATGGAGACTCCACAGCCTCCCTGGGCAGCCTGGCCCAGGGCTCTGCCACCCTCACAGGCAAGAACTATTTTCTCCCATTCAAGTCAAACCTCCTGTGCTCCAGTTTGTGCCCATTGCCCCCTGTCCTGTCCCTTGGCACCCCTGAGCAGAGTCTGGCCCCACCTCCTGACCCCCTGGAGATATTTACAAGCCCTGATCAGACCCCCCCTCAGCCTCCTTTTCTCCCAGCTGAGCAGCCCCAGCTCTCCCAGCCTTTTCTCACAGACAGATGCTCCATTTTGATGGAAAAGGCCTCTCTCAACCCAACCACCTTCTCCAACCCTGTTGGGACAAAATGGCAGGGACAAACCAGAAGCTGGCACTTGACTCAGATCATTTGCCACCAAAATGTGTTGGATACAGGAGAAAAAAAAACCCCAACACAACAAAACCCCAAACCATTTCTGAAGATTTTAAACAAAATTATTGATTTGTTTCTCCCTCCCCTGGGTGTGATGCCCTCTCACATCTCCTGGGGGTAATTAGCTAAAAATTAAAAAGGAGGGTGTTTCTTTCTACTTTTTTTTCCTCACTTCCCAAATCTTTGATGGTTTTTGGCAAGTTTTGCCATCACTCTGTCATGGTGAGGGACAAGACCCCTAGGAGGTCTGACTTTACCTCTGTGCTGAGCTCAGCATGGTCAGGGCAGGTGGATTCTCCAAAAGCTTTTAGGCACATAAATCCCCATCTCTGTCCTTGAGAATTGTGGTGGGTCCAGGGCTCCTTATCCTTGTAGGCTGGGCTGGTGGGGAATCTGTTGAGCATCCAACAGGCTGAGAGAGCTGGGTTTGTTCAGCCTGGAGGAGAGAAGGCTCCAGGGGGACCTTAGAGCACCTTCCAGTGCCTGAAGGGGCTCCAGGAAAGCTGGGGAGGGGCTTGGGACAAGTATCAAGAGGACAAGGGGCTCAAGTAGGGTGGATTTAGATTGGACATTAGGAAGAAGTTCTTCCCACTGAGGGTGGTGAAGCTCTGGAACAGGTTGCACAGAGAGGTGGTGGAGGCCCCATCCCTGGAGACATTCAAGGTCAGGCTTGATGGGGCCCTGAGCAACCTGATCTAGTCATAAAGGTCCCTGTGCACTGCAGGGGGGCTGGGCTAGATGAGCTTTAAAGGTCCCTTCCAACCCCACATCCTATGGCTGTAGGACTCATCCCTGCTGCCTCAGGGCCAGACAAGAGTTGCCTCTCACCCTGTTGTTTTTACATCTTCTTTTCCAGAGCCACATTCCCCTTCTGGCCTCAGGGCACCTGTCAAGTCCTGCCAGTACAATGGGACCACCTACCAGCAAGGGGAGATGTTCACCACCAGTGAGCTCTTCCCCAGCCGCCAGCCCAACCAGTGTGTCCAGTGCAGCTGCTCCGTAAGCCAACTGGGAGCCCACGGGAGGTGGGGAGGGCTCAGGGTCTTCTCCTGCACCCCAACAATCCTTCCTTAAGTGAAGAGGTAGCTCAGCTCCTCCAGATGGGCCTGCTTGAAGGAGAAATCAAACCTTGGCTGTGATCTGCCTGTGAGCACCCATGGGGTGATGAGCCAAGTGACTGGGGATGGATCAGCAGCTGCTGCAGCATCTCCCTGGTGCTCAGGGCTGAGCTGGGTCTGGATCTGCTCCTTGGCTCCATTTCTCCTTTCCAAGACCTTCCAGGAACCCACAACTTCTCTGAATTGTGGGGTTAATTAATTCATGGTAATTCAGTGATTCCTTGGCTGGTGTTTTCAGTGTCCCAGTGGGAACTTCCCAGACCTTCCTAACCTGAACATTCCTGCCTTCTGTGTGTCCATGGATGAATCCTTTGCCTTCCCCTTCCCCAGCCTGGGGGCTGGATTTCTGCCTCCCTCCTTGGCTCTGGCACAGGGATTCTCCACATTTCTGCTGCAAACTGGGTCTGTTCCATCAGCATTTCCTGGGAACTGAGGTGGGGTCTGGGTCTGATCCTTGTCTCCATTTCTCCTTTCTAAGATCCTCCAGGAACCCACAACCTCTCTGACTTGTGGGGCTGGGGTAGGAATCCAAAATCCAGCTCCCAGGCTGGGGAAAAGGAAGGCAAATGATTCCTGTTTGTGTGCACCAAAGATAGAAATGCTCAGTTCAGGAAAGTCTGGGATGTTCCCACCAGGACACTGAACACACCAGCCAAGGAATCACTGAGCTGAGGGGTGTGATGAACCCCACAAAACCTCATGAGGACCATTGGTGGGTACCAGCCTGTGGTGGGCTGGTTTATTGTCAGGATCAGGTTATCAGAGCAGGAGTTTGAGCTTCCTCTGAAATGGTTCTGGGTCCTCCCTGCCCAGTGACCAAGGACCACCACGGAGCTGGGGGCTTGGCCCAGTGTAGAGCAAGGTGGGCTGCAAATGGGCCCCACTCAGGGTTGGAGCACAAAGCACTCACCTGCCTCTCCTCCCTGGTGGGGACAGCACAAGCAAGATGCTCCAAGGGTGGGTTGTTCCCTGGAGATCCCACGAGCTGGTGCTGGGTGGACTCCCCATGGGGATCCTTGGGGTGGGCATTTGCCTGCTGGGAGGAGCAGTGTTGTCCCTGCAGCACCCAGCTCCACCAAGCTCTAAGATCCTCCAGGAACCCACAACCTCTCTGACTTGTGGGGCTGGGGTAGGAATCCAAAATCCAGCTCCCAGGCTGGGGAAAAGGAAGGCAAATGATTCCTGTTTGTGTGCACCAAAGATAGAAATGCTCAGTTCAGGAAAGTCTGGGATGTTCCCACCAGGACACTGAACACACCAGCCAAGGAATCACTGAGCTCCACCACACAGGGATTCTCCACATTTCTGCTGCAAACTGGGTCTGTTCCATCAGCATTTTCTGGGAACTGAGGTGGGGTCTGGGTCTGATCCTTGTCTCCATTTCTCCTTTCTAAGATCCTCCAGGAACCCACAACCTCTCTGACTTGTGGGGCTGGGGTAGGAATCCAAAATCCAGCTCCCAGGCTGGGGAAAAGGAAGGCAAATGATTCCTGTTTGTGTGCACCAAAGATAGAAATGCTCAGTTCAGGAAAGTGTGGGAAGTTCCCACCAGGACACTGAACACACCAGCCAAGGAATCACTGAGCTCCACCAAGACATTGTGGGGCAGATGGTCAGTAGAGAGGGCAACAAGGAGCCTTTCCCCACACGTGCCTGCTGCAAAGCAGGTGGGGTTTGGTGGTGGAGGACCTGGGGGAGCTCAGCAAGGCAACATCAGCACCAGCTCTTGGGCTCCAGAAGTTCTTGGCATTTCAAACCCAGTGTCAAGGTGGTGGCACTGACCTGAGTTCCATAAACCATTTGGTAGGTCCCAACTTCTTGTCACCATCCCTGGAGGTGTTGAAGGGTGGTTTGGGTGTGGTGTTGGTGGAGATGGTTATGGGGAGAACTTTGTAGAGCAGGGATGATGGTTGGACTGGGTGATCCCAAGGGGCTTTTCCAACCTGGATGGGTCTATGATTCTATGATTCTGCTGGGTGCCTGGGTCTTGTGGTGCCTCCAGCATCCAGCTCCTGCCCTGCCTGGCTGGGCCTCTCCCTGCTGCAGCCAGGAGATGATGGGAGAGAGCTGGGGGCATTCCCAGCAGAGCACAGCCATCAGGGATGCCAGTGGGCAGGCTCCTGCTGGTCTTCATGACATGTTCCTGTGGGATCTGCCCTGGGTGTTCCTGCTCTGGGCTCAATGATCTTCAGAGGTCCCTTCCAACCCCTGTGATTCTGTGATTGCTTGGATTTAAGTGGAAGCTGAACCCAGGGCTGAGATGTGCCCATCTGGCTGGGTTGCACCAGGAGCCAAGTACAACTGGAAACTCCCACAGCATGTTCTCCAGGCCATCCTGTGTAGAGCTGTGCCCTGGAGATGGGCACTTGCTTTCTAGGCTGCAGGAAGAGTCTGCCTTCCACAATGAGCTGCAATGACCTTGGCAGGACCTCTCATGGTCCTGGATGCTCTACCTGAGGGCTGTGACAGTGGACAGGATGCTGTGTAGTTCTCAGTGTGGATGGGTTGCCCACCTACCCATCCCTTGCCCATCCCCATGATGGGTTGCCCACCTACCCATCCCTTGCCCATCCCCATGATGGGTTGGTTGCCCACCTACCCATCCCTTGCCCATCCCCATGATGGGTTGGTTGCCCACCTACCCATCCCTTGCCCATCCCCATGATGGGTTGCCCATCCACCCATCCATTGTCTATCTTCTCCCAGTTGCCAGCCCCAGAGGGATGTTCCTTTTCCATGAGCCTCCAGCAATGCCCTGAGCCAGGACTTGGCTCCTCTCTGCCCAGCCCTCTCCCTGAAGCTGAGATCCTGCTAAAAAAACCATCAGAACTCAAGTCCTGACACTTTGCTCAGGCCACAAGAGGCAGCCTGGCCAAGGGTGATAGGGAAGGTGTGTGAAGAGTGTGGCCACACGTGCCAGGATCTTGAGTGTTGGGAGATAAATGGAGCAGCTCCTCCTCCTCCAGAGGGGATGGGGAGGTGGGATGGGAAGTGCTGAGGTTGGACTTGGAGGCAGCAGGGAACTGCTTGCAGCAGCTGCAGCCTCTGCCATGGGAAGGTCTGGAGAACAAGTCCTGTGAGGAGAGGCTGAGGGAACTGGGATTGTTTAGTTTGAGGAAGAGAAGGCTGAGGAGAGACCTCATTGCTCCCTACAACTGCCTGGAAGGAGGGTGTAGGGAGGTGGGTGTTGGGCTCTTCTCCCAAGTGAATGACAGGACCAGAGGGAATGGGCTGAAGCTGCTCCAGGGGAGGTTTAAACTGGATATTAGCAGGAATTTCTTTGCCCAAAGAGGGGCTGGACAGTGGAACAGGCTGCCCAGGGAGGTGGTGGAGTCACCAGCCCTGGAATGCTTAAAAGAAATGTAGATACAGTGCTGAGGGACATGATTGAAGCACTGAACAGGTAAATCAGGCTGTGGTGGGAGGAGTTGGGTTATGGTTGGACCTGATGATCTTCAAGGTCCCTTCCAACCAGGATGATTCTCTGATCCTGACCTTGAGTGTCTCCAGGGATGGGGCCTCCACCACCTCTCTTGGCAACCTGTTCCAGAGCTTCACCACCCTCAGTGGGAAGAACTTCTTCCTAATGTCCAATCTAAATCCACCCTACTCTGGTTTAAGGCCATTGCCTCTCACCCCATCACTGCACACCCTTGTGAACAAGGTGCTCACCATCAGCTTGGTGGTAAAGAGTCTGTGATACCAGGACAGCTGCTCTGAGCCTTTGGGGCTCCTGGGAGCTGCATGACTTGGAGCTGGGTGGCAGGAGGAAAGGTGAAGACACAGAACTGACACAGTGCTGAGGCTGGTTCCTCTCTGATGGAGCCCAGCTGGATGCCAGCCCACTAGGGCTGGGGACAAACACCAGGAAGGAGCCCTTGAACCCATCCGGACGTGCCCACCTGGCCCTGCTTTCCCACCCCACCTGCCACTGTCCCCAGGAGCCTGCAGACCCTGGTGTCCCTCCCAGGGGACCTGGCTCTCACTCAGGCTCTGTTTGTTGGGCAGGAGATGCCTTGGATACTCGGGGGACAAGAACAGGTTGGCTGTGGAGCTTTGCTCAGCCTGGGTCTGGCCGGGCTCTGCCTGATGGTGGCAGCTGCTGCAACAGCTGCTGCAACAGCTGGTCTGAACCTTTTTTGAAAACCACCCCGAGACCAGAGGCTCCGGGACAAATCCTGCTCCTTGGGACATTTCTCTTTGGCTGCCTGAGGAGGGTCTTCTCCCTGCTCAGGAGGAGGAAGAAAGAAGAAGCTGTGTGGCTAGACCCTGCTCCCTGGACCCCACGGAGGTGCCTTGGAGCAAAGGACTTGGCTTTGCAGCAACCTCCACCAGATCCTCACGTTTACCAGACTTTCCTCTCCCTCTTCATGGCCTCTGCACAGTGGTTTGGCCTCCTGATGGCAGGAGAAGCTGCTGTGGGTGGGTTTTCTAAGGAAATCCCAGGTTCAAACCTCTTGGCTTCGGTTGGCTGAGGGTAAAGCTTGAGGAGAAGGCAAAGCAAACTGCTGCATGGAGCAGAGGACCTTGCTCTTGAGCTCTGGGCTGCCCAACAAGCTTTTGTTACCCTTCTGCAAAGCAGCAAAAATGAAGCCCTGCAGCAAATGGGTGCAAACCCACTGACGCCGGGCTCTGCCTGATGGTGGCAGCTGCTGCAACAGCTGCTGCAACAGCTGGTCTGAACCTTTTTTGAAAACCACCCCGAGACCAGAGGCTCCGGGACAAATCCTGCTCCTTGGGACATTTCTCTTTGGCTGCCTGAGGAGGGTCTTCTCCCTGCTCAGGAGGAGGAAGAAAGAAGAAGCTGTGTGGCTAGACCCTGCTCCCTGGACCCCACGGAGGTGCCTTGGAGCAAAGGACTTGGCTTTGCAGCAACCTCCACCAGATCCTCACGTTTACCAGACTTTCCTCTCCCTCTTCATGGCCTCTGCACAGTGGTTTGGCCTCCTGATGGCAGGAGAAGCTGCTGTGGGTGGGTTTTCTAAGGAAATCCCAGGTTCAAACCTCTTGGCTTCGGTTGGCTGAGGGTAAAGCTTGAGGAGAAGGCAAAGCAAACTGCTGCATGGAGCAGAGGACCTTGCTCTTGAGCTCTGGGCTGCCCAACAAGCTTTTGTTACCCTTCTGCAAAGCAGCAAAAATGAAGCCCTGCAGCAAATGGGTGCAAACCCACTGACTGTAGTAGGACTGGGATGCACTGAGGTCCAGACTGGCCTTGGCCCCTTGTTTTCAGCTCAAATCACCACAGCAATGATGTTTTCCAGACTAATCCCCAAGCCAGTGGAAGAAGGTCTCCACCTGAGGGTCCATCCACAGCTCTTGACCCAGTGCCTTGGTGTGCTTGGCTCTGGTGTTACCAAAAGCCCAGCATGGAGGGAGGGCAGAGCTGCAGCATGAGCCTGGATCTGGGCCCAGCATCACACTCCCCCTTTCCAGCTTCCCACCAGGTCCTGGTCCTGGGAGACACCAGAGAAAAGGCTTTTGTGCCACTGGGAACTGGTGGGTGCTGAGCAGAGCTTGCAAGTGGCTCTTTCAGGTCCAGAAGCACTAACAGTGCCTGAGCAAGGAACTGCATTCCAGATTGGGGAAGACCAGTCCACTCATGAGCAATCAATGGGCCAGCCATGGTGGGTGAGAACAACACCCACCATCCTACATTCCACAGGATGGAGAGTCTTGCCAGGGCAGGTTTTCAGCCTCCATCAGCCTCTCTTGGTGATATCTGGGGATATTAATGAGCTGGCAAGGTGCTCTGGCAGCCTAGAAACCCCATGTCCTGGGCTGTGTCACCAGCAGCGTGAGCAGCAGGGCCAGGGAGGGGATTGTCCCCTCTGCTCTGCTCTGCTGAGACCCCCCTGCAGGGCTGGGAACAGCTCTGGGGTCCCCAGCACAGGAAGGACACGGAGCTGTTGGAGAGAGGCCAGAGGAGGCCCCGGAGATGATGGGAGGGCTGGAGCAGCTCTGGAGCCAGGCTGGGAGAGTTGGGGTGTTGAGCCTGGAGAAGAGAAGGCTCCAGGGAGAGCTGAGAGCAGCTTCCAGGGCCTGAAGGGGCTCCAGGAAAGCTGGGGAGGGGCTTGGGACAAGGGCAGGGAGGGATGGGAGCAGGGGGAAGGGTTTCCAGCTGGCAGAGGGAGCTGGAGCTGAGATGGGAGGGAGAAATTCTGGGCTGTGAGGGTGGGGAGAGCCTGGCCCAGGTTGCCCAGGGAAGCTGTGGCTGCCCCATCCCTGGGGGTGTTGAAGGGCAGGTTGGATGGGGCTTGGAGCAGCCTGGGCTGCTGGGAGGTGTCCCTGCCCATGCAGGGG
>NW_009953297.1:349287-349997 GCF_000747805.2 Chaetura pelagica
AATCACCACAGCAATGATGTTTTCCAGACTAATCCCCAAGCCAGTGGAAGAAGGTCTCCACCTGAGGGTCCATCCACAGCTCTTGACCCAGTGCCTTGGTGTGCTTGGCTCTGGTGTTACCAAAAGCCCAGCATGGAGGGAGGGCAGAGCTGCAGCATGAGCCTGGATCTGGGCCCAGCATCACACTCCCCCTTTCCAGCTTCCCACCAGGTCCTGGTCCTGGGAGACACCAGAGAAAAGGCTTTTGTGCCACTGGGAACTGGTGGGTGCTGAGCAGAGCTTGCAAGTGGCTCTTTCAGGTCCAGAAGCACTAACAGTGCCTGAGCAAGGAACTGCATTCCAGATTGGGGAAGACCAGTCCACTCATGAGCAATCAATGGGCCAGCCATGGTGGGTGAGAACAACACCCACCATCCTACATTCCACAGGATGGAGAGTCTTGCCAGGGCAGGTTTTCAGCCTCCATCAGCCTCTCTTGGTGATATCTGGGGATATTAATGAGCTGGCAAGGTGCTCTGGCAGCCTAGAAACCCCATGTCCTGGGCTGTGTCACCAGCAGCGTGAGCAGCAGGGCCAGGGAGGGGATTGTCCCCTCTGCTCTGCTCTGCTGAGACCCCCCTGCAGGGCTGGGAACAGCTCTGGGGTCCCCAGCACAGGGAGGACACGGAGCTGTTGGAGAGAGGCCAGAGGAGGCCCTGGAGATGCTGGGA
>NW_009953297.1:350025-357874 GCF_000747805.2 Chaetura pelagica
GGAGCAGCTCTGGAGCCAGGCTGGGAGAGTTGGGGTGTTGAGCCTGGAGAAGAGAAGGCTCCAGGGAGAGCTGAGAGCAGCTTCCAGTGCCTGAAGGGGCTCCAGGAAAGCTGGGGAAGGGCTTGGGACAAGGGCAGGGAGGGATGGGAGCAGGGGGAAGGGTTTCCAGCTGGCAGAGGGAGCTGGAGCTGAGATGGGAGGGAGAAATTCTGTGGTGTGAGGGTGGGGAGAGCCTGGCCCAGGTTGCCCAGGGAAGCTGTGGCTGCCCCATCCCTGGGGGTGTTGAAGGGCAGGTTGGATGGGGCTTGGAGCAGCCTGGGCTGCTGGGAGGTGTCCCTGCCCATGCAGGGCTGGGACTGGATGATCTTGAAGGTCCCTTCCAACCCAAACCAGTCTGTGGTTCTGTTTGAAGATGGACTACAGGATTTATTCTGGATCTGCAGTATGAAGTGACACCCCAACACAGGGGACATTTGCTCGTGTCCAGACCTTTAGAATCCTGACAATGCTCTTTCTGTTTGTTTGTTTTTTGCTCCTCTCTCCCAGGAAGGCCAGATCTACTGTGGCTTGGTGACCTGTCCAGAGCTGCTGTGCTCCTCTCCTCTGACTGTGCCAGACTCCTGCTGCCAGGTCTGCAAAGGTAATGAGGGACCCAGGAGCTGCTCCTGAGCAAGGGCTGGGAGATGTAGATGTTACCACCAGGAACCATTTCAAGCAAAAAAAATTGGGAGCCCAGGTTGTAAATCAGACCACTTGTTCTGTCTGGGTCCCACCAGAAAACAGAAGAGTCAGCTTTTTCTTGCCTGCTTCCCCTCCCACACCTGCTGGGGTCCTTGCACCCCACACACTGCCCAGAGCTGAGCTCTTTGCCCAGCCAGTGGTTCCATGTGCAAGAGATGTGACCTGGATGGTGGGCTTAGTCCTCTAGACCAGTCACCCAACCAGGATGGAGATGGTTCTATGGATGGTTCTATCAGGCATGTTCCTGTTGCCCCAGGGAAGTTTCCAGGACAGTCAGGGAAGCCTCCTCACTTCCACCCCTAGAGCAGCCTGGCTGAGTTCCACTCCCATTACTCTCATGGGGGGGGACAACTCCTGAATTTGCTGCTTTTCCCCCGAACCACCCCAGGAAGGGTGAGGAGAGACTCAAGCTCCACTTCTCCAGATGAGATGAATGGGCAGGTTCAGACCCTGCTGACAGTGAAGCCACAGCACCAAATAACTCTTTAATATGAGAAGTATTTATCCAGCTGGAAGGTCGTGGTCCTCTCCTGGCCCTGGGCACAGGATGAGCTCCTCCAGGTGCCTCCTCCAACCTCTCCCCTTCTGCCACTCGTGTTCCCCTCTCCTGGTTTCCTTTGGTGCAAGTGGGGCTGTCACTGACTCCATAAGAAATGCACCTGGATTTCTTTGGAGGGCCAGCTCATCCCCATCCCCTCCTCCTCCTCCTCTGGGGTGTTTTTGTGCCACATCCGAAGCTACGAGGCCATCATCTCCTTCTTGGAGCTGAACTGGGGAGAAAAGTGCTTTTGGGGTCCAGCTCCTGTTTGCTTTGGGTGATGGGAACTGCATTTTGGAAGCTCTTCTCTCCCCACACCTCTCAGGTGGGCAGCACCATGAGGAGAGCTGCTCACAGTGGGAGCCCAGGGAGCCAGACCCTGCAGCACCAGCTGGGGAGGGACTTTGGACAAGGGCTTGTGGTGAGAGGACAAGGGGGGATGGATCCAAACTGGAAGAGAGGAGACTTAGGTTGGACTTGAGGTAGAAATTCTGGGCTGTGAGGGTGGGAAGAGCCTGGCCCAGGTTGCCCAGGGAAGCTGTGGCTGCCCCATCCCTGGCAGTGTTGAAGGGCAGGTTGGATGGGGCTTGGAGCAGCCTGGGCTGCTGGGAGGTGTCCCTGCCTATGGCAGGGGGGTTGGATCTAGATGATCTTGAAGGTCCCTTCCAACCCAAACCATCCCATGACTCTCTGATTTCACAGGACAATGTTTTCCCTTGCAGATGGCTCCTTGGAGAAGCCCATGGAGGAGGAGCCCCTGCAGCTAAACAGAGGTGTTGTACGTGATGTTTGCATTTTGACACTCAGGTTCTTGCTCCCAGCACAGCCCCGGGACACAGCTCAAAGGAAGCCCTTTGCCCTTGGCCATAGTCTTCTGCAAAGAAATGGGAGGGTAGTCAGGTCCTTGGACAGCAGAACCATGGGCACCTGGTTTGCAGTTGAGTTGTGTCTTGGTGTTGACTCTAGGTGAGGGCTGTGGGCATAGGCTGAGACCTCAGACCTCAAGCCTTGTGTCCTCTTCCTCTGAAGCATCTCTGATGTCTTTGGAAGAGGAGAAGACCTGTGGGAACTAGAAATCTTGGGCAATTCTCCTCCTTGCTGTGAGAACAACTGAGGAACATGGACAGAGCAGAGTGACCAACACCAGAAGTGCCCCTTACCCGTGGAGTCAGATGGCCCAGATCTCTCCTAAGGGGTTTTTGCTTCAGGATCTGGTGACTCCTCTCCCACCTTGGGCTCAGAGATGTCCTGCATCCCACAGGGCAGTCAGAGCAGGACGTGGCTGCCAAGGTGTTTTCCCCAAGCTGTTTGTATCAGCAGCCCCAGCAGGGAAAAAGTGACTCCTTGGCTTCCGAGGGTGGATTCGGTGACATTTCCCAGCTGGGTGGCCCGTGCCAGCTCTGTGGGATTAGGTCACTTGCAGCTCCTGTCCCTGCCCTGTTCCACACTGCTGGGTGCAACGCCAGTGTCCCACCTCCACCACCCATAAAACCTCCAAAATAGACACAAGGGGACCCTTTGTGCTGCAGGTCTTGCTCTTGGAAGCCCGAGGTGCTCCCAGGGTTTCAATCCTGTGGGTTGGCAGCCTCACCCCAACCTGCCCGGTGCCCACCAGGTGAGAGGGCAGGTTGTGACCCATCCTGAGCTCTCAGGTGGCATGGATGCCAGTCCTCAGTGTCCCAGCAGACATCTAGAGGAGACCAGCCCATTTCAACCCCTGTGCTAGTGATGCAGGACCTCAGGTGCTTCTCTGGGTGGAGTGTGGGGTGATGGAAGGTGTGCAGGACCCTCTGTGGCTTTTCCCAGCAGGCTCTGGAATGAGAACTTCCCAACTGCCTGGATCTGAGACCCTTTCTTTTCTCTGGCTGCTCACAGAGGCACTCACAAGACCAGTGCTTGGGGGAAGCCATGGGCAGGAAGCCACCTGGAGCCACCACGTCCACCGTTCTCAGCTCTTCCCTGGAGTTCATCCCCAGGAGCTTCAAACCCAAGGGAGGAGGTGGCACCACCGTGAAGATTGTCTTGAAGGAGAAGCACAAGAAAGGTAAGAGAGGGAGGGACCAGGTAGCCTGTATGTGGCCTAAGGTGACTTCTCCAGGACTTTAGATTCTCCAGGGAATCCATCTCAGCAGCAGGTTTCTACCATCAAGTCCTACCTCCCACTCCTCCACGGCCACCCTTGCTCAGCTCTCTCAGCCCTGGTGGCCTCTTAACTGCATGAAGCCACCACTTTCCAAAAAAAGGACTGGAAGAAGATTGATCCCTGGGGTGTTTTGGAGATCTGGGACCTCTGAAGGGAGGTGTTCACCTGGAAGACCCCACAGGGTCCTCCCAGGACCCTGCTGCAGAGGGACAGGATGTCCCTCACCACGGGCTGGGTCTGTCCCAGAGCTGTGGTCCTTCTCCTGGAGGAGGGAGTAGCAAAGTGAGATGAGGAGGCAACCTCCATGGAGACAAAGAGGAAAAGGCAGGTCTCTTCTCCTCTTGAGGGCTCTCCCACCACTGTGTCTCCTTCCAGTGCTTGGAGATGAAGCCCTGGAGGGAATTTTGGGACCTCCAGGAATGTTCATGGAGGAGTCAGCAGGTGGCACCCTTCACTGTGCTTCATGCCCTGGGCTTGCAGAGCCCTGGAGGCAGATGAGATCCTGCCCATCCTCACCACCCGGCCCCACCAGGGTGGGTGAGCCCACCAGCCTCCATCTCCTGGAGCCTGGTCCCCCTGCCCCTCCTGGCTGTGACATCCCAGTGTCTTCTGCTGCCGGACCTGCTGCGCAAACACCCTGCTCCTCAAGGCAGCAGGGCCACCCGTGCCCCAGGTGGTGGAAGGTGCTGAGCTCCCCCAAGCCTTGGGTGTACAAAGAGGAGGACTTCTTCCTCCTCTTCTCTCCTCTTTCTCCTCCAGCTTGTGTTTACAACGGGAAGACCTATTCCCACGGGGAGGTCTGGCATCCCGCCTTCCGGCTCTACGGCCTCCTGCCCTGCATCCTCTGCACCTGCAGGGATGGTGTCCAGGACTGCCAGAAGATCACCTGCCCCAAGGAATACCCGTGTGACTACCCAGAGAAAGTAGATGGGAAATGCTGTAAAATATGTCCAGGTAGGTGGGATCTCTCACCTGCTTCTGCAGCTACTTCCTTCAGCCTTGGTTTAAAGCCCCGGGCAGGCAGATGTTGATGGGTTCCCATCACTGGGGACTTGAGTTCCCACCAGATGGGTTCAGCAAGCACAAGTTGACCTGTCTTGGAGGTCTGACCCAAGGTGAGGAAGCTGCACCCATCCCCAAAAGGTTGCATCTCTTGAGTGGGTGTAGCCCAGAGAAAGATGCCCGAGGAGGAACGTGCCCTTCGCACAGGTAGAAGATGCTTCCTGAGGACATGGTCTGTTGTCCAGCCCTCCAGCTGGGACAAGAAGTTAAATTGTAGCAGATGAAATGTAGGTTTGAGGCTAGGAGGACACCTGCCTTACCTGTGGCACTGGTGGTTTGGTTTGAATTTGAAGGGAGGTCCCCATCCCTGGAAAGGACACGAGTATTGGGGTGGGCCAGGTAGAACTGGGATGGTGCTGAGGCTGGGATGTGGTGGAAAGGACCTCTGCTTTTTCATGCCCAATGGGTTTTGGGTCTCTCAGCTTCCTATTGGTCTTTGGAAAGCTGTTTCCCTCCAGCCAGAGACCCAGCAAAGGTGTGGCAGGACATGAGACCTTCTCTGGCTCCCACAGGAGAAGGTTTTCTAGGTGGCACCTTTCTGTTCTGTCCTTCAGCAGTAGGTGTTTAGGGAATGGACCATCCTCTGCTTCCTGAGAGACACCAAAGACACCTGAGTAGCCTGGCTGCAGATGGAGCAGCTTCTGGCTGATCTCCTCAGATGTGCATCTCCAGGATGGCTTTGTGGAGGGGTCTCAGCAGGGAGAAGAAGCAAGGGCCACGGCCACGAGTGAAAATGGGGGCAAACAGGCTGAAAAATCATCTCAGCTGGGACTTGAAAGGTTTTCCAGCCTCTGAGCAGGGAGGTTCTGGGATGGCCTCCTTGGGGGAGTGAGGAGCAGCAGCTCAGCTTGTTTTAATAAGGTTTCTGAGATGTTTATGAGCAGGATTTATGATGTGGGGCCTGGTGGGAATGGGATGTGATGACTGAGCTGAGCCCTTCCAGTCTTTTCTTCCCATTATAGAGGGTCTTTCTGGTTTGAAGTCGACAAATTTCTCTGCTGGGATTTCTTGTCTGCTCTTCAGCCTTCATTTCGTTCCAGTTAAACACTCTGACCCAGCCAAAGTGATTTTCTTCTGGCTTTCCAGGGCTCCCAGGGAGTGATCAGACACACAGACACGTGGCTCAGCCAAGTTACCAGCTTCTCCTTTGCTGCATGGAGGTTTCACCCATCTTTTGTTTCCTTCCAGGCCATTCCCATCACTGTCCTCCTCTTCCTCCAGCAGCTTTGGGGAGAAACTCCAAGTGGTTTCTGTTTTGTAAAAGGGGATCCCAACCACAGGGGAGCTGCTGTGATGCCTTGGTTGGATGGGGAGATGTTCACAGCTGCTGGGGGCAGAGTTAGTGGCCAGGACCCCTTGTAACAGAGCCCAGAGAGGCTGGGGAGTCTCCTTCTCTGGAGATATTGAAGACCTGTCTGGATCTGATCCTATGGGATCTGCTGCAGGTGACCCTGCTCTAGCAGGGGTTTGGACTAGATGATCTTCAGAGGTCCCTTCCAACCCTGATGACTCTGAAAGAAACTCTTTCATGTGAGGTTGATGAGAGCCTGGCCCAGGTCACCCAGAGAAGCTGTGGCTGCCCCATCCCTGGCAGTGTTGAAGGGCAGGTTGGATGGGGCTTGGAGCAGCCTGGGCTGCTGGGAGGTGTCCCTGCCCATGACAGAGGGGTTGGATCTGGATGATCTTGAAGGTCCCTTCCAACCCAAACCATTCCATGACTCTATGGCTTGATCCCTCCCCAACACCGTTGGCCATTGAGCAGCTCCAACATGAAGCTCTGAGGTTCTTAGATACCTGTTGCACCTTCAAAGACACATTTTCCTTCCCTGTCTTGAGGTTGGGGCTGCCTCACTCCTTGCAAGGAGCAGCCCTGGAGTGGAGTGGGTGAAGCTGGATGATCTGGGATGGAAGTTTCCCTCCCCCTGGACCCCGTGCTGGGTTGTGGTCTCCCCCCTCCAGTCACAGCTGAGCCCTTTTCTTCCCATGGCTGTAAAGAACCTGCTTTGCATCCCTTAAAACTGGGGTTTCCATCCCTTCTCCCAGCTGAGCAGCTCAGGACCACCCCAGAGAGCAGAACCAGGCCTGAAATAACTGTCCTATTAAAATAAACCCCACGAGTCTATTTATAGGCAGAGTTTTCTTTCGAGTAGTGTGAAAAAGCTCCAGCAGCCCAAGGGAGGGGGAGAACAAGGCTAAATTCAGCAGCTCTGGGCTCCTCTGCCTTCCAAGGACCACGACCAAAGGCAATAAATCTCCTTCCAAAACCACAGGGGGTTCTGAATTACTCCAGAAATGTTGTAATAATAATAATAATAGTAATAATAGTAATAGTAATAACAATAATAATAACAAACAGCAACAATAATAATAACTAAAAATTAATAATAATAATAACAATAATAATAATAATAAGCTGCTCTGCTTCCAAGCAGGGATGTTGGATGTTGGAAAAGTCACATAGGGACCTGGTGGTGGCCCTGGTGTGGGTGTCCCCACCCCTGCAGCCCATGTGGGGAGGGGTCTAGGGCTGAGCCCACCCGTGGGGCTGAGCTGGGCACCCTGCCCAGGCTGGCTCCCTCCTGCTCATCCCTGGGCCTTGCTGACATTGCTCCTCAGGGATGGGAGAGAGATGGGAAGTGGGGAATCCAGCCTGGGCTTGGTGGGGGTGGTGGCATCAAGGTCCCTGCAGCGGATGAAGGGAACCCAGGAGGGGAGAAAACCCCCCCTTCCCCACCCCCAGTGGCACAGAGGCTGCCAAAATCAAGGGGAATGGAAAATATGGGGATGAGAAGCTCCACAGACCCTTCATCAGCATCTCTCTCTGCTGCTGATCTGGGTGCTGGGGGTGGGACCCCGGGAGCCAAGGTACCACTCAGAGAGGTGGCATCACAGCCTGGCTGCTCAGGTCACCTCCTTTCAGCTCCTGCCCAGGCTGCCCAGGGCAGGGGGGGAGTCCCCATCCCTGGAGGGGTTTCCAAGCCCTGGAGATGGTGCTGAGGGACACAGGGCAGGGGTGGCCTTGGCAGGGCTGGGGGAAGGGTTGGGCTGGAGGATCTTGAAGCTCTTTTCCAACCAGAACAATCCTGTGATTCCACTGAATGGAGTCTGGCTTTGTTTGGTTTTGTTTGCCCAGAAACCAGGGTCAAACCTACTGAGGAAGGAGCCACCACCCGGTGTGGGAAGAGCCCCAGCCCTGTCCTGGTGTTCATGCTGGTGCCCCCGAGCACAGGGACCCCCCGGGAGGTCCTGAGGACGATGGCAGTGGAGAAGGAGGCTGAGGAGGAGGTGGAGATCTACACCTGGAAGCTGATCAGAGGTCAGTCCTGGGGGGAAACCAGCCAGTGCTGGAGGGGGGGGGGGGGGGG
>NW_009953297.1:358244-362678 GCF_000747805.2 Chaetura pelagica
CCGGGGCCTCCTCTGGCCTCTCTCCAACAGCTCCGTGTCCTCCCTGTGCTGGGGACCCCAGAGCTGTTCCCAGCCCTGCAGGGGGGTCTCAGCAGAGCAGAGCAGAGGGGACAATCCCCTCCCTGGCCCTGCTGCTCACGCTGCTGGTGACACAGCCCAGGACACGGGTGGGTTCTGGGCTCCAGCTCATGCTGAGCTTCTCATCCACCATCACTCCCAGGTCCTTCTCCTCAGGGCTGTTCTCCACTCATTCTCTCCCTGTAATTGTGCTCCATGGCCCTTCTCTGGCCCCTCTCCCACAGGTCTGTATCTTTCTTGTGCTGAGGGATTTAGACCTGGACACAACCCTCCAGGTGGGGTCTCACCAGAGCAGAGGGACAGAATCCTCTGCCCCTTGCAAAAAACGTGTCCCTTGAGCACCTGAGGTTGGTCAAACCCCCCCCATGGATACAGGGACCCTCAGCCTGTGTGGCCTGGACATGTATAGGCAGATATTCTGGTCTCTTGGGTATGTTGAGGTCTCACCTCTCTCCCTAAGGAGACCTGTGCCCTCCTGGCTCTGGCTCTTCCCAGCCACGGGGAGTGGGACACGTGGAGGAATCACCTCCAGAAGGAAAGCTGGGGCTGCCACCATGTCCCCATCCTCCCCCTGCCATCCATCCTCCTCACCCTCCCCCAGCAGAGCCTCCCTCACAATGGCACCTTGTGGCTGGAGGGACAGCTCTGAGCCTCCTCTGTCTGGGCCCCACCATTTCCTCTCCTCCCCACCTCCTGAGGCCAAAATCCTTGTGTCTGCACGGAGCTCCCCAGCCCTGCCAGCCAAGGACAGGGGAGGCCCTTGTCCCTGAGGCCAACACAGCTCTTTTGCTTGGCAGAGGGAAGTGTTACTGTTGGGAAAGAGCATGAGCTCAGTCACATATGGATTCCACCTCTCCATGGTCCATCACTCAACCAACAGAGCGGCGTGTGTGGAGCAAAGAGTCTTCAGGTTGGGCCTGGAACTCGTCCACCTGCCTTTGTATGGGCTTGTGATATTGATGTGGCCTCCTCTGGTTCTGTGCTGGGACTGTTGGCTCCTCCAGGCAGGAGCTGGGAGGAGGAACCAGCATCAACACCCAGCTGGAAGCTTGAACCAGCTCGCTGGTGGTGTCTGACCAGCTCCAGGATGAGCTCCAGTGAGGGCTTCCCCTTGTTTTTAGGGGTCTGGACACCTCAGAAGGTTTGAAATGTGAGTTGCTGATGCTTTAGAGCAGGAATTATCCTGAGGAGGGAGGGCAAGGAAGGAGCAAAGGAGAACAGGAGGGATCAGAGAGGGACAAGCATGGTTTGGAGGCTCTGTTGGCAGGGGGGGTTGAATGATCTTTAGGGTCCCTCCTAACTCAAACCAGACTGGGATTCTGGTTTTGAGACCAGTTTCTTGACTGAGACTCAGTTCACTGCCCAGCCCAGAGCTGAGCACCACATCTACACAGTCGTGTTGGTTCCCCATGGAGTCAGCAGAGAGAAGCAGTGAAGTTCTGTCATAGAATCATGGAATCCCAGACTAGTTTGAGTTGGAAGGAACCTTAAAAGATCATCCAGTCCCACCCCTGCCATGGGCAGGGAAACCTCCCAGCAGCCCAGGCTGCTCCAAGCCCCATCCAACTTGCCCTTCAACACTGCCAGGGATGGGGCAGCCACAGCTTCCCTGGGCAACCTGGGCCAGGCTCTCCCCACCCTCATCCCAAAGCATTTCTTCCTCAGATCAAGTCCAAATCTCCCCTCTTTCAGCTTGAAACCATCACCCCTTGTCCTGTCACTCCAGGCCCTGCTAAAAGGTTTCTCCCCATCTTCCTTACAAGCCCCCTTTAGAGCACCAGGCAAGGTGGTAAATGCCCCTCCAGCCCCACGACCTCCTTCCATCTCACCCTGCACTGGGCAGGATCTGCTCCCTGGGATAGGGCATCACCTCTCACCAGCTCCATCCCATGTTGGGATGTTCTTCTCCCTGCTGCCTCGTGCCCTCCTTGCTCCTGCTGGAGCATCCTCTGCATGCTCCTCAGCTCCTGGCATCTCTCAGAAACCACCACCCAGGGGCCCAAAGGTCTCAGCCAGCTCTCTGAGGGCTCTTGGGTGAACATTATCTGGGTCGGTTGATTAAAAGATGTTTATCTCTTGCAGCTCTTGTTTAAAATACCCTCTTGGTTACTAATGCACTGGAAAGTGCTTCCCAGGCCAGGGGATGCTCAGCTCACCCTCCTGCTCCTTTCTAAGTATAGAGCAGCAGGATTTATTGAACACTTGTGCCTTCCCTGCGTCACCAACACTTTTATTATCTCCCTCCAGTCTCTTCTTTTGTTACTGGTAGGATTTCTTCTCCCCCACCCACTGAAAGGACTTATTAATAGCCCAAATAGCCACATATTTCTGGGGATGTCGTTGGTTTCCTGTCTTCATTTTCCACACTCCAGAACTTCTCCTGGAGAGGGGTTGCCACCCAGTTCCCACTTGTCACATACTCTTTTCATGTGTAACTGCTGCTGGGAATTGGGGAAAGTCTCTTCTCCAAATAAGGGGGAGCAGGTTGGCTGTGACTTCTGCTGGCAACCAGAGCCTGGATGGACAGGGAGCCTGGGAGAGAAGTGGGGGAGGATGGGCCAGACATACCTGCCTGGTTTGTCCTGCTGCACAGGGAACCAGGGCTGAGGGTGACCCTTCATCCCACCCAAAGGGAACCAGGGTGACCCTTCATCCCACCCAAAGGGAACCAGGGCTGAGGGTGACCCTCCATCCCACCCAAAGGGAAACAGGGTGACCCTCCATCCCACCCAAAGACAACCAGGGATGAAGGGTCACCATCATCCCACCCAAAGGCAGACAGGGATGATGGTGACCCTCCATCCCACCCAAAGGCAGACAGGGATGATGGTGACCCTCCATCCCACCCAAAGGCAGACAGGGATGATGGTGACCCTCCATCCCACCCAAAGGCAACCAAGGATGAGGGTGACCCTCCATCCCACCCAAAGGCAGACAGGGATGAGGGTGACCCTCCATCCCACCCAAAGGTCACTTCCATTGCTAAATGCAGGTTCTTGGGTCAAACATCTGAGCCAGGCACCTCCACTAATGGGACAATGTTGGCACAGACAGAAATATCAATCTCTGCTGAGGACATTTGTGGGTTTGTTGGGTTGTTTGTGAGTTTGTTTTCCTGTCCTGGAGGAGTTTCAGGGCTGGGGGCAGAGGGATGGAAAATTTTGGTCCCCAGCTGCTTCCAGGAAAGAAGAGCATCTGAGCATGGAGAAGTCTCTGGGGTTGGAGAAGGCAGGTGGCCAAGAGGGAGCAGAGAGGATGGAGATGGTCTGGTGGGAGGTGTCCCTGCCCATGCAGGGAGGTTGGAACCTGATGGTCTTTAAGGTCCCTTCCAACCTTCACCATCCTGTGAGATCCCAGGGCCCCGTTGGTCTCAGCTTTATTTCTCTTATGGCTTTGGAGGAGCTGGGACCTCCCCCAGCACGAGGAGCTTCCCAGAGCCACACAATCCTGTTGCTTTCACCTGCCTCAGGGTGTCCCTGATCTCATGGGCAGTTTCTGTTCTCAGATCAGACCTTTCCTGGTCCTTGTCCAGCCCTCACACACCAAACCAGGACCTCAGGGCATCCAGTGAAGACCCGTGTCCCTTCTGCCTCCCAGTTTGTGCCTCCAAACCTGGAGAAGCCTGATAATGAGGAGCCTGATAATGAGGAGCCTGATAATGAGCTTCCCAGTCTGACACCTTCTATTTCCACCCCCCAACAGGGATATTTCATCTGATGCAGACCAAGAAGATCAGCAAACAGGAATTCAAGCAAGAAGCTCAGAACTTCAGGCTCATCACCAGGACAAACGAAGGTGAGGAGAGAAAAAACCCCATCTCTTGGTTGGTTGGTTGGTTGGTTTTTTTCACAGACTCTGCCCCAAACAACCTCCTTGCTTTGAAATCCCAGCAGGGCATGGGGAGTTGAACCCCAGGGAAGAGGCTTCTGGAAAAGCAGCAGAGTGTGGGGCTGCCCTGGCTTCACACACACGTGGGCAGCAGCTCCTGCTGGGCAGCCCCAGCTCCACTGGTACCAGAAGGGGCAACCACTTCCAAAAGTGGATGGGGAAAATCTGGTGAAATCCAAAAGCTTTGTCTCTCCAAAGCCCATAAAACTGACCCCACTTGGAATAATGTGTCCAGCTCTGGGGTCCCCAGCACAGGAAGGACACGGAGCTGTTGGAGAGAGGCCAGAGGAGGCCCTGGAGATGCTGGGAGGGCTGGAGCAGCTCTGGAGCCAGGCTGGGAGAGTTGGGGTGTTCAGCCTGGAGAAGAGAAGGCTCCAGGGAGAGCTGAGAGCAGCTTCCAGTGCCTGAAGGGGCTCCAGGAAAGCTGGGGAGGGGCTTGGGACAAGGGCAGGGAGGGATGGGAGCAGG
>NW_009953297.1:364633-368088 GCF_000747805.2 Chaetura pelagica
GTTCAGCCTGGAGAAGAGAAGGCTCCAGGGAGAGCTGAGAGCAGCTTCCAGTGCCTGAAGGGGCTCCAGGAAAGCTGGGGAGGGGCTTGGGACAAGGGCAGGGAGGGATGGGAGCAGGGGGAAGGGTTTCCAGCTGGCAGAGGGAGCTGGAGCTGAGATGGGAGGGAGAAATTCTGGGCTGTGAGGGTGGGGAGAGCCTGGCCCAGGTTGCCCAGAGAAGCTGTGGCTGCCCCATCCCTGGCAGTGTTGAAGGGCAGGTTGGATGGGGCTTGGAGCAGCCTGGGCTGCTGGGAGGTGTCCCTGCCCATGCAGGAGGTTGGATCTAACATGATCTTTAAGGTCCCTTCCAACCTTCACCATTCTATGAGTCTATATAATTGCATTGCAGAAGGTCCAAAGGGCCCTTCTGGAGCTCAAGTACCATTTTATGTGCAAGATGACAAAGCCCAGGTCTGGTTTATGGGACCACTGAGGATCTTCTCTGGCCATGGCCAGAGCTATGGGGGGACCTCCCTCCTCACCTCCCTCCCAGCTTGGTCCTGGTGGGTTCTCCATTGCAGAAGGTCCTATGTGTGGGGTGGGTTGTGTTTTCCTTCTCCAAGAGTGGTTGCTGATGAGTGTCCATCTCTGCTCACCCAGGTCACTGGAACATCTTCCGAGCCCAGACATCAGAGCTGAGGATGACAGAGAGCCCAGAGAAGGAAACCAAGAACTTGTAAAGGAGAAAAAACCAACCAGAACCCCCCAAAAAACTTTAACTTAGCTATTGATTTATCTACACCCACCCACGTACACACCTACACACACACTTAGCTATATATGAGAAAGATAAAGTGCATTATTACCTAGACTGGCACAGCAGTAAAGGAGACACTAGAGCAGAGGACAGGACCTGCAGCAGCCAAAGCAAGTGGAGCAGCGTGGAAGCCACAGCCATGGAGGTGCCTCCTCCCAGTGGGAGAGAGCAAGAGGTGGGGCTGGAGATGCTGGGTGGGCAGGAGGAGGAGGAGGAGGAGGAGGAGGGGAGGACCCCGGCAGAGACCTGAGGGCTGGTGCCAGGTGAGGGGGTGGCTTCATCTCTAACCCCCCAGCGTTCCTGCAGAGCAGCAGGAGCAAAGCAGAACATGCAGACCTGACCTGCAAGGAAGGGAAAAAAAACCCCACCATCCTTGATTTCTTTTCCTTGGAGCCCCCCCTGGGATCTGGGAAGGGTTTTCTCGGGCTGAACGCCCCCCAGAGGGTGTTCCTTGAAAAGTCTGGGGGCTTTTCTCCCGGGTTTCAAGCTGGGAGGTTTCTTTTTCCCTTCTTTACAGGTCACTTGAAGGTGTAGTCCTTGGGAGGACCCACCTGCTGGGGGATCTGAGCCCCCAGGCTCTGCCCTGAGGTCGCTGCCAAGCAGGTGATGATGCTCTATATTTGTATATATCCTACATCTTATCTACTGGGCTGTACCCACAGGAGGGGCAGCTCCCAAAGGGGGAGCAGGACCATCACTGCAGCGTGGGGAGGAGGGTGGGCAGCAGCATCCCCCTCCTCCCCAGCTCTGGAATGAGCTTTGGGGGATTTTCAGGTGGTTTTGGTACAGGCATTTACCCCTGGTTTCTTGTTTCATTCTGGTTTTGATAAATCTATTTATTTGGAGATCCAGCCCTGTCTGATCAAGCTGATTAAAGTGTCTTCTTGATTCACCCTTCTGTGCTGGTTCTTTTCTTCCCACGTTTATGGTTTGGGGAGGGGTCACCTCATCAGGACCCTCATCCCAGAGCCACCCCCTCAGGCAACATCCTCAGGGCTGGGAGGCAGGACTGGGGCAAGAACACCCCGTGGGTGCTCTGCTCCCCAGCAGGAGATCATCCCACCCCACTGGCTGATCATCCAGGCTCTGCTGGGGGCTGAAAAGGGAGCTGGGGATGGGCAGGGGGGCAGGAGAAGGTTGGGGGCAAACGTGGGGCCAGGGAAGGGGAGGTCCTGGTGTGCTGGATGGGTGCCCAGGGAAGCTGCTATGTGGGTGCAGATGCTCCTTCTTGGACAGGGAACCACTCAGGTGGGGCTATAAAAGCTCAAGGTGAGCAGGTCCCAGCCCAGGGTGGGCTGTGTCCTCCCCCCCTCTCTCTGTTGGGCTTCCAAGGAGCAGTGGGATGGGGAGGGAACCCAGGGCTGAGCATGGCCAGTGGGCAGGGGAGGTGCAGAGAGGGGTGACCAGAGGTCCAGTGGACCAGCAGCAAGGAGAAACCAGGGCTGACCAGAGCAGCTGGTGGGCACTGAGCAGGGTCTGCTCAGCAGGGCCCTGGGGTGGGAGAAAAATGGGATCGTTTTGAGTGGGAAAGACCTGAGATCATCAACCCAACCATTAACCCAGCACTGCCAAGTTGTAGAATCACTGAATGGGTTGGGTTTGAGGGACCTTCAAGACCATCCAGTCCCACCCCTGCATGGGCAGGGACACCTCCCAGCAGCCCAGGCTGCTCCAAGCCCCATCCAACCTGCCCTTCAACACCCCCAGGGATGGGGCAGCCACAGCTTCCCTGGGCAACCTGGGCCAGGCTCTTCCCACCCTCACAGCCAAGAATTTCTCCCTCCCATCTCAGCTGCAGCTCCCTCTGCCAGCTGGAAACCCTTCCCCCTGCTCCCATCCCTCCCTGCCCTTGTCCCAAGCCCCTCCCCAGCTTTCCTGCAGCCCCTTCAGGCACTGGAAGCTGCTCTCAGGTCTCCCTGGAGCCTTCTCTTCTCCAGGCTGAACACCCCAACTCTCCCAGCCTGGCTCCAGAGCAGAGCTGCTCCTGTCCCACCACTAAACCATGTCCTTCAACATCACACCTACACAGCTTTAAAACCCTTCCAGGGATGGTGATTCCAGGACTTCCCTGGGCAGCCTGTTCCAGAGTGATGATCCAAACAATGGGGTTGATCTGGTTCCATTGATCCAGGAAAACAAAACAAATCCCAGTGATGCTTGTGTGAAGCAGTGGGAGAGGGATGGAGCCACCTTCTCACCCCATGGCCATGGCCAGGCCCCTCACTCATCACCCTCATTAACTCACTCTTGCATGTGCTAATTGGAGCAGAGCTGAGGCCCAATTGATGCTCCTCTACCAGACGTGGACAGGAATGAAGCTGCTTGGTTGGGTTCCTGGGGGTGGCCTGGAGGAAACCAGCACAAATCCAGCCCAGGAGAGGTTTCCTGCAGGTTACTGAGCCCACAGAAGTTACACTGAGCCCAGACACTGGCAGGAGACCTCCTGGGTGGAAATCAGCTGAGTGCCATGGACATGGAGCTCCAGCAGCTGCAGGAGGGTGGGGGGTGATACCAGCTGTTCCATGGCCAGGAGAAACCCTTTGGTGAGCAGGGATGGAGGGATCTGCATGGAAATGAGGGTAGGAAGGCTCTGCAGAGGGACCTGGCCAGGCTGAATCCAGGGGCTGAGGGACCTGGCCAGGCTGGATCCATGGGCAGA
>NW_009953297.1:368272-369580 GCF_000747805.2 Chaetura pelagica
CTGGATCCAGGGGTTGAGGCTCTGCAGAGGGACCTGGCCAGACTGGATCCAGGGGTTGAGGCTCTGCAGAGGGACCTGGACAGATCTGTCCCATCCCAAGAAGTTTCTCCTCAAGAGATGCTGCTGCTGCTTAGTCCATTCCCAGGAAGCAGAACCTCCAAATTATTAAGGTTGGAAACAATCTCTAAGATCACCCAGTCCAACCATTAACCCAACACCACCACACCCACCAAATCATGTCCCAAAGTGCCACGTCTACATGTTTTTTTTGACACCTCCAGCCCTTCCATGGGGCAGCCCCAGTGCAGAACATTCCAAGGTGGCCTGGAACTCTGGCCCTGCTCCTGCTGCTGCCCTTGGCTGTGCCCTGCAGCTGGTCCTAGCACACAGGGTTTGCTGCTGAGGGTTCCCACCATGACAGGAGGATGTAGGAGTCTCCAAAGATGCCATTTACATGGTGTGACTGCCTCATCCTCCCATAACTCCCTTTATCTCCCAGACCCATCACACCCCTGGCCCTGGCTGCCTCCAAACAACATCTCAGCTGCTCCATCAGGTGTTGGGCCACTTGTTGCAGGTCAGGCTTTCTGCTGCCTCAGCTCTCCCTCCCCTGCAGCCCCACCTTGGGGTGGCCACCACAAAAAGACACCCCAGCAACTTTCAGGTGGAAGGGTTGAACATTTTCTCCTTGGCTGCTGCTCCCCATGACTCGTGGTGGCTGCACCAACCAGAGGGCTGAGCTCCAAGTGCTGCATCTCAGCTCCTGGCAGAGAAAACTGGGACAACACTGGGGTTTTTATTCCTGGTTTGGTTGGAGGAAGAAGCCTGGAGGCACCTTCCTTTGCACTGGCCCTGGAGTAGCCCTGCTGTCTGCTCTCCAAGGGACGTGGCCATGGGTGGCATGGGACAACTGGGCTGTACACAAGGAGACCCAAAAGCATCTCCTCTGTTTTCTGTGGTGGGGCAGGAAGGGCTTTTTCCCATCTGAAGTGATCCTTGAGCCAACAGGGACGTGAGGGGTGGGCTTAGCTCTTCCTTCAGATGACAGAGCTGAAACCATGGGTTTCTTAGGTGGGTTCCTCACCCTTCCCCATCCATCCACCTATTTATCCATCCACCCCTCCATCCATCCATCCCTCCATCCCTCCATCCATCCCTCCATCCATCCCTCCATCCATCCCTCCATCCATCCCTCCATCCATCCCTCCATCCATCCCTCCATCCATCCCTCCATCCATCCCTCCATCCATCCCTCCATCCATCCCTCCATCCATCCCTCCATCCATCCCTCCATCCCTCCATCCATCC
>NW_009953297.1:370434-372666 GCF_000747805.2 Chaetura pelagica
ATCCATCCATCCCTCCCTCCATCCATCCCTCCCTCCATCCCTCCATCCATCCATCCCTCCATCCCTCCCTCCATCCCTCCATCCATCCATCCATCCATCCATCCCTCCATCCATCCATCCATCCCTCCATCCCTGTCCATTCTTGTCCTTTCATCCTTCCCCACCCCTCCATCCAGTCCTTCCCCACTGATCCTTCTCCAGCCACAACCTTTTAGACCCTCTGGCTTTTCCCCCCCCAGTGGCACAGGAGGGAGCAGACACCACCTTCACCTGGCTCTGCCTTGACCTTCACATCCCCCAGGACTGCAAAGCAGCTCCCAGAGGGGTGGTGGGAACACTCCCAGGGCCCAGGGGGGCTGGTTATCAACCTCTGCCTGCTGAAACGTGGCCAAGGAGGGGCAGAGGGACTTGCTGTGGGGCTGGAAGGGTCTGCAAGGGGTGTGTGATCTCCTGCCATCCTGGATTCTGACCAAACCTCCCCGTGGGGCACCTCTCAGAAGCTGCTTTTCCCTGCAGAGCCTCCTCTGGGGATTAACCCATTTAATTGGATCAGCAGCCACGGGTCAGGAGCTGCTGGTTCACAGCTGGTGGCATCACCTTCCTGGCCCTGCTCCTCCTCCTGGGGTCCCCTCCCCAGGGATCCCTCTGCTTCCACCTGCAGCCCAGGAGGGGCTTGGGGTGGGTTTGGGGACAGGGCTGGCACCAGGGGATGGGACCCTCCATCCCTGGCCAGGCTGAGCTGTGCAGGGCCAGGCTGGGCTCCCTGGATGGGGTTTGGGGGGAGCTGCTCCCCTGCCCCACAGAGGACACCCCCCCTGTCCCACTGCCACCACGTGTGTGCCCATCCCACCATGGCTGGAGGAGCAGGGACGGGGTCCCTCCTGGATGGAGCAGATCTGAGGCCACGTGTGGAGCCAAGAGCCCATGAGCCCTCCCCATGGGATCTCACCCTTCCTCCTCTTGTCCCAGAGTAGCCCAGCACCTCGGGGGGCTTCATTTCCACCTGCCTTCCAGCTTCTCAACAGGGTTTCCAGACCTGCCATTGTCCACTGGTGGTGGTTGCAACTGGTTCCTGATCTGCTCGAGGAGCAAAACGTGGCAGACACAGAATCACTGAATCCTTTGGGTTGGAAAAGCCCTTTAGGATCCTCCAGCCCTGGAGGACCCTTCCCCCAGCCCTGCCCAGGCCACCCCTGCCCCGTGTCCCTCAGCACCATCTCCAGGGCTTGGAAACCCCCCCGGGGATGGGACCCCCCCCCCTGCCCTGGGCAGCCTGTTCCAATGTCTCACGACTCTTTCCATGAAGAAATCATTCCTACTATCCAATCCAAACCTTTTTCCTGCAGCCCTCCTGTCTCCTTCTGCTTCTTCTGTGGGACCTGCACCTCCTGCTGGTCCCTCTGCAGCCCCCACCTCCCCTGCCAGCCCCTCTGCCCTCCTGCTGGGGTCTGGTTGGTGTGCAAGAAAGTGCAGGAGATGCTCCCCAACTGGTGCAACCCGTGCTGGGACACTGGGGCCAGTTTGGGTCCCCAGCACCAGTGACAGGCTGGGCCCAGACACCCTGAAAAAGGTTCATCAGATGCTGGGCCAGGGACCAAGGGAAAAGGGGAGGGGGGGGGGGCACCCCCCACCCTTTGGGGAACACACACCTTACCCCTGGGGACCCCCCCCCTGCCCTGGGCAGCCTGTTCCAATGTCTCACGACTCTTTCCATGAAGAAATCATTCCTACTATCCAATCCAAACCTTTTTCCTGCAGCCCTCCTGTCTCCTTCTGCTTCTTCTGTGGGACCTGCTGCTCCTGCTGGTCCCTCTGCAGCCCCCACCTCCCCTGCCAGCCCCTCTGCCCTCCTGCTGGGGTCTGGTTGGTGTGCAAGAAAGTGCAGGAGATGCTCCCCAACTGGTGCAACCCGTGCTGGGACACTGGGGCCAGTTTGGGTCCCCAGCACCAGTGACAGGCTGGGCCCAGACACCCTGAAAAAGGTTCATCAGATGCTGGGCCAGGGACCAAGGGAAAAGGGGAGGGGGGGGGGACACCCCCATCCCTTGGGGAAACTCAGTCCTTGCCCCGGATGCAACCCCAGGGAACTTCAAAGCTCTCCCTGCTCATTGCCAGAGGTTGGACCAGGGGTCCTGTCCAACCTGAGCTGCCCTGGGGTTGTGTGCTGCTGCTGCTGGGTCACCCCCAGAGCTGCTGGCTCCCCCCCCCTGCCTCGGGGTCTCGGGGGGCTCC
>NW_009953297.1:372791-379606 GCF_000747805.2 Chaetura pelagica
TCCTCCTCCCCCTGCCCAGTCCCTGCCAGCAGCCCAGGGAGAGGAGGAGGCAGCACCTCTGGGTTGTGTCCCTTGGAGCCTCATTCCTTGCAGGAGCTGCTGGCACATCCTGCTCAGCCTGGGGGGTCACCAGGGCTGTGCCAAGTCATCCCAGGCTGGTTTGGGTTGGAAAAGACCTTAAATCCCACCCAGTCCCACCCCTGCATGGGCAGGGACACCTCCCAGCAGCCCAGGCTGCTCCAAGCCCCATCCAACCTGCCCTTCAACACCCCCAGGGATGGGGCAGCCACAGCTTCCCTGGGCAACCTGGGCCAGGCTCTCCCCACCCTCACAGCCCAGAATTTCTCCCTCAGATCTAAGACTAAAGAAATGAAGTCATGTAAATGAAGGGTGTCTTGGGGGTTCGGGTCCTCTCTGAAACCCACAGGGCTGGGGATGGGGTTTCTGGCCCGTGGAAGAGGCATCTCCCAGGGAATTGGGTTGTACATCCTCACATCACCTTCCTCCAGCCAAAGGGGGAGGTGGATCCCCCAGAAGTCTCTTAAAATGCAGCTTCTCCATAGAGACCTGCCTGGGTGGGTGTTTCTGCTCTTCCCTAGAAGCATGGAATTGTTTGGGTTGGGAAAGACCCTGAAGATCCTCCAGCCCAACCATGAAACCACCCCTGCCCCGTGTCCCTCAGCACCATCTCCAGGGCTTGGAAACCCCTCCAGGGATGGGGACTCCCCCCCTGCCCTGGGCAGCCTGGGCCAGGCCCTGACAACCCTTGCCAGGGAGAAATTGTTCCCCAGATCCAACCTCAACCTCCCCTGGCACAACTTGAGGCCGTTCCCTCTTGTCCTGTCGCTTGTTCCTGGGGAGCAGAGCCCGACCCCCCTGGCTCCACCCTCCTCTCAGGCAGCTGCAGAGCCAGAAGGTCTCCCCTCAGCCTCCTTTGCTCCAGGCTGGACACCCCCAGCTCCCTCAGACTCTCCTGAGAGCTTGGACTGGTGTGGAAAATGAGATTTAAATTAGGGCATAAGGGAAATAGTACAGAACCTTAAAAGCCAGGTCAGACAGTGGAAGGAGGAACACCAGGAGCTACAGAAGAGGACGCTGGAGGGGGATGGAGAAACCAGCACCACCACTTAGAATGGATGTTCTGAAGAATGCTTGGTGTTCATTTTATCCAGGAGGGTTTGACATGAATTTAGATCCGCAATCGGCGTTTGCTCGTTACCGAGTGCCTGATGAACCCCAAGTCAGTTCATTACTTTTGGAGTGGGTGTTTTTTATCTTGTCCTGTTAACTGGGCTTGCTCAGATCCTGTTCATTCATAGTTGCCTTTTCTGGAGATAATTGGGCTCAGACAAGTAAGATACTAAATGAAGTGTTGATAACGACTATTGTTCGTCTTCCCAAAGATAGTTGAACATTTCCTTGTTTCCCCCCCCCCTCCCTTTCTCTCGCTCCTGGTGAGCTGAAGGCTGTTCAGCAGTGATTGTCCTGAGCTCACTGCCTTCAGATGTATTTCATCACTGTCAGGAGATGGGTCCTGCCCATCCCCTCGCTGCTGGAGCACAGGATCTGCAGGAATTTGCCTGTGGAGCTGAAGTATTTTGTGCCTCGGTTCCTGGAGGGTGAAACGACGAGCGCCGGGTGGAAGAAGAACAAAATGACCTTGATACCTTTGAAAAGTTAACTACCATGTTTAACTCAATCACACAGAAAGGAAATTGGTTTCCCTTCCTAAAAAATGTCTCCTCTCCTCCTGAAGGGATGGATGAGGTCTCCATTTCTCAAGCAGCTAAGACCAACAGGGAAATGTTCCCGAGTTCCTGCGGCGCTTTTAATAGAATATGGAGGCAATGCCCTTAAGCTGTTCCTTACGGTGTTGAAGGGCAGGTTGGATGGGGCTTGGAGCAGCCTGGGCTGCTGGGAGGTGTCCCTGCCCATGCAGGGGTGGCACTGGATGATCTTGAAGGTCCCTTCCAACCCAAACCAGCCTGGGATTCCATCAGAGCCCGATGGTACAAAGGAGCCAGTGCAGAATCCCAAGGTGCTCGTGCTCCTCCTGCCCCATGGGGTGCAGAAAAGCTGCTGCTGCCTCCAGCTCCCTCTCTGCTGGTGTTTCTTGCTCTCCCCTTTCCTGCCCCTGGGGTCCCACAGCCCCCCCAGAGATCCCTGGTTGCAGAGGCTGGATCAGTCCAGAGGAAGCTGCTCCCAGACCTTCTCACCAGCTCTGCCAAGAGCTGGGGATTCAGTGGTGCTGGTTTGTTGTGGCTTTTTCTTTTTTGGAGGGGGGAGTGGGAATTAATTAGTTCAGGCCCCTCAGAGCTCTCCAGCTCAATGAGCAGAACAATAACCCACTGTTCCAAGGTTCTTCATGGCCATTTAGCACCATCTGGGTCGTCTGATCAGGGGCTTTGAAAACAGTTGAGGATGAAGTAAGAAGGGCTCCCTGGCCAGGACAGCCCTTGTTGTCTCCCAGCTGCACAGACAGTGCAAACAACCCCCATGGACCCATTAGACACAGGGAGAGGGACTGAGGAGCAAACACCACCCTGGATCTTGTCCTGCTCCTCTGAGCTGCAGGGCTCTGTCCCCAGGAGGTGGCCTTGGAAGGACAAGGGGAGAAGAGATTGGCCACGGGTCCCTATAAGCAAAGAGTTGTGCCCTGGACAGGATCCTCTTCCAGCTTTTGGGGCTTGAGTTTGAAAGGCTGAAGCTTGAGGCATCTCCATGGAAAGGCTGGGGTTTGCAGAGGTCTCTGTTGGTGCTCAGAAGGACTTGGGCCCCTGTAGAATAGTTGTTTTGGTTGGAAAGGACCTTCAAGACCACCCAACCCAACCATCAACCCAGCCCTGCCCAGGCCACCCCTGCCCCGTGTCCCTCAGCACCATCTCCAGGGCTTGGAAACCCCTCCAGGGATGGGGACTCCCCCCCCTGCCCAGGGAATGGACATGGGGCAGTTTCTGGTCCATGCTGGCAGGTGGATTTGAGGGTTTCCCAAGCTGGGGTTTCCCTCAAGCTGGGGGAGCACCAGTGGTTTTTAGGTGGCTTCTCCCTGTGCCCAAAGCTGCCCCAAAGGGGCTTCAAAACCTGCTGGAGGATCTGGGCAGGGTCTTGTATTGTCCACCCCATGGGTGGCCACCTGGGAAGTGAGGCTGCCCAGGCCATATAAGTTGAGATGCCACATCTGGTAGCCCATCCACACCCTGCACAGCCTTCCCAGCAGGGAACCAACCTCCAGCTCCCGTGGCTCCTCACCCAGGGAAGCTGTTAAGGAAGAAATGGAGTCTCATGAATCAGGCAAACTGTGCTAACTGGGGAGAACTGCCATGTCCACCCACCTTCTTAGGTGGAACTGATCCATTTATCCCCTTATCCCTTTATTGTCACAGGATTGTTTCTCCCCAGATCTTCATCCCCCTCCTTTAACCACCCTTGGTCCATCCCCTCAACATTGTCCTCTATGGCCCCCAAATGCTCTTCCCTTGAGGTTCCAGCATCTTCTCCCATCCTCACAGCTCAGGACACATCCCTGGGGCCCACCAGCCCCTTTCTGCATCGTGGAAGAGCAGTGGGGGCACCATGATCTTCTGGGACAACCCATGGATTCACTGGTTTTGCTGCTGTCACCCCCCTGTGACACGTTCAAGCCCATGGGGACCATTTCCCTGTTTTCAGTAAACTTTGGCTCTGGCCCCCAGAGAGGAGCCCAGAGGGACCTGCAGGGGTTACCTGAGAAGAAGTTCCCCAGTTTGCTCACCTGGGATTTGCTGTCCCCTCCCTATCCCAGCCCTGATCCCTGGGGGTGTGGATGAGCTGCCTGGGGACAGGGCTTCCTGGTGGACTTGGAACATGAGAATCATAGAGTCATTAAGGTGGGAAGGGACCTCAAAGCCCACCCAGACCCACCTCTGCATGGGCAGGGACACCTCCCAGCAGCCCAGGCTGCTCCAAGCCCCATCCAACCTGCCCTTCAACACTGCCAGGGATGGGGCAGCCACAGCTTCCCTGCCCACCCTGGGCCAGGCTCTCCCCAAAGCCTCCCAGACACCAGGGATGATCTCTAAGGTCCCTTCCATCCCAAGCCATTCCACAATTCCATGATTCCCTGCTGAGGACTGGGTGGGAGATATTTTCCACCACTTGGTCCCACTGCTGCTGTCCCAGGCATCCTCCAGTTCTGCAGGGCATGAAGACCCACATTTTAGGAAGGCTATTTCCTGGTTTCCTGCCAGGATTGGGTCCTGCTTGGAGAAAGCTGGACATGTCACCTTGGGCTTCCAGGGTGGCTTTACCAGGTGGGAACCCATCACCTGTTCTCAGCCCCAACCACAAGCCCAGCTCTCATCCCTGGGGAGGATGGTCCTGAGAACTGGGAGATCCTTTTTGCCTGTCTCCACACTCCTCCTTCCCTGGGTTGGGCACCCACTGACTCCTGGACAACCAAGGAGGTTTCTCCCCTGTGAAGAAGGGTTGGGGTGAGGTGGGTTGGGGGTGCAGGAAGGGCAGAACTCCAGGACAACCTCAGCAACCAGTCCCCTGAGCAGCAGGCAGACAAAAGGGAACCACAAGGTCTAAAACCCTCAGCTCCAGAGTGGGCTGGACAGGCAGGTCCCAAAGAAACCTTTCCAGGTGGGAACTGTGGGCAGGTGTCCCCCACAACCACCACCCACCATGTCCCTGTCCATGCAAATAAATTGTGGGTGGTTTTTTATCAATTCCTCTGTCTCCTGCCTGTCCCCATGGCTGGTGCCAAGTGCTCCAGGCTGCAGCTGGAGCAGCAGAACCTGGTAGGAACCTCTGCTCACCAGTGCAAGTGGAGCTTGGCAGGAGGTGGGAGCAGAGGAACCCACCGAGGTTCCTTCAAACCCCATCAAGGCTTCCAGCTCCTGTTCCATGGCAGGAGGATCAGCTCTGGATGATGGAGACATTGATCCCCTTCCAAGCTGCACATTCTGAGAAGTTCCTGAGCCACAGGGATGGGCCCCTTCTCCTCAGCCAAGCAGGGAAAGCTGAAGCCTCCTGACCCAGAGGTGACACAGGGGGGACCTGCACGTGGTCCTTCATCTGCTGACCACCCTTGGAAGTCAGGAAGACCCAGCCAGGCACTGGCTGAAGGTTTTCACACGTGGTGGCAGCTGCTGGGGATTCCTCCCTGGGCCAGGGGGGAGAACTGCAAACCCCTTTGCTGACTTCCCAAGGTGGATCACTGGGATTTAAATCTGAATGATGGAACCATGGGATGGTTTGGGTTGGAAGGGACCTTCAAGATCATCTAGATCCAACCCCCCTGCATGGGCAGGGACACCTCCCAGCAGCCCAGGCTGCTCCAAGCCCCATCCAACCTGCCCTTCAACACTGCCAGGGATGGGACAGCCACAGCTTCCCTGGGCAACCTGGGCCAGGGTCTCCCCAAAGCCTCCAAGGCAGCACACAGAGCAGGTTGGGTGACCCTGAGTTCATCAGGACCATGGCTGGTGCTTGGTAACTTCAAAACTCACTGCAGGGGGAAAAAAACAACCAACCCAACCATCCAAGAAGCAGCATCTGCTCCCCAGGATCCCACCCCTCCCAGCAGGGACCGTGGGCTGGGAAGGGGAGCAGACCCTGCCCTCCCAGCATCCAAGCAAGGGTTGGAGGCCACGTTCAAGCCTTGGGAGCTTCCTGAGCCACCACAACACTCAGCTGAGCCTCTGTAAAACCTCTCAGGTGTCTGAAAACCAGAGGAAAGAGGGGAGAGGAGAAGGAGATTGGAGAGGAGCACCCAGGGGGTCCTGGGGCACCCGAGCCCTGCTGGGTCCATCCCAGGGGGACACAGGGATGTCACTTCCCACAGAGCTCCTGCTGACAGACCCCACTGCTCCATCCCAAACCAAGAACAAGACCCCAGGGAGGTGTTTTATTTCCTCCTCCCTGCCCTCACCTTGGTGTGAAGGGGATGGAACCCCCAGTGCTGGGAACAGAGGAGCCCGAGCCCTTCCCACCCATTCCCAGCTGGGAAACTTGGCACTGGGCTCCCCTTGGAGTTTTCCCCCAGCTGGCCTCTCTCCTGGCCTCTCTCCTGGCCTCTCCTGGCTGGGATTGTGCAGCTGCTCCTGTGCCAGGAGCCTGGGGGTGACGTTATCCCCCTTCCCCAGACCAGGAGTGGGGAGCAGGGCTGCTCCCCAGGGACCCAAAACCCCTCATGGGCTGGGGAGGGACCATCCCCAGCAGGAGTGGGGACCCCGGGGATGGCAAGAACATCACCCAAGGCTTGGTTGGGGTTGAGTTCCTCTGGTGCTGGTCTCACCAGAAGGAAGAGCCAACGAGCTGCCCCCGAGCTGTGGCTGCAGGGCTCAGCTCCCACTGCTCCTCCAAAGGCAGCCCCATCATCTGCCTCCTCCTGGGGCCTCCAACATCAGCCCAGGGGGGACCAAAGCCCTTGGGAACCAAACAGCAGCCCCATCAACCCAGAGAACCCCCATCCCAACCCTCACACACGGTGCCTGGCCAAGTCTGGATGGGACCAGTGATAACTGGTGCTCCCCAAGGGTTGATACTGGGACTGGTGCTACTTAACACCTTGTCAGTGACAAGGGCAGTGGGATCAGTGTCCCCCCCCAGCAGTTTGTTGATGACACCAAACTGTGGGATGAGGTGACACCCTGGAGGGGAGGGATCCATCCAGAGGGACCTGGGCAGGCTGGAGAGGTGGGACTGTGCAAACTGCATGAAGTTCAACAGGGCCATGTGCAAGGTCCTGCACCAGGGTCATGGCAATCCCAGGCACAAATACAGGTTGGGTGGAGAATGGATCCCAAACAGCCCCCAGGAGAAGGACCTGG
>NW_009953297.1:380599-417114 GCF_000747805.2 Chaetura pelagica
TGGCCCCAGATTGATTCCACCTGGGCTAAGAAACACATTTCCCACCTGAGGGCCCTGGAACCAGATCCTGATTAACATGGGAGGGTGAGGGAGGCACAGAAGTGGCTTTGAGAGGGGCTGGGGATGGTGGGGAGAGGTTGGGGCCAGGGGGAGGGGGTGGGCATGGGTGGGCAGGGGGGGATGTGGGACAGATGGGTGTCCCTGTGGTGGGGGAGGAAGGGTCTGTGGGTGCAGGGACCTTGGAACAAGGTGGCATCTGTGTGTATGTAGTGACCATGGGGAGAAAGTGGCATCTGTGTGTCTGCAGGGACCCTGGGACCAGGTGATGCCCACGGGTATGTGGGGACCATGGGGACAAAGTGTAGGGACCATGGGACACCCTGGTGTATGTAGTGGCCTTGGAGACAAGGTGAGGTCCATGTGGTGATGGTGACAGTGGGGACAAGGTGACTTCCAGCTGGATGTGGTGACTACTTGGGCAATGGGGTCCATGTGTGAGCAGGGATCCTGGGAGAAGGTGACATGTGTGTGTGCCCTGGGGACAGGCTGACATTGTGACAGGGGCTGAGGGGCCACCCTGTGCCCCCAGGGCAGCAGGGACACCAGCACTGTCACCTCATGGTCCTGCATGGTCAACCCTCAGTACTGACCAACCAACCAGAGCTTCTGTCTGGGGTTAGAACAGGATAGAATAGAAGGGTTTGGGTTGGAAGGGACCTGAAAGATCATCAGGTTCCAACCCCCTGCATGGGCAGGGACACCTCCCAGCAGCCCAGGCTGCTCCAAGCCCCATCCAACCTGCCCTTCAACACTGCCAGGGATGGGGCAGCCACAGCTTCCCTGGGCAACCTGGGCCAGGCTCTCCCCACCCTCACAGCCCAGAATTTCTCCCTCCCATCTCAGCTCCAGCTCCCTCTGCCAGCTGGAAACCCTTCCCCCTGCTCCCATCCCTCCCTGCCCTTGTCCCAAGCCCCTCCCCAGCTTTCCTGGAGCCCCTTCAGGCACTGGAAGCTGCTCTCAGCTCTCCCTGGAGCCTTCTCTTCTCCAGGCTGAACACCCCAACTCTCCCAGCCTGGCTCCAGAGCTGCTCCAGCCCTCCCAGCATCTCCATGACCCCCCAGGACCCTGCCCAGGCAGCTCCTGGAACCCAGAGCCAGAACCCAACGGGCCCTTCCAAACGGTTCATCCAGGAGCAGAGGAGATTAAAAAAAAAACCCACCACCCCCCCCAGGCCCTGGATGCCAAGGAAAACACCCTCACCTTGTAAACCATGAGTAATAAGTGGCCCTTTTTACAGCCTGAAGATAGAACTTTTCATGCAAACACCAAGGAAAGGCCCCTTGGGGAGGCCCAGGAGCTGCCTCTGCCTTTCTCCTCTTCTTCTCCTTCTTTATTCCCATTTCCTCCCCCTCTCCAAACACACACTCTTGGTTTCCCCAGCCCCTGTTTTGCTGGGAAGCTGGTTTGGGGGGCTGGATTCCCACCCTGCTTCCCACCCCCCCCTCCTCCCATCCCCCCCCCACCACCTCGGGTTCCTTCCCCGGGAGATGAAATGGGAAAGGAATGGAAAATCAGGAGCTGCTCCCCTGCCAGACTTGCTATTTTTACCAGGTTCAAAATAGCTCTTTTCAGCCACCAGCCCGGGAAGTGCTCGGGGTGAAGAGACAGGGAGGGAGTAAACAAGGGCTGGGATGTGCTGGGATGAGCTGGGATGTGCTGGGATGAGCTGGGATGTCTGGGATGTGCTGGGATGTCTGGGATGTGCTGGGATGTCTGGGATGTCTGGGATGTGCTGGGATGTGCTGAGATGTCTGGGATGTGCTGGGATGTCTGGGATGAGCTGGGATGCCTGGGGATGCTCCTGGGACCAGGACCACCATGAGGATGTGGCCACAAGGAGCTTCTGGGGGGCACCAAAGGGTGAGAGGCTCAGTGCCAGTGTCCAGCCCCCCTGAAGGGTGCTCAGCACCTGAAGAAGGGTGCTCAGCACCCAGGGGAATGCTCAGCACCCAGAGGGATGCTCAGCCCCCCCCTGGAAGGTGCTCAGCATCTAAGGGTCCCAGGGGGCTCAGTACTGAGGTTGGGGGATGCTCAGCCCCACAGAGGATGCTCAGCCCTTATGAAGGGTGTTCAGCCCCCCTGGAGGGTGCTCAGCACCTGAAGAAGGGTGCTCAGCACCCAGGGGGATGCTCAGCACCCGGAGGGATGCTCAGCCCCCCCTGGAGGGTGCTCAGCACCTCAAGAAGAGTGCTCAGCTCCTGAGGGCTCCAGGGTGCTCAGTGCTGAGGTTGGGGGATGCTCAGCACCCAGGTGGGGCATCCAGCACCTGGGCAGAATGGCTCCTCTCCCCCCAGCATCGTGGTCCTGATGCCCTCAGGACCCAGGGAGCAGGTTGGGATTCTTGGCTACTGCACGTGGTGCCACCTGAGGAGGAGGAGGTGGCACCCACCAGGAGATGGGGGAGGTGGGAAAACCATCTCCAAGCCCCCAGAGATGCTTTTTCTCCTTGCATTTGGCAGCTTTGCTCACGTCCTGAAGGTCCACGGGTGCTCTCTGGGCTGGCTCTGTCCCTGGTTGTCCCCTCATACTCCTCCCTCAGCCCCATCTGAGCACCATTCATGGGGTTTTCCTGCTGCAGACACTGAACGTGCCACCCCATGGTCCCCTGGAGTGGTGGTTTCCCCACAGGGAACAGCCCCACCTGGGAGAACCACCACGTTGGGGCTTAATTATGATTAAATATGATTGTTCTTCCAAAGCAGGAGCTGTTGGGATGGTCCAGGCAGATCCCAGGCACCCAACCCCTTCCTCCAAGTCCTCTAGAAGATGCAGTTGAAGATGGGAAAACTTAAGAACACTCAGTCGTGGCTTAAGCCAAGGAATTGATGAAGTTCCTGGTAGGACATGGGCTGAAAACATCCAATGAATGACACCACCAGCCCTGGGAGTTCTGCTGACCCTCAGCATCTCTGGTGTCTTGCAGCCAAGGGACATGAAGATGGGGCAGAATCCCCCATAACCTTCCTTAAACAGTCAAAGGCTGGAGATGGGACCTTGTCAGAGCTCAACCTGGCCCATCTTGGTCCAGGGACAGTGCTGGCCACTCCTCCCTGCCCTGGTGGGACACTTGGAGTGACACAAGGGTTAAGAGAGTCTCCTATGGGGGTTGGAGTTTCCAAAACTCTCATGGACTTCAGCCCCACTCCCCTGCATTTCACCTCATCCTTCAACCCAGTCCCTGCCCACCAGCCACGTGGGATGAGCAGAACCATCTCCACCTTCTGGAGACACCTGAAATAGTGTCAGTACAAGCAGGTTGTGACCCTGAATTTCTCTTTCACTGCCCCCCTTTGTTGCCCCATCCCTGGGGGTGTTGAAGGGCAGGTTGGATGGGGCTTGGAGCAGCCTGGGCTGCTGGGAGGTGTCCCTGCCCATGCAGGGGGGTTGGAACTGGATGATCTTTAAGGTTCCTTCCAACCCAAACCATTCTGGGATTCCATGATTCACCCTGGCAGGGTGGTCAGATGATGAACTGGCAGCTCCTGGTGCTGGGAAGGATGTTTTTAGGTCCTTATCCTGGAAATGATGGTTCCTCAGGAGTGTTCTCCATGCCCTCCCCTATCTCCAGTGCCTTTTTCCAAGGCCCACAGGAGCTGCTGGTGTCCAATTCAGGAGCAGCTTCCTGGGGATGAGGATGCCAGGGCAGCACCCAGTGGCTCAGCACACGTGAACTTGGCTGTTCCCTCTGTTGGAGGATGGATGAGACCCTTCCACAAGTGGAGGGACAAGTTTTGGAAGGAGATCAGAGCAGAAGAGACACAGGGTCTCATCCATCTGGTGCCACAGGCAAAAACCTTCCTCTTGGCTCTACTTGGAAAAAAAACCCCAAGGAATGTGACAAAGCATCATGTGGTGTGGGGGGAGGTTTGACCACTGATCTTACCAGGAAGAAATTCTTCCCCATGAGGGCAGGAAGGCACTGGAACAGGTTGCCCAGGAAAGCTGTGGCTGCCCCATCCCTGGAGGTGTTGAAGGGCAGGTTGGATGGGGCTTGGAGCAGCCTGGGCTGGTGGGAGGTGTCCCTGCCCATGCAGGGGTGGGACTGGATGATCTCTAAGGTCCCTTCCAACCTTCACCTTCCTGTGATTCCATGAAAACTGAGAGGGGAGATTGAGGTTGGACATCAGGCAGGAATCCTTCCCTGTGAGGGTGGGGAGAGCCTGGCCCAGGTTGCCCAGGGAAGCTGTGGCTGCCCCATCCCTGGAGGTGTTGAAGGGCAGGTTGGATGGGGCTTGGAGCAGCCTGGGCTGATTGGGAGGGAACAAGATGATCTTTAATGTCCTTTCCCACTCAAACCAGTCTGGGATTCCACGATTCCATGACCTTCTGCCACCCAGGCAGACCCCAGGGTTGCAGGGGGTGCCCCCAACCCACCCCAGGGTGCTGGGACCCGTTGCCCCCAGCTGAGAAGAGCCCCAGCCCTGCCTCAGGGTGCTGGCACCCTCACCCTTCCCTCCTGGATTTGCTTCCTTATAAGGCCCTGGCTGCTCCTGCTCCGGGCTCTGCAGCAGTGCCTGGAAGGGAGAGGAAAACAATTCCCTGCTGGGACACCCTCCTGCCCTGGGACACCCTCCTGGCCCTTCCACTTGCCCACCAGAGCTTCCTCTATGTCTCCTGAGCCAGACCAAGGTCAGGCAGCCCCAGGGAGGGAAGTGGGGTGGGATGTTGGGTATTTTTTCCAAGCAGGGCAGGGAATCAGCTCTGCTCTCTCCCATCTCATCCCAAACATTCATCCCTAGGGAGCATTTCCAGCCTCTTCCCAGGACACACACACAGTTCAGAGGCACCTCAGGAGCCTGGTGCATCATCCATCATTTTGCCCCAGAATACTTGATGGTGTAACTTCTTCAGCTTCTCACCTCACCTGGAAAACAAGGATGAAGGTCCTTGCAGAGAATAGTAAATGAACCAATGTCCTACATTTTTAAATGAAATATAAGAAAATAGTTCTTGCCTGTGAGGGTGACAGAGCCCTGGGACAGGCTGCCCAGGGAGGCTGTGGAGCCTCCATCCCTGGGGACATTCCAACCCCAACTGGACGTGTCCCTGTGGGATCTGCTCTAGGGCATCCTGCTCTAGCAGGGGGTTGGCCTGGATGATCTCCACAGGTTCCTTCCAACCCTGACCCCTCTGTGACCCTCTCCCACCACCTCTGTTAAGGCCTTGCCCTCCTGAGGTGTTATAAAGATTTCTGTATCTCCAGGATGAGGTTGTGGACCCCCCTGCACCATCAATACTGAGCCTTGAGTGGAGGGAGGGGATGTGCTCCTTGCTCCAAGACCTGGTGCCTTGCTTGGAGCTGCCACCACCTCCCAGACATTCACCCCCCACCAGCCACAGGGTGCCAAACTGGTGCCACTGGTGCCCATGGCAGCAAGAGGGAACCTTCTCCCTTTAAGCAGCAGCCCCACTCCCCGCTCACACGCAGCGCCCGGGGACGCTCCAGCCTCACCAAGGGGGCATCCAGGGACCTGAGGCCTCCTTGGGGTTGGCAGCCCATCAACTGCAGGAGCCAGTGGAGGGGGGGGGGAGTATGAGATCATGATTTTTGGAAGCCTGAGGTTCTCCTATGCCCTGCTTCTTCAGACATTAGGTCATTTTCCTGAGGAAGTCGCCTATGACGTTGCTCCGGTTATAGGGGGAGCTGGGGCGGAGGCTCCACCACCCCCAGCTTGAGGTGCAAGAGCTCCAGGACACCAAGTCCTGTCAACATTTGCCAGAGGGACAAGACTCAAGGGGTCCATTCAGCACAGATCCTGACAGCTCGAGATGTTCTCCCCTCCCCACTTCAGGTGCCCTGAGGTGCTCAGGCTTCCAGCCCTGGTGCTGAGGGCAGAACCCGCTTCGCCCAGGGATGTTCTTCCAAACAGTCCAATGTCACAGCAACCCTTGGGGACCAGGGACTTGGCAAATCATTTCATGTGTAACAAGGGCAAATGAAAAAAAAATAGTATCTGTATTTAATGAGCTTTGTTACATATCATGACTTTTCAAAACCCACCCCCAGTTCTACCAAGGGAAACAAGCACCAGAGCAGGGTCTGGTTTTGGTGGTGACATTTTCTTCATGAAAGTCAGAACAAGGTTGTTCATCTGTTCCCCGTGGGCCTCTGCTGCCCACATCACCCAAACCCACCACCAGAGCATCAAACCCTTCTTCAGCTTGGGCAGCAGGCTCTGGTTTGGGATGCCTGGGATGTCCTGGGCCAGTTCTGCCTTCCCTCATCTCCCTATGATTTTTCCAACACAAAGTCCAGAGTTGAAGTTCTTCGCTCTTCTGAGGAGCAACACAGGGACTCAACCACCTCTCATCTCCTGAGGGTGCAAAGCTGCCTGGGGTGACTTCAGCTGAGTCAGCTCTTGGGTGACAATCAGGTGCATGTTCCAATTTCTTGAGTCACTGACCTGACCTCCTGGTCCAGAGTCACCCCCAGGTCAGCATGTGATCATCTCAGGAGAACTCACCTGGGTGCCAAAGACATTTCTTCCCCAGTTCACCTTGTTCAGACCTTCTCTCTCTCTCTCCCTCTGCCAACCTCAAACACTTTATAAACCAGTATGTAGATACATATCCATGGGTATGCTGGCCCACCCCTCAGAAAGCACTGATGGCAGCAGTGGCCCATCTGGAAGCCCTGCCCAGGCCAAGCTGGAGCAATGCTCAGCTCCCACTCTCTGCAAAACCTGCCTCTTTACACACATCTGTCAAATTTAGCACCAGAAAACCAGAATGAACCCCAAACTGCCTCAGTTCCCACGAGCAGGACTGCAGTGCTCTGCTCACCTCCCAAAAAGGGCTCCTCAGGCACCTTTGCTGTGACAATTCCTGCAGCAGGGAGATGATGAGATGTCCTAGAAAACAGCTCTTCCCTTGTCTGCTTTCTGCCTGGGGAAAAAACCCACCCAAAGCTCCAGAAGCAGCAGGCAGGGCACAGGTCCTCACCACAACAGCAGGTACCTGAGCAGTGTTAGAAGTGCCCTCTGATCCCTCTTCCCCTTAGCTCCTTAGTTTTTAAGGTTAAGGATCCAGTTGCTTCCCCATTAACAGCAGAGATTTCCCCCAGTTCCACTGGAGCCAATTGTGTGGGAAGCCTCCAAGATGTTGCTGGTGGTGGTTTTTTTTTGCAAAGACAGAGCACCAGCAGTGCCTGCTGGTCTATATAATTATATATAATTAAGCATCTGAGCCATTTACAGGGGATATGTTCAAGGAAGAAGAGAGTAAGAGAATTTTATAGGCCCTGCTTTGTCCAAAGGAGAGATGATGAAAGGCAGAGCAAAAACTATTTACCAGTCTTGGGGGGGGGGAAAATTAAGTTCATTTCATTCAGTGAAAGCTGAAGCAGATGTTCAGTGTTGAAGACCTGCTCCATTGCAGCTCCCAACCAATGGAAACATCTAGATCAACCTGGAGAGCTGGGAGTGTGAAAAGAAGGGGGAGGAAACAAATAAGAAATGCCACAACTTGCCTCCTAACTTAGTCCATCTACCAGTGGTGGAACAGACCTTCAGCACCCAACAGCTGAAGGGCTGAATTAAAAAAATAACATTTCATGTGAAGAGCTGAAGAGCTTTTTCAGGAGTTCCTCCAGATTTTGCTTCCAGCTGGTGGTTCCCACACTGCTCAGGAAAGACAACTGAGATCATTGCAGTAACAAATCAGACTTTTCTCTGACACAGAATCTAGTCCAGAGGGCTTCCTTACACAGTAAGCAAGATCTTACATAAGTGAAGATTGCATCTTGTTCTCCTCCAGTGCAGCAGCTCTCAGAAAGCCACACAGAAAGAGCAACAATCCCAAGAGGACCAGGAGAAAGAACCAGTTCATTTCTTATGAAAAAACCCCATGATGGAGACCTGTTTGTTGGCTCTGCTGGCAGTGGCTGCTCCTTTCTTCAGGTTCTTCCTTTCTTCTTTTGGTTCTTTCTTCAGAGGCTGTTTGGGTGCTGCTGGTGGTGGTTTGGACTTGAAGTCATCCTCACTGTCTGTACAGGATTCACTCTCATAAACCTTCTCTGTCACTGGTTAAAAGAAAAGAACAGATGATGATGGTTAAGACTGTGCAGAGCAGAGACCTCCCCACTGCCTTTCTGGAAATGGTCACTTTGGGATCAAGGAGCATGTGTCAGATAAAGGAATTAAATCCATTGCTCAAAGTTATGCAGTAGATCCAGATGACTGGACTAGCTCTCCCTACAGTGGGTCAAACAGCTTCACTCTTCCTTAAGTTAGTGACTGAGGAGCTTCCATGTCATCCAGCTCTTCCACAGTGTCTCAGGGCTGGAGCAGCTCTGCTCTGGAGCCAGGCTGGGAGAGTTGGGGTGTTCAGCCTGGAGAAGAGAAGGCTCCAGGGAGAGCTGAGAGCAGCTTCCAGGGCCTGAAGGGGCTCCAGGAAAGCTGGGGAGGGGCTTGGGACAAGGGCAGGGAGGGATGGGAGCAGGGGGAAGGGTTTCCAGCTGGCAGAGGGAGCTGGAGCTGAGATGGGAGGGAGAAATTCTGGGCTGTGAGGGTGGGGAGAGCCTGGCCCAGGTTGCCCAGGGAAGCTGTGGCTGCCCCATCCCTGGGGGTGTTGAAGGGCAGGTTGGATGGGGCTTGGAGCAGCCTGGGCTGCTGGGAGGTGTCCCTGCCCATGCAGGGGGTTGGATCCAGATGATCCTGAAGGTCCCTTCCAGCCCAAACCAGTCTGTGGTTCTACAATTCACAGGCCACACCTTAAAACAGCAGCAGCCCCACGGGGAAGGCTCCTCCAGAGGACAAGTCCCCTCTCCAAACCTATCCAAGTGCCCTCTTGTAGAAATGAGGGTCAAGAGTGCTGGAGACCTTCACAACCAACACATTCTCCTCCAGGGACTGGCCTGCAGCCATCAGTTCACCTCACACAGGCTGTCAAGCAGCACTCAAAGTGATGAATCTGAGCGAGATCAGAATCCACAGTCTGGCATTAGATGCTGGAACATTTATTTTATGACTAAAACCCACCATTCTGACTTGGCCTGATTTCCACAGGGGCCTAAGCCATCAGATTTGTCCTGAAATCCAGATAAGATAATTTTGAGACAGACCCTCATCTACATCAGGCAGGCAGGGAGGAGGGAAGAAAAGGCAGCAGGTCTCAGAAAGAAGAAGCACAAAACCTGGGGGGCAGCTTCTTTCTCTGCAGGAGGGTGAGCAGGGCAAATACAGAGTGATCCCTCAAAAAATACAACCAAACCTGTGGCGGAGGGAATAGAATCCTAGAATGGTGAAGGTTGGAAGGGACCTTAAAGTTCACCAGGTCCCAACCCCGTGCCATGGGCAGGGACACCTCCCACCAGCCCAGGCTGCACAAGCCTCATCCAACCTGCCCTTCAACACCTCCAGGGATGGGGCAGCCACAGCTTCCCTGGGCAACCTGTTCCAGTGCCTTCCTAACCTCATGGGGAAAAATTTCTTCCTGATGTCTGACCTAAATCTCCCCTCTTGCAGTTTAAAACCATCACCCCTTGTCCTGTCACTGCCCTCTCTGGTGAAAAGCCCCTCCCCAGCTTTCCTGGAGCCCCTTCAGGCACTGGAAGCTGCTCTCAGGTCTCCCTGGAGCCTTCTCTTCTCCAGGCTCAACACCCCAACTCTCCCAGCCTGGCTCCAGAGCTGCTCCAGCCCTCCCAGCATCTCCAGGGCCCTTCTCTGGCCCCTCCAACAGCTCCATGTCTCTCCTGTGCTGGGGGCTCCAGAGCTGGACACAACACTCCAGGGGGGTCTCAGCAGAGCAGAGCAGAGGGGACAATCCCCTCCCTGGCCCTGCTGGCCACACTTCTTGTGATGCAGCCCAGGACACAACTGCCCCTCTGGGCCAATCAAGGAGTGTGACTGAAGAGGCCTGCCAGCTCACTGCTGTCAGCAGGGATGGAAAACTGAGGGATATAAAGCAAGGAAATGAAACTGGACTCAGCTCCTGTGATGAAAGGCACTGTTAGATACTGATAAATGTTGTTGTATCAGCTTTCCCAGCAGTGCTCTGGAATTCTTCTCATAAGCCATTTTTCTTCAGCAACTGCATTCGTTTAAACAGATGTCCTAACTTCCCTTCTTCTGGGAAATTGGCTTTCACTTGCATTAATGCATCAAATTAAATAAGGTTTTCTACGTAACCAGAGAGTGGGAAGAGGACTGGTATGAAATCCTGCCCTGCAGGGCTGGTGGGTGCTCAAACAGGGGCTGCAAACCAAGCTCAGCTCCTCCTTCATGCAACAGGCATTTCAGGGAGCTGCTTTAACAGCCCACCAGCCACTCACTGAGCTTCAAAAAGTGACCACATTGTCACCCCTGTCAGTAATTGCTGGTAACTCCAAAAGTGTGCACTTAATCCCCTCCGGTTGCAAGACAACAGAGTTTACATCAGCTTTCTTTTATCCTGAGATCTCAGCAGAGCTTAACAACTGTTTGCAGCAGCTACAGACACCCAGAGACTGATGCACAGCTCACAGCCAGACTTGCTACACCCCAGTACCTCAAATTGTGTGAGCTCTGCCTTAAAGCAGTGCTGTGCAACAGATTTAACAGCAATATTCCAATATTCATGTCCACGTGTGTCCTTTCAAGCTCCAGAGGTAGAAATACAAGAGCTTAAACCCCAGTAAGTCCCCTTGGTTGCAGCCTAAGAGCACTGGATTGATGGGGTCCCAGTTGAAGGGTGGTTAAAAAGCCTTGTGCTCAACTCCACAGATACTTTAATTGCTCAATTTCCCTCAGGGCTAATCCCTAAATTAGTTTTGCTTTTTGACACCAATTCCTTGCTATTGCAGCTATTGTGAAAATGATCCCTTAAAATCATGGGGAAATATAAAGTATGGTTTAATCCAAATGTGAGGATTTAACATCTCTTCAAAACTAGGCCTTGTTTAAAAATAACACAAAAAGACAGCAGGGGGAGGGGGAAAGAAGCCCCTACATTTCAAATACCAACAATTTACATTAGCCTGGGAGATGTGCAAGTTCTTCAGCCTTCAAATGATCAGGCCTGTGCATGGAAAGGGTGGAAAAAGGAGGGGAGGAGAAAAACTGGACAAGAAACAGGCAGCAGGTTCTGTGCAACAGACTGGTGGGTTTTTAGCAGGGAGAGCAGCATCTCCTCCCTACCCAGCTCCTCCATATCCCAGCTCCATCCCTCACTCCATCCTAGAGGATTTGTCTCCCAAAAGCACAGCAGGTAGTGGATATGAACTATAAAACCAAGGGGCTGGACTGGAACATCTGGCCAGGATGAGAGACCTGGGGCTGTTTCCTCTGGAGCAATCTGAGAGGGAATCTTATTAATGTCTATAAATATCTGAGGAGTGGGTGTCAGGAATGGGCCAGTCTCTGCTCAGTGGTGCCCTGAGACAGGATGAGGGGAAATGGACACAAGCTGGAGCATAGGAGGGTCAAGCTGAACAAGAGGAAAAGCTTCTTGACTGTGAGGGTGGCAGAGCCCTGGGACAGGCTGCCCAGAGAGGCTGTGGAGTCTCTTCTGGAGACTTTCCAGACCCATCTGGAGGTTCCTGTGGGACCTGCTGTAGGTGACCCTGCTCTGGCAGGGGGATTGGACTCAATGATCTCCAGAAGTTCCTTCCAATTCCAACCCCTCTGTGATTTCACAAGAGGCTATTACACCCCTGGGGGGTGAAGAGCAGAGGGGAAAAAAGGTCATTTTCCCAGCCCTGGTACATTTGAAAAAGAGAAAGAGGAGAGCACTTTGCTGGAAGCTGAACCCAGAAAAAGGTTCATCACGAGCCCTTGTTCAACTCCCCAGCTAATGGTTTTTTGTTCCATTTTCCTTCCAAGTGTTTTAATGGTTCAGTCTGGGAGGGGAGAACAAAACACCCCATAACACACCAAGCCAAAGCAGTCAATAACTTTCTGCAAGTTCAATTCTTTGACAAAAATCCAGCACTTTCAGATTTCAGCTCCTCGTGCAGCCAGTCGCTGAGTGTTTGCTTTGTCTTTCTTTAAAGGAGACACACCAAGTTAATAGGAAACATAAGATACAACTGGACAGACAGGTGCAAACAGACACGAGCTGATTCATGTCCAGGCAGCTCCACATCTGGGCCAAGGAAGCCTGGATCTGTCTGTGCTGATGCACAACCTGCAAAATGGCAACAGATCTTCTCCTAGGAGTGGCTGAGCTCCCTTTACACCTACTCAGATCAGCAAGGCTGGGGAACCTTAAGCATCCCCTGCAGCTGAGCTGAAAACCACACATTCCACTCTCTTAAAACTTTTAAAAGCCCTTAAGAAAAAGAAAAAGGGAGAGAATCCAAACTCCATTAGCTCTACTTCAAGGTCAGGATGCAGAGGAGGAAACAAGTGGCATTATGCAGCTTTCTCCAGGTCACAGGAGGAAGCAGCATCCAGTCAGGCTGGAATTCAAAGCCTCTGGCTCTTGGTACTTTCAGTACAGACTCTTTTCCCTCCTGAAAGCAGAGTCATCCTTATCAGAAACCCTCCTTTTTTAAGTCCAAATGGATTCCTTGTTTATTTGGGATACCTGAAGTTTATATTAACATATAACCAAGCTCTGCTGCACAGCTCTGGATTTATCCTCCAGAGAAAAAAAAAAATTAAACAACCAAACTTATCCCAGCCAGAATTTAGACCCCCAGAATTTAGACCTCTCTCTGCAGCATCTTTAAAAGCTTGTAGCTTTGGAGAGGACATCAAATGAAGGAGGTGCTCATGCTGGCAAGGAGAGAAGGGAGAAGAACTGAAAGAAAAATCTGTGAATAATGAAAAAAAGGCTTCAGCTCCAGGCCCAGGACTCCCCACCCAGGCCTTCACCAAAGGGCTGAAGGGAAGGTTTTGAGGCTGAAGTGAAACAAGTGATCTTGTGAACCTCTCTCTGAACCTGGGAGAGGTAAAAATCTTCAACACAACTTCTACAAAGTTAGCTCCCCAGAGGGGTAGGAGCCAGGCAGTCTTACCCATGCAGCCTTCCTCCTCATCAATGAACATCTTGGATTTCAGGACACGCTTCCGTTTCCTTCTCCTCCCTCCAGCTGAAGCCTGAAGGACATTGGAGTCTTGTGAGAAATCAAGAGTTAAGGCCCCATGCACAGACACAGGTCATCCAACCATCAGCTCCAGGAGGGAAATCTAATCTCTCTAATGAGGCTGAGCATGATTTGATAACCGAACCTGCCCCTTCCCAGGATATCCTGGTCTCATTGTTGCTACTGCCACAATTCTCCCCATCCTACTGGGACAAATCTCAGAGAGATAAACCACAAATTGAGTGAGACAGCAGCTTTCCTGTCTGCCAACACAGGGGGCACCTTCCTCTCCTGGGGGATGCAGCCCTTTGAAATGAGTTTAGTTGTGTGAGGAGGTGGTGTCAAGGTTGTCCCATCATCCCCTCAAAGAATGAGGAAATGCCCAGGTGTGCAAGACACCAGGACTCCTGCTGTGACAAACAGCTGCACTTGTAGTAGAACTAGATGTATTTTCTCAGCTCAGGGGTTAAGTTCAATCTCAGCCCACCTCCCTCAGGCAGCAGTTTCCCCATGATATCAAGCATCTCTGGTTTCATTTCTGGCCCTTCCCCGACTCCCGAGGCCAAAATATAGAGGGAAAAGTGTTCAAATATAAGCACCAATTCCTAGATTCATCAGGAGGGAAAGGGAAGAAAAGAGAAAGCTGCTGTGTCAGCATAAAATCTAGAGTTTCAGTAACTCTAGACAATGAACTAATGAACGTGGTGGATCCTTCCATGTGGGATGACATGATGGACTTGACAAGCAAACAGGACCTCTCCTGTAGCATCTGAAAAGTGGCTGGTTGGGCAACCCCCACCAAGGTGGATAAGAACAGAAGTTAATCACCTTCATGTGCTCTTACCTCTATAGATGAAGGCCCCAGTTCAGTTTTCAGAGCAGGTGCAGGAGGTGGAGATGGACATTTCTCTTCCTCAGGTGTGGGAGATGGCACGACACCTGCTGAGAAGATGAAAATCTCAATAGTATGTGGGTCTAATGCCCTCTTGCAGCTACTTTTCTGTCTCAGATAATTGCATTTAACTCTGAACAATTGCCTGGGACCAAGAGTTTGGTCAAGGTTTATGAGTTCTCACTCAGACTTGTTTAACTCAAGTCAGGACAAACTGTTTGCAGCTTGGGTCTCCAGCCAGCCTGCCCACCCTGTGCTGAGGTGCTGCTCCCAAAGGAAGGAGGATGGAAGGTGGGGGGAGAGGCTGGGAAAAGTGCATTTTGGAGTTTTGAGAAGCCAAAACCAGTTCCACCAAATGAAGCTTTAAAAATGGGCTCAGAAACTGGCAGGTTTCAGCCATCTATTTCACTCGCTCATTCAAGAGACTGTAATTTGTTAAGAAATTGAAAAAGTCAAGGTTTAAGACTACATGTTCCCAAATCACTGGATGATCTTAGTTTCTCTGCCTCTCCCCCATGTTTAAAACAGTCATTTTTTCACAGGTGGTGATGCACATCCCAAACAATCAACACTACTAGCTTGGAACCACCTTAATCCAAGAATGAAGGGCAATATACTATTACCCACCCTGAAAGATAGTTAAGGGACACTCCAACCTTTCATTTGAAAAGGAAACAAACAAGAAATGAAAACACCCCAAGAAATGAAGCCCATGCTCTCATCTGTGCTCTCCTCCAGGTGCAAGGACAGAGAAAGTGGAATCCTTTCAATGCCAAAACTGCCTGAAATGGTCAGGGCCACCTCCAAGGAGAGCAAAAGCTGCTCTGGAGTTCCTTCCAGCAATGTCAGACAGGGCCTTGGTGAGACCAGCAGGGCTGACAGACAGGAGGGAAAGGCAGGGTCACTCTTCTGTGTGGCTGGCAGGGGGTCAGAGCCCCAACAGCAAAGAAAATGGGATGGGAGCAGCACCTTGCAGCAGGCACTGCCTCATGGAAAGGGCTCTAAGGGATCCTCTCCAATGAGCAAGGCTGTCGTGTGAGCCCTGGGATGTGGGGGAGAGCTAGGAATGTGGGGGAAGAAACTCCTCATCTGACCTATTGCTTCAGAATAACAAGGCTGCTGCTGGACAGGAGGCCAGGGTGCCTGCTTGGCTGCTCCTCCCAGCCCTGCTGGCTGCAGCCCTGCACTCACCCTGCCGTGGTAACACGAATTCTGGATCTGTAGCTGTCCCAACCCATTAGGTCAGTGTTAAGAGTTATGACTGTGCCAGGCACAAGGCCAAGTGACCTTCATAGGTTAAGAAGGGCTCAAGTGAAACAGTGGTTGGCTGCCAAGGCTGAATAATAAATTACATTCTTCAAACAGGGACTCAGCCTCCTAACTACTTCAGTAAGTGAGGCCCAGAAATGCAAACAGAGTGGGATAACATGACTTGGTATTTCACCTTGCTCCAAAGAGCTGGCTCTGGCAGCTGAGCAAAGATAAAACCAAACAACAGATCTGCTGGGAGGTGCTAATTTGCTGGGGCAGCCGGGACTGTGGCTGAGGAGCTGCAGGGAACTCAACATTCTCAGTATTTACTCCAGTCTCACAGCAACTCCCAGGCTGAAGTGCCTGTACCCTGCACAGCACAAACCCTGCCCAGGCCAGACACAGCCATTTGAAAAGGTTTTGAAGAAAGGGGCTGAAAACAGCCTGGTAACAAAACAAATTCCACCTCTGCCATGTTGAAGGAGAAACTGCTGAAGGTGGTGTCAGTGTGTCAACCCCACCAGGCTTGCCTGGGGGAGATCTGGGCTGCTCTTCAGCCTCCTCCATGTAAATTTCCCCAGCTTCTGGCAGGCAGAAGGACCTTTCTCCCCACGTCAGAGCTTTTCAGACTAACATTAAGCTGCGTGTCTATTACTTTATTATCCTCTTGTAGCCAACACAGCCCTGTGACATGTGATAACTCCTGAGTCAACCTCTAGCTGCTGCCCACAGTTTACTCAACAGCAACAGCTGCATGAAATGGATACAAGTTGGGCAATTGGATGTACCAAAGATGTAAAATCCTGGCTTTGTTCAGTTTGCTCTGACCCTGCCTGGAAAAACTGTGAGAAGCTTTTAGTGCTCCTGCTGTGGCTCTCCCAAGCCCAGGGAGTTTGTAGGTTACAGTGCCACTGAAATCACCCTCCAAAGTGGCTGTAAAACACTTGTCAACACTGCGAAAAGCTGCCTGTGTTGGTATAGCTGAAGCTGCCAAAACCTCCTGTCCTCTGTGGACACACTTGTGTAGTTTATTCTGGCACTGGAAGCAAAACAACCTGCAATGACTAAGGCAGCCTCGTACCAATATAACTTTTTAATGAAAAATCATTTAAATGGAGAGGATTGTGCCTTATGCCTCCTCTGTATTTTTCAACTAGGCACAATGTGCTGACACTCATGTAAGAGGAGCTTATTTTGGGCTACTTTCAGTACATTAAGAGCAGACTAATATAAAACAAGGCAGAAGTCTTGCCCTGACATCAGAGCGCCCAGACAGCGCTTTGCATCCGTCCTAGGGACCTGGTTTCACACCCACAAAATGTCCCCGAGTCTGCCTGAAAAAAGGGCCATGGTTTTATTAGCAGTCCCACAGGTGGAGCTCTGTCTGAAGGCCCTTCAGTCCCTGCAATGGCTGAGGACAAGCAGCCCCTTGTATCTGCAGCTGCACCCGCAGGAAAGGTTAGTACCCAGTCACAGAGGGGTCAGGGTTGGAAGGGACCTCTGGAGATCATCCAGTCCAACCCCCCTGCCAGAGCAGGGTCACCTCCAGCAGATCCCACAGGAACACCTCCAGATGGGTTTGGGATGTCTCCAGAGGAGACTCAACACCCTCCCTGGGCAGCCTGTCCCAAGGCTCTGTCACCCTCAGAGTCAAGAAACTTTTCCTCATGTTCAGCTTGACCCTCCTGTGCTCCAGTGTGTGCCCATTGCCCCTTGTCCTGTCACTGGGCATCACTGAGCAGAGTCTGGTCCCCCCCTCCTGACACCCCCTGGAGATACTGATCAGCCTTGAGGAGAACCCACCTCAGTCTCCTCCTCTCCAGCTGAGCAGCCCCAGCTATCCCAGCCTTTCCTCACAGATGCTCCAGTCCCCTCAGCACCTTTGTGGCCTGTTCTGGATTCTTCCCTTATCCTCCATGAACTGGGGAGTCCAGAACTGGACACAATATTCCAGACATGGCCTCACCAGGACAGAGGGGGAGGAGAACCTCCTTCATCCTGCTGGCCATGCTCTCCTTGATGCCCCCCAGGAGACCTTCTTGACCCCTGCCTGAAGCCAAACCTCCTCGAGCTGCTCCGAGCAGCCTGTGGAAGCACCTCCTGCTTTGCTCCAGGCAGAGGTCACCACCCAGGTTAGCAGGAGCAGCAGCTGGACTGTCAGCCTTCCATGTCTGCCCTGGTGGTGCAGCTCCCCATATTGCACTTTGCATATTGAAACCTCACCCCTCCACCCTGCACAGGGGGGGGTCACACAGGTGGCAGATGAACCGTCCCCTTTCTGGCAGCGACTTCCAAATGCTGGGCAGCATCTGGCACCTTCCCCCCTGCTCCCACAGGGATGAGCATGGAACAATGTCACTCCAGGCCCCATTTTCCTCACGGATGCTGCTGATTCAAACTGTCCCTGCTCTCTGGAGAAACCCCTTTCCAACCTTTCCAAGAGTAAATCTCTCCAAGTTCAGCTGCTGTACATTTCTTTTCCATTATTTGCTTGATCCGGCTGACAATACTGGATCATCACCTTCATTGCCAGTTTGGATTCAGTAGGAATCTTTCCAAGAACTCCAATCTATCTTCTTCCATCCTGTTGGATTTAGAAGGGCAAGGAGTGGAACCAAACAGCTGAACTCAGACCAGGGTGGTTTAGATTCCCATTAGCTTAAAAATGAAGGAGGCAGAAGCACTCCTGATTCTAATCCTTCCCTTTTGAGAGAGGGAACAGCACTAAACTAATCTGAGCAATCTCCACATTTGTACCCACAAGCTGTAATTTACATAAATTTACAATTCTAATACACAACACAAAGCCAATGCTCCACATGATGGAAAGAACAAAGAGGACTATGATGCAGCAGGAGCAACAGCAGCCACAGGAAAATTGGCCAAAGTCAAAACTTTCTGCTTTCATCTCTGGGGACAAACTTGTTATCAGGGTCTGTTGTGACAGGACAAGGGATAATGGTTTCCAGCTAAGAGAGAGGAGATTCAGATGAGATATCAGGAAGAAAATTTTTTAGGATGAGGGTGGTGAGACACTAGCCCAGGTTGCCCAGAGAGGTGGGAGATGCCCCATCCCTGGACACATTCCAGGTCAGGTTGGTCAGGGCTCTGCGCAACCTGATCTAGTTGAAGATGTCCCTGCCCATGGCAGGGAGGGTGGACTGGATGAGCTTTGAAGGTCCCTTCCAATCCAAACCATTCCATGATTCTACAGTCTCCAGTAGGTTAAATAGCAGTAAACAAAAACCCAACCCTCCCCACTGCACGTGGGGAGGTGCCCTTACTGGTATTGTTTTCATGTCTAAAGCTACTGAGGTTAATAACACAAATGAGCCCTTGACCTGACCAGAGGACCAGACCCGTGGCTTCTAATTGCAAATCCAGGTAACTCACACCTAAGTGCACAAACAAAAGGAGGGAGAACAACTAAACAGGCCTCCTGTGTGCACTGAGGTAGGAGCACCTCACCTTGGAGAAAACAAAACCACAAGAGACCACATTCAAAGGCATGAACTGCTCCACAAATGCCACGTCAGGCAGGCATTTGTCAGAGGACCAGAGAGCTCCAACATTCCAAACCAAAAGTGGGTAGGCAACAAGCAGGACTTTGCAGTGTTCTCTGTAGAAAGAGCTCCTCAATTTATGACAAGTCTTTTGGCACTTCTCTTAGTCTGGACATGAAAAGAGCTGTGACAGAAATGGATAAGGAAAGCAGCCTGTGCTGTCACCTCCCTGATTGCTGTGTTCTCAGAGCAGTGTCCTGACACTGCCAAGGGGTCCCAAGGAGAGAAGATTGAGGGGGGATCTTATCAATGCTTATAAATACTTTAAGGGTGGGTGCCAGGAGGATGGGATCTGTCTGGTGTCAGTGCCCAGTGACAGGACAAGAGGTAACAACATGGGAAGTTCCATCTAAACATGAGGAGGAACTTCTTTACTTTGGGGGCCTTGAGGAACCTGATCTAGTGGGAGGTGCCCCTGCCCATGAAGGAGGTTGGAACTAGAGGATCTTTAAGGTTCCTTCCAACCCAAACCATTCCATGATTCTCTGATTTGAAGGTGGCAGAGCACTAGGACAGGCTGCAAAGGGAGGTTGTGGAATCTTCATCCCTGGATACATTCAACACCTGCCTGGATGCCATCACCTGCTCTAGGTGACCCTGCTCTAGACTAGATGATCTCCAGAGACCCTCTCCCACCTCCAACATTCTGTGATTTATGGCAGCACCAGGAAGATTAAACCAAAAGGCCATCATGCTTCAAAAACCAGCCTCTCCACACCATCCTCCCACAGGCCTGAAACACAGGGCTCCTCTCTGCCTGCTCCCTTCAGCAGAGAAGGGACAAGCCCAAAGATTCCAGCCCAGCAAGGAATGGTACTTTCAAGTGGCTAACTGGGCTGATTCCAGTCTTCCCTCTCCAGAGCTAAACAACACAGCTTGTCAGTAGACTGAGTGATGAGCAAGTGGAAAGACCAGATAATAGCTAACAAACATTTAAAGAAATAAATACCAAAGAGTGTGGGCATATATATGTGGGTTTTTTTTAATGGCCAAACAGGGAGCTGCACACAGAAATTAAGGCTGATCATGAAGAACAGCTTCCTGAGACATTTACCACCCTGTGGCATAGTCTGGGTAGAAGTGATGGATGCCTGATGACAGAGATCACTTGAAATGACACTGGGCTAAAGAGAAATCATGAAAATAAGCCTAAGGTGGCATGGAAGCTGCCAAGATATCCACCAGCACTCACCTCTCCAACTTGTATGGCAGCTTCTCTTCATTTCATGGCTGTTTCTCATGTGCCAGCCACACTAAATAAGCAAACAGCTTCAGTTCTCCTGCTGGAATCTCCTTCCTTGCTAATACGACCTATTAGCTGTTTCACCATCTTTTACTGGAGCTGAACACCAAACTGGTGGTTTCAATTATTTGTCCCTAATGATCCCCAAATTCTTTTCCTGATCAGCCTGTTGGATGACTGCTCCATTTAGCACACGCTCCCTCGCTCCAGCCCAACTTATTTTCCAGTTATCTACGTTGAACGGCATTTGTCACCTCAATTATCCACATTCTTTGGAATCTGGCCCTGCTGTTCTTCATTATAAACCCAAATCTTGCAACTTTCTGGGCACCCCCCTCCCTTCAAAGCCAAGAGCCACCGGGGAGACGCGGAGTCGCATCGGATGTGGCTCAACTGTTTTGCCTCCAGTTTCCCTATTATCTTGTTTCTTTTGGAAGTCTTGCTTCCCAACGCAGCCTTCCAAACCATTTCTGTAAACAGCCAGAATCAAGATACTAAAAATGACCCTGGGAACTTCGGGGAGGTCACTTTGCAAGTGTTTACTCACCAAATAAACTGGTTATGACCAGTCCCACGATTCTGGAAGGCGCAGTATCTTTCACAAGAGGTTTGAGAACCTCCTCCCCACAGGTCAGTGGGACTGGCTGTGTGACACTTGGTGAGGAAAGAGCCAGATCTGAGCTCAACTGAAACAAAGACTGAATGACTGAGGCATCTCAACTGTAGACTCAAGTGCTTGCAGCACAAGATAAGCAGGAAAGCTCCAACTAGAGCCATTTGCACGGTCTTTAGTCCTCTCAACTATCCCCTCAATCCTTGACCAACAGCCTTGGATGGTGACATTGTTGAAATCAGGCCCCTGACCTACATGCCTGGTTGTTGACACATTTTTGTTTACCTTCCTCATCGCTGCTGTCAGATTCAAGTTGTTTAATTCTCTTCCTCTTTTTCTTTACATTCTCGGCGGCCTCTTGTTCCTCCTCGTTATCTGACTTGTCCAGCCTCTTGGTTTTACTGCCACAAAAGGAGAAGAAAGGAGAAGGAATGAACATGTGTTATCCCTTGTGTGTGAATGAAAACACCAGGCTCCTTTAGGCATGTTCCTTCAGGCATGTTCCTGACAGAAGTGCTACTAGAAGGAAGTGAAATGCCTCCATACCCTCTTAAAAACACCATGTGCACTGGAGGACTCACCTGTATCATCAGGAATAGCTGCACAAGGACTTTCAGTCCTCTCATCCTTACCCACCTGGAGTTCTCCAAAACAAGGATTCCTTTAGCCCCTCTGCAGCTCCACGTTTTGCACCTCACCTAGCTTGGCCACGACAACCTGGCAAGAGTGCATTTCTGATCTTGTCTCTGTGGAGCTCAGGCTCCCAGACACTCATGTCCCCACCAGCAGGGCTCAGAAGCTCCTTTGACAGACTGCTTGCCACTGACTGACTATGAGGTAGTGTCTCAGAATCCTGGAGCCATTTTTAAAGACTACTGGAAAAATAAAAGAGCTTCTTTCTTTTTCAGGTTGGCCAGACTTGTCAGACTAACAAGCCTGGAGGCTAAAGGCCCACGTATCCTCCTAGAGCTGGTACAGCCCAAGTGGCCTTCCCAACACCAGGCTGCCAACATGCACTTTTCCAGGCCCTTGGCTTTTTGAACAAGACCATCCAATAAAGACAACCAGTTTGCACTGTGATGGTGGGCTGAGTGGTTTGCTTACCCATTGGGTTAGAAACAGATTGAGACCACCAATTAATTACTCACAGGCCACCAGAGAGCCATCAGCAGGCTGTAATGATTTTTTTGTGTGTGTCTCTGTCAGTTTGGGTTGGATTAAACACAAAGGGCTGAACTTCAAATTTACTTGGAGCCTCAGCCCAAAGTAAACCAGTGGCATTGAAAGCAGCACTACGTGAGCTATGGGAATCAACAAGCAGAACTTTGTGTGCTGGAAGTTGTGTACATCCAAGCTTGGGAATATACAACCTTCCCTGTAGGGCAGGTGCTCCTGCCAGCCCCTCCAGTTTGCCTGCAGGGTCTAAGTCTGCTCCCAGCATGAGGTTGTCTCATGGAAAGCCACCCCCTCCCACTGGACCCTGTCCCTCCCCATTTGCAATGGCACAAATGGCCCTGAGGCACCTACAGGGCTACATGGAAAAGAAATATTAGGAATGAATTCAAAGAGAGATCATTTTAGCCAGGTCTAATGCAGTTTAGTAGCTGGAAAGGGGATAAGCAGCACTGTGTGGCCAGCCAGGTCCATGCAGGACATCAACAAGCAGGTTGACAAATTGCAGGGACCCTGGTTGGTGTGGCCCACCTTTTTTTGTCCTTCTGTTGACTTCTAGCAGACTCTGCTTTCTTCCCAGCTTTCTCCACTACAGCATTAGGGGATGACTCTGGTTCTGCTCCAGGAACTGAAGGCTTGACTACTTCTTTCTCCTCCTTTGGCTGCTGAGGCACAGAGCTGACTTTGAGTTTATCTGGGAATAAACCATTAAAAAAAACAACAAACACAACACTGGGCATTCAGTATGAATGACAAGGTACAAAGGAGTTGGCTAAACAAAAACAGGTGTGCACCAAGAATACAGAAAACACTTAGAAATAATGTATAAAAGCATTAGAGACCTACATTGACCAAACTGTGCTGTCCATGAAAAAGGACATGCTTCCATTTCCAGCTGATTTACCAGTTGGGTTCTGCTGCTCCTGCTGGCACAGCCCAAGCACACTGCAAACTGGGGGGCAGTGGCAGAGCCCTGGGAGTCAGCAGGACCTCAGGCACTGCAGGGGGTTGGGAACCCTTCTTCTAGACAGGCCCTTTGGCAAAACACCAGCTCCACCTCTACAGGCAGTTGATCCCTTCTAAACTAAAAGTTTTAGTCAAGCACCAAAGTGCCCAGAAACAGCAGAATTGGGACTGATGAAGAGCAAGGAGAGGTGTGAAATCTCCATCCTGCACAACATTAGAGCCCATGATGACTATTTGTAGTTATTGTCGTGGCTTCTCATCCCACCTCAACGTCAACGTGATCCAGAACCAGCCTCTTCTGCCTACACAGCACCACATAAAAGGACAATTCTGCTTCAAAAGGCTCTATCTAATCATAGTCATAGAATGTGTGGGGCTAGAAGGGACCTTTAAAGCTCATCTAGCCCAGCCCCCTTGCAGTGCACAGGGACCTTTATGACTAGATCAGGTTGCTCAGGGGCCCATCAAGCCTGACCTTGAATGTCTCCAGGGATGGGGCCTCCACCACCTCTCTGGGCAGCCTGTTCCAGAGCTTCACCACCCTCAGTGTAAAGAACTTCTTCCTGACACCCAACCTGAATCTCCCCTGCTCTACTTTAAGGCCAGGAAATACCAGAGGAGAGATAGCAGGTGGGAGGGGACAGCAAAATGACATATTACTCCAGCTGAAAGGTGTGTCTGTTAGCAAACTAGCACCCAACTCCATTTAGCAAACTAGCACCCAACTCCATACACACACCCCACCAGAAGAGAGGAACAGACCAGTTAGAAACCTGTACCAACCATCCCAAGCCCAGGATGCCCAAGTGAAGAACAAGTATTCAACGATGAGATCAGCTACATTCTCAACAGGGACAGAGGCTGCTGAGAGGGCTAAGACTTCATGCCACAGCTTCTCTGACACTGCCTGGAAGCCAGGCTGGCTGCTTCACTGGGCAAGGGAAAGTATCTCCTACAGCAGAACTTGAATGACAGCTCTTATTTACGATCACCAGCAGAGCTGAAGGACCTATTAACTCAGGACTTTCTGGCAATGGTGAAGCCTGTGAAGCCAGGAGAGATGTACAACATGTAGGGGATAAATCTTCCCTCTTCTCTCTTCTATACACATAATCATTTCCAGTTCTGCTCTGTTTGTTCCTTCCCTGCAGCCACCTCAGAAGTTTCCTTGATGAGCTCCCTGACAGGACTCAGCAGAGAAATGAAACCCACTGGATGTCATGGAAATGCCTCCTCCAGCTTCCTCCATCACCACTGGATTATTTTTACCACAGAATTTTAATTTTTTGGGTTTCCAGCACCTGAAGTTTGGTCTAGGGCTCTTCTCAGCTCTTAAGAATTCAATTGAGTTAACTGCAGTAACTGTGCTAAGGCTTGTGAGGCCTCAGCTGAAAGTGTCTTGGAACACAATCAGAGATTCCAGTATTCCAGCCTGAAGGGGCTCCAGGAAAGCCAGAGAGGGACTTTCTAACAGGGTGGGTAGTGATAGATCAAGAGGTAATGGTTTTAGGCTGAAAGAGAGGAGAGTGATATTAGGTATTACAAGGAAATTCACTATGAGGGTGGGGAGAGCCTGGCCCAGGTTGCCCAGGGAAGCTGTGGCTGCCCCATCCCTGGCAGTGTTGAAGGGCAGGTTGGATGGGGCTTGGAGCAGCCTGGGCTGCTGGAAGGTGTCCCTGCCCATGCAGGGGTGGGACTGGGTGATCTTGAAGGTCCCTTCCAACCCAAACCATTCTGTGATTCTATGAATCATTAAGGTTGGAAATGACCTTCAAGACCATGAAGTCCAACCACCAACCCAAGCCCCCAAATCCCACTAAACCATGTCCCCAAGTGCCACCTCTACATGTTTATTGAGCATCTTCAGGGATGGTGACTCCACCACTGCCCTGGGCAGCCTGGACCAGTGCTTGACCACTCCTTCAGTAAAGACATTTTTCCTACTATCCAACCCAGGCTCCCTCAGCTTCACAAAAACAAGAACTCAAAGTCACCCAACAGGACTGTGCCTGGTGTGTTGGGTGCTGGAGCTGCACCCTGCAAACTGCCAGATAGGCTGTCAGAAAGTCAACGTTGCTGTTTACTCTCTCCCAGTAACTCTCTGAAGCCTCTTGTCTTCATTATTAAAAATCCATCTTTGCAGAAGTCCCACAGTCCTTTCCCACCTTTAAAAGCTTCAAAATCCTTTCTTTTCTGGATCACTGAGGAGCCTCCAGAAGCCACCAAAGCCCTGCTCAAAGGGAGAGGCCACCCCTCATTTTTATCCTCCAATTATTAGCTCTTCAGTTCTCAGTCAAGAAATTAAATCTAACTATAGACTCCTCAGTGATTTGTGATGAAAACCAAGCATCATTAACACGCCCTGCGTAACAGGCTCTGGCAAACACTTCCCCAAGAGCAAATCCTCCAGCCAGAACTACTCACTTTAAATCAGATTTCTTCTGCACTAAAAATCCTTCCTGGGTTAGTCTGCACAAATATGTCATTTCAATTGATCTCCATCCAGCAAGTTTCGTGTTGTTTTGGGGTTTGTTGTGGGGTTTTTTTGTCTGAAAAAATTCCACTTACAACTTTTCATTTTTGCCTTAAGAGCTGCATTCAAAAAATAAAAAACTTTAACCCCTCTGAGCCCAAAGGAGCAGAAGAAAAGTGTGGAAAACTGCAAGAAAAGAGGGGATATAAAGAAAATCCAACAAGTTTGGCAGGGTGAGGGTGCTCCTTTCTGTTTCATGCCTCCCATCACAGCTGAAAAACAAGACTCCCAATATCACTGACTGTTTTTTTAGTTACTACTTAGTTAAGAAAGAAAATAAAGAAGAGATTTCCAATATTTCTCACTAATTATTTTTTTTTTTAACTCCAGCAGGCTGGTCCCTGGAAGGGATGGTTTCTGAAAACAGATGCATGTAATAAAGCACTTACTCATGGCAGCTTTTCCAAAGAAGTTGTTCATGATGTTGCCCTTTGCTGGTGGTTTGGTGCTTGCTGCAGACACCTGGAAGCAAACAGAGGAGTAACCACAGGAATTAGAAGGCTCCAGGGAGACCTCACACTGGCCTTCCAGTCCCTGAAGGGGCTCCAGGAAAGCTGGGGAGGGGCTTGGGACAAGGTCTTGTAGGAGAGGGCAAGGGGGAATGGATCAGAACTGGAATGGGGGAGATTTAGGCTGGACATGAGGAGGAAATTCTGTGCTGTGAGGGTGGGGAGAGCCTGGCCCAGGTTGCCCAGAGAAGCTGTGGCTGCCCCATCCCTGGCAGTGTTGAAGGGCAGGTTGGATGGGGTTTGGAGCAGCCTGGGCTGCTGGGAGGTGTCCCTGCCCATGCAGGGGAGTTGGAACTAGATGGTCTTAAAAGTCCCTCCAGCCCAAACCATTCTCTGATTCTATGAACAGCTCTCAAAATGCAAAGTATCATTTTTGGGCAAGGAAAACAAAGATGTGTCATTTGTTGCTTGGTCAGTGTCTTTGATTTCAGCATCTGTTTAGGAGAATCTGAAGATCCCCAGCCCTACATACATCCAGGGGTTGAGAGTCAGTCAGTCAGGACTGCTCAGCAAGGCCTTCAAATCTCACTTGGGTCACATTCCCATCTGATGGCTGACAGTGTTACTGAAATACGTGGCTGGGACTTGGGTCAGTTCCCAGTCAAGAACTGTTCTTTTTTGCAAACTCTCAGTGCCTCAATTCACAGTCACCAACAGAGGAAAGAACAGAGATTGGCCAAACCATGAGGACTTTCTCCAGCTCCTCTGGCACGTAGGCTGCTCTGCTGAGCTGTCTGAAAAAAAATCTCACTGCTCTAGGCCATCAGGACAGCCACCACCACCATGAAAAACCAGACACCCCTCTCCCAAAAAACCACCCACCTGAGGAAGCTCAGCCTCCTAATCTCATTTATTATCATGCAAAAAAGGCACTCCCAAAATACCCCCACAAACCCATTTCTTCAGTTCTAAATTCACTATAAAAATCAAAAAACTGAATCATAAAAGTACCCAATTGTTATAAAAAAGCCAAACTATAAGCAGGGATTGCTGCTATTTCAATACACATTTACTATTGCTTAAAAACCAATTGCACTAATTAAAATTAAAATGTAATCCTATCCTGGAAAAAAAACAGTTGAGGATAAAAGGACCAAGGTGCTTAAACTTGGTTTGTGAGGAAAGTTTCAGAGCTTGAGCAGTGCAAGACTAAATTGTTTAAGACCTGGACTTCTCACATTTCACTTATTGCTCAAAACAAATCCTTTTAAGCACAATGGAGAGAGCAAGATCCTCAACTGGTGTGGATGTTGGCATGACTGGAGACAAGGGAACAAGTGTCTCAATAATGCAGCTATGCTGGTTTATATTTGCTGGAAATCCAGCTCAAGGAGGAATTTCAAAGCATCCAAATTACAGTAAATGTATTTTTGTGGCTTGATCCAGAGTGTGGCACAAGAGGTATTTGCCCAAGATGACTGGCAGAAGGCACAGCTGTACCTGACTGTTGAATCAGAGTCAGAGTGGTGGGGATTGGAAGGGACCTGGGGAGATCATCTAGTCCAACCCGCTGTCAGAGCAGGGTCACCTAAAGTAGATCCCACAGGAACACGTCCAAGTGGGTCTTGAAAGTCTCCAGAGAAGGAGACTCCACCACCTCTCTGGGCAGCCTGTCCCAGGGCTCTGTCACCCTCACAGCAAAGAAGTTTCTCCTCATGTTGAGGTGGAACTTCCTGGGTTGTCACTTGGTGCAGTTTCCCCTCATCCTGTCACAGGCACCACTGATCAGAGACTGACCCCTTCTTGACACCCACCCTGCAGGTATTTATAGACATTAATCAGGTCCCCTCTAGTCTTCTCCTCTCCAGACTAACCAGCCCCAGGTCTCTCAGCCTTTCCTCATCAGACAGATGTTCCAGTCCCTTCATCATCCTTGTAGCCTCCCTTGGACTCTCTAGTTTTTCCCTGTCCCTCCTGAACTGGGGAGCCCAGAACTGCACATAATACTCCAGATGTGGCCTCACAAGGGCAGAATAGAGGGGGAGGAGAACCTCCCTGGACCTGCTGGACACACACTTCTTAATGCACCCAAATACTTACAAAACAGTGAGTGAGCAATCCCAGTTGCCAGCAAGTTGAGCACTGGAAGCAGCAGAGGAGGCTGCATTACGGTGGTGAAGGTCAGTCAGGTCAAGTAAGAGCTGAGCTACAAGAGTGGTTCATTAAAGCTATTAACCCAGAGGGCTGCCAAAGGGTCTGAGGTAACTTACACCTGGGGCCTCTTTAGCCTCTGCTTTAGTTTCTTTATTTGTGTCCTGGGGTTTGGAAGCTGCTTTTGCTGCAAACATTCCCATGATCCCCTTGGGCTGCTGCGAGGTCTGTTTGGTGGTGGCTGGAGCGTGGCCGTTGGCCACGGGGACACTGCCAGCACTGGTGCCAGCACTGGTGCCAGCACTGGTGTCACTGGGTGGCAGGGGACCAGCCTGTGCAGACGTCTGTGCCTGAGAACCTTCAGCTGAGGCCCTGGGGACAGCAGCAGCACAACGGATGGCGCTGAACCTGCGTGACGGAGCGAGAAATTCAATTAGCCTTTTGACAGCTGAGTTTTTCACCTTGGTTTCCTCCCTGCCCTGGTCGTGCTGAGCTCTCCTGGCCCTGGGTCCTGGTGCCGTGGGGAGGGGAAAGGGAAGGAATAATAATAAAAAAAAAAGAGCAGTTGAATTTGTGCATGGGGCAAGAAAGAAAAGCTAGCACAGAACCACAGTGGTGGAGACCTCCAGTGAGAGCAGCTGAACCTGCCAGGCAGAGCCAGGGCAGCTAAACAAGCTGTTTGGATTTCATAGAACCATGGAATGGTTTGGGTTGGAAGGGGCCTTCAAGATCATCTAGATCCAACCCCCTGCATGGGCAGGGACACCTCCCAGCAGCCCAGGCTGCTCCAAGCCTCATCCAACCTGCCCTTCAACACTGCCAGGGATGGGGCAGCCACAGCTTCTCTGGGCAACCTGGGCCACGCTCTCCCCACCCTCACAGCACAGAATTTCCTCCTCATGTCTAAACTACATCTCCCCTCTTGCAGTTCTAATCCATTCCCCCTTGTACTCTCCTAGAAGCCCCTGTCCCAAGCCCCTCCCCAGCTTTCCTGGAGCCCCTTCAGGCACTGGAAGGTGCTCTAAGGTCTCCCTGGAGCCTTCTCTTCTCCAGGCTGAACACCCCAACTCTCCCAGCCTGTTTTCTAGGAGACCTGCTCCAGCTCTCTAGCCACCCTCATGGCCCTCCTAAATGGGGGGAAAAAGCCCATCTGCTCACCCTGTGTGGAGATGGAGTGAACTGCATTTCATTCTGAATCAAGTTACACTCTCTCAAGTTTGCAGCATAAATTGTAGGGCTGCCTGACGATCTAAAACATTTACAGCTTTCAGAGGCTTTGACAGAGCCCACTACTGCTGCAACAAGCAGCCACAATCACCCCTGGCCAGGTAAGTAAATCAAACTCAACCACTTCAAGGGCTCAGATGATACCCATGACATTCAGACTTCACTATATAAAGTCATTTCCATGCAATCATGGGTAGACAGAGACACATCTCAGCTTGTAACAGCCTGAAACGTGATTGTCTGGGGAAACAGAGATAGAAGAACTAAATTATGTGCTCACAGCTACAATCCCATTCCCTTGACAGCCAGGAATAGCAGGACCCAAGAATAACTCCACTCTGCTCCCCACTGTGCAAATCACAGGAGAGGCTTTCCAGATTTCCTACAGAAATGCCACAAAAGAGCACAGACTCACGCCCTGCAATCCATGGAATTACGCTGCATCTTTTCATTTGCCCAAGAAATAAACCACTTTTCTGCCAATTCATTCCTGTCCCTCAGCACCAGCAGCTCCCATGCACAGTGCACAGCTACCCAGACCAGGAACTTAAATGTATTAAACCAACCAACCACCACCTCCTCTACAGCATTTCTTGACACTCAAACCGTTCAAGGAAGGAAAGAAGGCCCTGAAGAAAAATATTCCTGCTTTCTTTTCTACTTACAAACTGTTTTCAACATGGTCAACTCCACTCTCTGTTCAGCTTTCCCTCCTCCTCCAAACACACCCATAAGCAACAGCACTGACCCTCTGGATGAGAAGCCATGTTTTATCATCAGGGTTATGTTGACTGTGACATCTAAACCTTCCACAATCCATGTCAGTTGGCCTTAAATGCTGCTGTGTGACTGTAGCTTATGGGCTTGCTCCAAAATTCACTACATAATCACTGAAAAAAACCACCAAGCAGGGCTTGGACTATGTTCTGCAAGCAAGGAGCTGCTTCTACTTGGAAAGCTGACATGAGCAACGTGCATTAAATCCAGTTATTTCTATAAATACATCTAGCTACCTCCACTGTCTTCACAGCATAACAGGTCCCACAAAAACACAGAAGAAAGATCCTTTCCCAGAGCTTATGGAGATGTATGGACTGAGAAGGAAGTATAAGAAGCCAGGAGGTTCTGTTTGCTATAAACAGACACACAGTTAAACCTTCTGTCTCTTGCAGGTACTGCAGGAATATTGTCTCAAATTTAAAAACAATCCATGTAGCTGACAAAGGAGAGGGAACACAGGGAGGATGAATTTCCCTCAGCCAGGTCACGAATGAGAAAGCTGAATTTTTTCTTAGTTTGGTTGGGAAATTCTGCTTCCAAGCCAGGCAGGGATTTGCACATCAAAAGCAACTCCAGAATCTGAGTTCTTTTAAAACTTCTGGGTGCCCAAATCCAACAGGCAGCCTCCTCTAAGACACCAGCATGGCCTTGCAGGGGTGCCTGAGAGTAAACAGCCTGGAACAGGCAACCACAGCCAAACCTCCAGCACGTGGCTCCCTTGAAGCAGGGTTTTCCAACACTTACCAGGGCCTTGACACTCAACACTTGGAACATGCACCTTCTAGGACATTATTTTCTCAGCCACTTTCTTGTCAACATTCTGAAGACAGTTACATTTCTCCTTTCAAATTCTAGACTCTTTCTATGACACAACATTCAAGTATCCCCTTCCAAACCAGACTGGTCCTGGCACTGCACCTACTGACCACATCAAGCTGGAGCTGTTGTGGAGGGAACAGCAGATCAATGAAAGGCCACAGCTGCCAGGCAGTGCTCAGGAGGAGAGATAATGACCCCTGGAGACTGAAGTCCCTCTGAATTCTAGGATAACCTTCCTCTAGTTCAATCATGAAGGACCTGAAGTACCTGAGGGGGGACGACAGGAAAGTTGGGGAGGGGCTTTTCACAAGGGCAGGGAGCAATAGAACAAGGGGGAATGGTTTTAAACTGGAGGAGGGGAGATTTAGGTTGGACATGAGGAAGAAATTCTGTGCTGTGAGGGTGGGGAGAGCCTGGCCCAGGTTGCCCAGAGAAGCTGTGGCTGCCCCATCCCTGGCAGTGTTGAAGGGCAGGTTGGATGGGGCTTGGAGCAGCCTGGGCTGCTGGGAGGTGTCCCTGCCCTTGCAGGGGGGTTGGACGTAGATGATCTTGAAAGTTCCTTCCAATCCAAACCATTCTGTGATTCTGTGTTTTTGAAAGTCAGCTGCAATTTACTCTTCCTGTGTGACTAAGAACTGGATACAAACAGTCACAGTGAAGTGTTGCTTGGAAATGAGAAAGGTTTCTAGCCATCAAAGAAAGGTACTGAAATGTTCTGCCTGCTGGATTAACAGAGCAAGTGAACCAGTTATAAACTGGAATTACCTTGGTTTACAAAACAATCACACAACGTGCTGTCTGGGGACTGGTTTGGCATGACTGAGACCTCTTTTTCTAGCTTTCTAAAAATCCAGGCCTATCTGATAAGGAGTGGCTTCTGCTGAAGTGCTCTGTGTAGCAACACCACCCCAGACTCACATCACATGGCGTAAGAAGAAAAAACCAGGAGGCAACTCACTTGGTGCAGTTGTGCAGGTTTGTTTTGACAATATCATAGTCTGTGTTGTAGAGAGGCCCACTGTCCTTCAGCAAGGCCTTCTGAATGCTGTACACATGCACGCTGGCAATCTTGGCTAGTTTGGACTTCATTGCTGGGGGGAAAGGAAAAGAAAGTCCTGTTAGCACAGCCTTCCAGAATCAACATAGAATGGCTTGTGCTGGAAGGGACCTTAAAGGTCATCCCTGCATGGGCAGGGACCCCTCCCAGCAGCCCAGGCTGCTCCAAGCCCCATCCAACCTGCCCTTCAACACTGCCGGGGAAGGGGCAGCCACAGCTTCCCTGGGCAACCTGAGCCAGGGTCTCACCACCCTCACACCACAGAATTTCTTCCTCATGTCCAACCTAAATCTCCCCTCTTCCAGTTTAAAGTCATTCCCCCTTGTCCTCTCTCTCCCTGCTCTTGTCCCCAGGGCCCTCCCCAACTTTCCTGGAGCCCCTTCAGGCACTGGAAGGTGCTCTAAGGTCTCCTTGGAGCCTTCTCTTCTCCAGGCTGAACACCCCCCAACTCTCCCAGCTGGTAACTTTATCAGGTGGCAATTTTAAGTATGAAGCTCTACCAAGGATGGAGAAGGACTGCCAAAGCACTTGACAGCAAGGACCTGAAAATATAAATGTATAATGGTACTTTCCTCCAGTGCTCACTGAGAACTCAAGGTAAGACTCCATGAACCTGTCAAACACGTTTCCATTGTACACACCTGGTTCTTACATAACTGAACTAAGAGCAATCTCTCTGATTGGCCTCAAAATATCTGATGTTGAGGATCTAGAATATCATACGACTACCTAAAGCAAAGGGAGGAAATAGATGGGCCTAACTCTGCCTTGCTGGATCTGCTCTCTGCCACTGAGGTCGTGTCCACATTTCAGCACGTGCCACAGCATCTGCTCTAGTTGTCTCCTGGGATCAGTGGTTTGTCTCTTCTAAGCTATTTAGGATTGTTACCCCCTTGAGACAAGGGCTGGTTTTTAGGAATTCTTTGGTCACTGCTTATACTGGTTCTTTCCACACAGTCCTGGGCTGAGACAGAGCTTCTAGGCACTGTAAAAATACACACAGTGATGAGTTCTTGGGGCCAGTCCTAGACACCACAGCCCTGCTCCCATCACACATCTCAGCCTCTTCCAAATTTCAGTCATACCTCTGGCCTGTCTTCTAATACAAAGAACAGGAACAGCCCTTCCCCTCCACAGGAAAACAGAACATTAGGCAGCTAATGTATCAGACAGTAGTTGTGCTCCTTGACAATCTACTACCCTGAGAAAGACAACTTAAGGCAGAGACCCACACCAGATAACAAAAAGGAAAATAACTCAAGACTTCTAAGCAAAGTTAGATCACAAAGGCTGCAATTGCCTTCAACCAATAACCACAGTTACCTCCTTCAGCATCCTTGGGAGCCTGAAGGCTAAGAATTGTTCTAAGACACTGAGAAACTGCTGTACACTACTGGGATATTGTTGCCTTTAGGGAGGAGCCACCTGTCAGTGGCAGGGGGGTGGAAAACAATCACTGACCAAAAGGTTTAATAAATACCAAAAAAATCAGGCCCAAATGACAAGTCTGAAGTTCCAGAGCTGCTGGCTCAGATATACCAAGTTCTGAGAAAAAGTTAGTACAAAAATGTCACACATGAACCTAACCACCTGCCTGGGCATTTACGTGCAGGTGGCAAGTTCTGAGCTTTGCTCACTTTGCTGTTCTTTCAAAGAAAGAAGCTGAAACCACAGGATTTTCACAATCTGCTTACCTTCAAGTTTATCCTCTCTCACTACTGCAACCTTGTGGCACTGCAAAATATAAATAAATGGCAATCTTAGCATTAGAAAAGATGTGCTGTGCATAAAACCAGTATTTTCAGTTATCTGTTGGGTAAGTCTACAGATTATAACTGCACCTTCATAGCTGCAAAGAACTCTGGCACTGCCTCTGACTTTGGACAAGGACTTGTAGTGAGAGGACAAGGGGGAATGGATTTAAACTGGAAGCAGGGAGATTTAGGTTGGACGTGAGGAAGAAATTCTGGGCTGTGAGGGTGGGGAGAGCCTGGCCCAGGTTGCCCAGAGAAGCTGTGGCTGCCCCATCCCTGGCAGTGTTGAAGGGCAGGTTGGATGGGGCTTGGAGCAGCCTGGGCTGCTGGGAGGTGTCCCTGCCCATGCAGGGGGGTTGGAACTAGATGATCTTTAAGGTCCCTTCCAGCCCAAACCATTCTATGATTTGAACACTCATCAGTCACTAGTTTTTAAATGTGTGTGTCCCTACTTTTCTAACACTGTTTCACAGATCACTACAGCTCTAAATGCTCTGCTCCTTTTTTCCTGACACTGGGAGACAAGACACAGATGAAACAAGAACTAAACAACTGTGCAGCAGAGTGAAGAAAAGCAAACTAATGCAGCTGATGACCCAACTGCTAGAAATCTGCTGCCCCAGCCCACATCACCCAGCTATGTTTAGGTTGCCAGTAAACTCTGACGTAGCACCCAAAGCACAGACATGGCACCAGAGAAGCAAAACACCATGAGAAATGAAGGATTAATTTAAAAGCCAGAAACAAATGTTTCTGGAAACATTCTCCACAGCAAGGCTTGAAGGGCTGGATCTGCCCTGTGACATTTAACAGGCTGTGGTGAAAGCAGAGCAGCCACGGGCATGAACTGAACAAAATCCAACCATTAATTTTGTCTTTAACTGATTATCAGAGACTAAGCAGCAAAAGGGGAAGAGACAAGAAAATCTTTACCATTTCAGGCTGAACACACTGAGAGTCTCAGTCCCTCACTGAGCCAGATAAAAAGCAGCAAGAAAAGACCAGATAATGCTTAAGACATGATGAGAACTATTGGTGAGTGATTTCTATCCACATCTCCTTTCAGAGGAGGCTTGGAGCTGGATCCACAGCCTTGTGGCTACACCTACTGCCAGCAGGCAGCACTGCAGGGCACACCTCAAACATCCCCTTCCTACCCCAACTGACTTCTGCCAGGTATTACCCACCAGCTCCTGCACATCTTCTGGAAATATCTTCCAGATCCTGAGCCCTTCTCCCATCCACTCCAGCCCCTCAGACATTCTGGGGAGCTTTAAACTCCTCCTGTGTGACATTCCTAACCCTGGCACTGCTTTATCTCTGCCCCTACCAACCTTCTGCACCTGCAGCTCACATTTCCCAGGACTGCAGAATTCAAAAAGATGTTTAAAAACAAACAAATTGCCCTTTGTATGTTTACCTCAGTAAATCTTCCTTGTTTTCCAAAGATATAAACTGCTAAGACAGAGTTTTAAAAACAAATCTCTATCTCCTATGTGAGAATTCACTTGTTTGTTTTAAATACATGATGACAAATTTTAATATCTTATAATAAGTTGATAAGTCTCTCCCTAATTCCAGTGAGGCACGAGGTGCTACCTTTTGATTTCCAAAAGAAACTGGGGGGAAAACCTGTTTAATTCTGGCTATAAATGTGACACTATCTGTACACCTTCAGATAAATATAGATTCCATTATACAGAACTAATGCAATAAATAATTACCTTCAAATTCAGGCAAATTTGGAGATGTAAAGAAAATATTCTCTGCATGTGAACCACTACTTTATTCAGGGAAACAAACAAGCCAAATATTTGCTGGGTTGGTTTTGTTTTTTTCCCAAATTATAAATAAAAGCCAGGAGCCCCTGAGATGCACTAATTCTGCATCAATTGTGGAGTCTATTTTAAGAGATATCTGGGTATCTAAAGACACGAGTAGACATGTAGTGGGATGTCAAAGGCATTTTGTGTTTGGCCATTGAGTTCTTCTGAGGGCAGAAGGGAACAGGAGCTCAGTTTGCTCATTTTCTTTCAGAAAATCCCCTGGGGAGCCTGTCTGAAATTTTAACTGACATTCTTGAAAATCTGACCAGCAGCAACGAGAAGAAAAACACATTAAGCAGTGATTTATTTGCATAATAAGTCAAAGTGTTTTAAATACAAAATCCTGTAATACATTTCTGTTCCTCTTGTAGAGCAGGATTAAAAAGTTGCCTTATTTAACAACTGTTTATTTATTATTATTATTCCATTGTAACTGAATTTCAAGCTCTCTACAAGCACTTCTCTCCACAGCAGATGCTGGGAGATGGATCAGCTGCCCTCACAAGGGCCCCTCCAGTCTGTTTTATCATCTTTGCTGTCCAGTAACAGCAACAGGCTTGAGAGGTGACGGGTAACAGGATTGAAGTCAATGAAATAAAAACCCTGGTGGATTATTCAGCTGTTTTATCAAATCATGGCCAACATCAGCCCTCCCCATTTTTTATATAATGGGACAGAGATCATGGAATTGTCAGAGTGGGAAGGGACCTCTGGAGACCATCCAGTCCCACTCCCCTGCTAAAGCAGGATCACCCAGAGCACATCCCCCAGGGCTGCATCCAGGGGCTGGAATATCTGCAGAGAAGGGGACTCCACACCCTCCCTGGGCAGCCTGTCCCAGGGCTCTGTCACCCTCCCAGGCAAGAAGTTTTCCCTCCTCTTTCAGTGGCACTTCCCATGTTCCAGCTTGTGCCCGTTGCCCCCCGTCCTGTCCCTGGGCACTGCTGAGCAGAGTCTGGCTCCATCCTCCCTGCACCCCCCTGAGATACTGCCAGGCATTAAGAAGGTCTCCCCTCAGCCTTCTCTTCTCCAGGCTGAACAGTCCCAGCTCTCCCAGCCTTTCCTCCTCAGGGAGATGCTCCAACCCCCCAGCCATCTCTGTTGCCCTCCCCTGGACTCTCTCCAGCAGTTCCCTGTCTCTCTTGAACTGGG
>NW_009953297.1:424780-430205 GCF_000747805.2 Chaetura pelagica
CCAGAACTGGTCCCAGTTCTCCAGCTGTGGCCTCACCAGGGCAGAGCAGAAGGGCACAATGACCTCTCTCCACCTACTGCCCACACTCTTCCTCATGCAGCCCAGGATTCCTTTGGCCCTCTTGGCCACAAGGACACATTCCTGACTCATGGATCATGTACTATCTCCCAGGACTCCCAGATCCTTCTCCTGGGAGCTGCTTTCCAGCAGGTCCACCCCTAACCTGTACTGGTGCCTGGGGTTCTTCCTCCCCAAGTGCAGAACCCTACACCTGCCAAGAACAGGTTCCTCTCTGCCCAGTTCTCCAGCCTGTTCAGGTCTCTGGGTGGCAGCAGAGCTCTCTGGGGTGTCACCACCTCTCCCAGTTTGGTGTCACCAGTGAACTTGTTGAGGTCACACTCTGTGCCCTCATCCAGGTCATTGATGAATAGCTTGAACAAGACTGGACCAAGTACTGACCCCTGGGGGACACCCCTGGTTGCAGGCCCCAAACTTGACCCTGCCCCACTGATCACCACCCTCAGAGCTCTGTCCCACACCTCCTTTCTACCCACCTCACTGTCCCCTCATCCAGCCCACACTGCCTCAGTTTCCTAGTGAGGATGTTATGGGAGACAGTGTCAGAAGCCTTGCTGAAGTCAGGGTAGATGACACCTGCTGCTCTCCCCTCATGCAGCCAACCAGTTATGTCATCACACAAGGCCAGCAGGTAGGTCAAGCATGATTTCCCCTTGGAGACAGCCCCTTCTTTTGTGCAAAGGCCAAGCACACTGTGCTTGAGAAAGAAAGCAAGTTCAGCTTTTGACCCAAAGATTACCAAGCAAGACTGAAGAGACAAGAACAAAGAGCTCACAGACATCTCTGAGAAATAAAACACTCACAACGTGCTCGTTCTGGATGAGGTCTCCTGCTACTAAGTAGGTGACATGAAGCTGAGCTCCTGAGTTCTCCTTTCGTTTCCTCTCAACATAATCATACAGCATCCTGCACAAAAGAAACCAGAGTTAATCACCTAGAAAGGAAGGAGCCCATCACCACCCCTCCTGTGAAGCTTGCACTGAAAGCAGCATTTCACACCAGCAGTTATTTTAATTTGGATTAATTGAATCTTACTGAGACACCTTTCCCCTCTGCCTCTTTGAAGAACTGCAGTCCAATAACTAAGGAAGCTGAAGGTGAAACGAATACAATCAATCTCAAAGCTTTAACAGTTGGTTGCAGATGGTCTCAAATCCTCTTGGCTCCTTGTTCTGAAGTCTCCCCTGGAGAAGACCCTTTCCCTTGCTACAACCCAGCATTCTCAAACACCTGGCAGAGGAACTGGTGATTTTTGGTAGCTGATCACATTGCCAGGTGTGTATACACAGACCCAGTTATATCCACTGCCATGGTGACCAGAAACCTGAGGACAGAGCATGATCAGTGATGATGAGATGGAGCTGAGACTCAAGCCCTCAGCTCCCCCACTTATCCCACTGATTCATGAGTGTGCAGAGGAACTGGGCACAGGCACAACCACACACTCCACGAGGACACTGTCTCATAAAAATAGTGGAAGATTCTCCTTGCCACAGAGTCAGACTGCAATCACCACCCTGCCACAGCCAGCACACTCACTAAATTCATTCACTTGTCTTATCAGGCACATCTCCAGCTTCTAGAAGAGTTTTCAGCATAAAGATGCCACGAGAGTTTTCCATCTCCAGGCTGCTTTACAAGGTGCCTCCATTTCACCTGGACCATCTCCTTCACAGCAAGAAGTTCTGTCTCTTTCTAGTTTACTGTAAGACCAGAACTGTTCCCAGCAGAGCTCAAACCATCACTGAACACACCCAGCAGCTAGATTGTTGACACACACAAGACAGGAAAGAGACCAAACTCTTTGTTGCTTTAGATGCTCAAGTTGATATTCTTCTAGTTTGGACAAGACAAGTGAAGCTGAGTTCACTCCACTGTAGCTGAGCACGCAGCAAATGGCCCTTGATATCCAAGCTACAGCCAGAAACAAGGAGAAAAAAATAACTGTATGATGGGACTTGATGCACTCACTGAGCCTTCAAATCTTACACTTAACTTTCCCTTGCTGTGAAGCAACAGCCCCAGAAGCCTTGAGAGCTCAACCTTTGGTTTACAGGATATTTAAAAGGCTGTAGTAGAATCAAAGAGTCACAGAATGGTGAAGGTTGGAAGGGACCTTGAAGATCCTCTAGTTCCAACCCCCCTGCCATGAGCAGGGACACCTCCCACCAGCCCAGGCTGCACAATCCTCATCCAACCTGCCCTTCAACACCTCCAGGGAGGGGGCAGCCACAGCCTCCCTGGGCAACCTGGGCCAGTGCCTTCCTGCCCTCGTGGGGAAGAATTTCTTCCTGATCTCTGACCTAAATCTCCCCTCTTACAGCTTGAAACCATTTCCCCTTGTCCTCTCACTCCCTGCCCTTGTCCCAAGCCCCTCCCCAGCTTTCCTGGAGCCCCTTCAGGCACTGGAAGCTGCTCTCAGGTCTCCCTGGAGCCTTCTCTTCTCCAGCCTGAACACCCCAGCTCTCCCAGCCTGGCTCCAGAGCAGAGCTGCTCCAGAACAATTCTTCTTCTTCAAAATACACCAAGATAAGGCTATACATTCATGCTAGATTTGGAGAAGCAAAACCATTGCCCTCAGGCACATGGTGTGATTCTAGGGGTGCCCTACACAGGGACAGGAGTTGGACTTCATGATCCTGATGGGTCCCTTCCAACTCAGCACATTCTATGATTCCTTCTGACAGCACAGCTGACTTTCCCACCCTTCAAACATTTCCCTGCTCCCATCAAGCCTGGTAAGTAGATGTTTCTAATGGGTCATGCACTGTGCAGCAGGGTAATCAGAGCAGATGAGCATTTGCAGTCACCATTAGTGCTGTTCTGCATTTTCCTGTCTCTGCTCCCAGCAAGATCCATCCATCATGAAGAGCATCTGAAGCTGGGATAGGCAGTGGTAGATCCTGAGGCACAGCTCTGTGTGCAGGCCTGGAACCACGTGCAGAAACCTTTCAGGCTGAAAGGACCTACAGGAGCTCCTGCAATAATACAGCACTAACACATCTATTCTGACCTAAGTATTTATGAGATGAAGCAGGATAAGGTGTCCAGCTGCTCTCTAAAGCACAGCTCCCAAACCCAAGGCAAGATCTGCCTAAGGAAGAGCAAGGTGTGCTGAGTAACAGAATCATGGAATGGTTTGGGTTAGAAGGGACCTGAAAGCTCACCCAGTCCCAACCCCAACCTGTCCTTCAACACTGCCAGGGATGGGGCAGCCACAGATTCTCTGGGCAACCTGGGCCAGGCTCTCCCCACCCTCACAGCCCAGAATTTCTCCCTCATGTCCAACCTAAATCTCCCCTCCTCCAGTTTTAATCCATTCCCCCATGTCCTCTCACTACAAGCCCTAGTAAACAGCCCTTCTCCAAAACTGCCTGTGCCTGGGAAGACATCCAGGATTTTAAAATATCTCCAAAGAACATTTGAATACACCAACCACAAGAATGAGAACAGTAATTAGCAAAGCTTTACCACAAGGTGTGGGGGATGCACCAATACCTACTGTTTAGCCTGGTTGACATGAACTCCCAGAGTGTAACTCAGCCATTTGTATGTCACCTGCAGAAGGAAAAAAAAAACCAACACTTCAGTAAGAAAACTCCTCTTGATTTGTTAAATCATCCTCCTGTGCTCATGTAATGGCTACACCAAACTCTTTAGACACCCAAGAAATCCACAGCAAAACCTGTTAGGAGTGAGAACATATGGACACCCACATGTGCTTTACTGAGTGGATTTAATTCCCAAGACCTAAACAAACCACCCTAGAGGTGTGTTTTTGTCAAACCCTCCTTGAAACACCACTGCACCAGTAAAATCCCTTCAAATCACCTGCCCTGCTGAGCTTCACAAGGGAGAAATTAAATTAAACAGCAGCTTTTTTAACTGTGAGCAGCTCTTACTGCTCTTCCAAGCTGCTGCTGAGGATGTCTTGGATTTCTGCCTCCTTTGCCTGCCTCAGGGACACGAGGATCTCCAGCTCCATCACAAATCCAACAACCACATCTCAGGAGACCACAGCTCCAACCCCAGCCCTGCCCTTTGCTGTATCATTTGGCCAAGTCATGTCTCTGTACCTGTTTCTCCTCCCACTACCTTTTGAAACTAACCCTCAAGCAAGGGTCCCTAACCCTCAAGAATCCAACAAATAAATTATTATTAGTCTTGCAGTTTACTGAAATAAACTACAATGACACAGGCAGCTCTTGTTAACACAACAGACAAGAGGCACCAACTTTATCTAGGACAAACACCCTTTATTTTGGAAGAAACAGACTCCCATGATCACCATTTCTCTGAAAAACAGCAAGGATTCAAGGGGATACAGATGATAAGTGTGAATTTTCAGCTGAAATAGTGGTTCAGGGAAAAAAAAAACAACAGCCCACTATTTAATACACTTCTGTCTTGAAGCTAAAACCTTGAGCTAAAACCCTGCAGTGCTTCTTTCCAGTGGGAAAATAGCTCACCTGTATGAGGGAGCATAAGGAGTTTGGGGAGAGCTGCTTTTCCTGGGCTATAAATGATGTCACAACCAATTCTCATCAGAAATTTAAAGTCAAAAGTGGGGGGAAATCCTGCCAAGAAAAGCATCTCCTGTCCAGCCTGGCACGAAGCCCACATTCACCCTACATTCTGACCTGTGGAAAAGCAAACACTGCAAACCCAGGCAGGCACCACACACACACACCCACAGAGATGAGTAAAATGTGAGCAAACAGCCCCGAGGGCCCTGGCAGCTGCAGAGGCCTGATTTCTTCTGTGCCTGCACCCACCCGTGTCCCACAGGTGGGTGTGATGGGGGAGGGGGGCACTGCCCCTGCCTCACCTTCCAACTGCCAACCCAACCCAGCTGCTCCCTGGGGCTTTGGGCCTCACCAAACCAGGGGGGAGCTGCACAGGTGTCACCCCAGGCCTGGCACTGCAGCCCCCCCTGGGTCTAACAGCCCCAACGCAGGGTTTAAGTTATAGACCTAATGGTTTGGGTTGGAAAGGACCTTAAAGATCATCCAGTTCCAACCCCCCTGCATGGGCAGGGACATCTTCAACTAGATCAGGTTGCTCAGAGCCCCATCCAACCTGCCCTTCAACACCCCCAGGGATGGGGCAGCCACAGCTTCCCTGGGCAACCTGGGCCAGGCTCTCCCCACCCTCACAGCCCAGAATTTCTCCCTCCCATCTCAGCTCCAGCTCCCTCTGCCAGCTGGAAACCCTTCCCCCTGCTCCCATCCCTCCCTGCCCTTGTCCCAAGCCCCTCCCCAGCTTTCCTGGAGCCCCTTCAGGCCCTGGAAGCTGCTCTCAGCTCTCCCTGGAGCCTTCTCTTCTCCAGGCTGAACACCCCAACTCT
>NW_009953297.1:431138-432290 GCF_000747805.2 Chaetura pelagica
TTGCTTTTTTGTTTCTTCTATGCTTAGTTGAACTGTATGTTTCTGGTTTATGAATGTCTAGGTACAAAAAACATAGTCTTTTTAAGGGGCCACAATAAACCCTGAGACAACTGTCCTTAAAAATACAAAGAAACATTTCACATGATTTTGTTTTTCTTAAAGCCTGTGTTGGGTAGTTAGAACAGAAGTCTTAAACAGAAAAATAAAATACTTGTAGGTTCAGCAGAGGCTTAACCTGGGTGCTTCACTCACATTGGTTTGTTTGGAGAACAAACCCTAGGTGCATGCAAATAAAATCATGAAAGTTTTCATTTGGTCTGAAAATCTTATTTAGAGTTAGACTCTAATGCTGATCTTAAAATGTATATTCTGAATTAACTATCAGTCTGCAGTGCCAAATGATCTGCAAGAAACTTTTAACTACTAGCTTCTCTCAGAATGATTGTATCTAAGACACGTTTGTATTCCTCCACCTTTTTCTGTAACAAGTATTTGTTACTTTCTTTTACAAGCTTGAATAATCCTGAGATCCAAAACCACACTGCATTAACATTTTTCCTACTGGTTCTGATGCTTCCTCCCCTCAAGCTTTTGTAACAAAAACTTCACTTCTTGATAATGATCCTTTTCAGCAACAGAAACTGAACCAATGCAGAAAAAGGATATGTTTTTTAAACCTTGTTTTAAACAAGGAGAATTCTTTTAAATACATACGATTTCTGTCTTGGTGTGTATAATAGCTTTGTTCTCAACAGGTGTGGATTGAAGTGGACATGTGTCTGGCAGCTGTAGTGGGTAATGTAGAGATTTACAGAGATGGACATTTATAAGACTGAAAATCCTATGTTGTTCCGAGCTTGTTAGAACAAAACATCTGAATCCTACACAAAACAAATGAACCAAATAATTTCAATTAATCAAATCCTTAATTCTTTTCTCAGTCTAAACATATTTTAAACCATTAATGCATTGCTGTTAAATATTAACAAAATGCAACTACCGTCCCCACACCATCCCCTCATGTCCCCTCATGTCCCCACACCATCCCCTCATGTCCCCTCATGTCCCCATGTCCCCCTGCCATCTCCTCATGTGCCCACGTCCCCCCACCATCCCTTCCTGTCCCCTCATGTCCCCAGGTCCCCCCACCAT
>NW_009953297.1:432513-433748 GCF_000747805.2 Chaetura pelagica
TCCCTTGCTGAGCAAGGAGGTGTTCTCCTGATTTATGGGCTGTCTCCTGCCCGCGGGAAGTTGGGAGGTTCGTGGGGAGGCTCAGGGGGCTGAACCAGGGGAATTCCAAATGGGATCTGAGTGCGTGAGCTGGAGCCTCCCTGTATTGGTGCTGAGAGCTGAACAGAGAAGCAGAGAGACAGAACCTGCTGGTCTGCAAGAAGAGATCACAACAGTGGCTTGAACATCTCCAAGGGCTTTACCCTTCCTCTGGGTACTCGAGGTGGTGACACCAGCCATGAAGGACAGTGATGCTGCAAAGTACTAATTAGCAAGTGCTGAGCAAGAACCTCTCACTCCCTGAGGCCAGAGATTTTCTTCCTGATTTCAAAAGGAGCAGGAGAAAGGGCAAAATCATTCCTGACATGATGCTCCTCGTGACCAGCAGGCCTGGAGTTCTGGCAGGTTCTGGGACTCGATGGTTATTCTTGTGGCTGGTTAGGAAGTGTCTCCAGTTCTGCCCAGAGCTGGTGGATCATGGAATCCCAGACTGGTTTGGGTGGGAAGGGACCTGGAAGATCATTTAGTTCCAACCCCCTTGCCATGGGCAGGGACACCTCCCAGCAGCCCAGGCTGCTCCAAGCCCCATCCAACCTGCCCTTCAACACCCCCAGGGATGGGGCAGCCACAGCTTCCCTGGGCAACCTGGGCCAGGCTCTCCCCACCCTCACAGCCCAGAATTTCTCCCTCCCATCTCAGCTCCAGCTCCCTCTGCCAGCTGGAAACCCTTCCCCCTGCTCCCATCCCTCCCTGCCCTTGTCCCAAGCCCCTCCCCAGCTTTCCTGGAGCCCCTTCAGGCCCTGGAAGCTGCTCTCAGCTCTCCCTGGAGCCTTCTCTTCTCCAGGCTGAACACCCCAACTCTCCCAGCCTGGCTCCAGAGCTGCTCCAGCCCTCCCAGCATTTCTGGAGCCTCCTCTGGCCTCTCTCCAACAGCTCCGTGTCCTCCCTGTGCTGGGGACCCCAGAGCTGCTCCCAGCCCTGCAGGGGGGTCTCAGCAGAGGGGGATCAGAACCACTGGCAGGAACATGACCCGGGGGAAGGGGCAGCAGGAGCAGCAGCTCTGGAACACCCCGCTTGGCCCCGCACTTCCCTCCTCAGCCCTTCCCGTGCAATTCCCGGCCCGGGGCAGCAGGTGACAGTTGGACACCTCTCTTCCCAGCGGGGACAGGAGGCTGCTGCCGCTGCCTGGACGAGCG
>NW_009953297.1:433786-436300 GCF_000747805.2 Chaetura pelagica
CCTGCTCCCCCTGCCTGCTCCCCACCTCCCAGCCTCTCTCCTCCGGGGCAGGGGAACCCACTGAGATTCAACCAGAGTTTTTTCCTGGATGAATTTCAGCCTGGATCCCTGTCCCCAGCCCAGCCTGTGTGACACAAGCTGTGCTGCTGTGTGTGACACTGCAGGGCTGGGTCCCCTCCAAGTGCCCAGCAACAGTGGCACGAACCACAGGGTTCACTGAGTCCTTCTGGGTTGGAAAAGAGCTTCAAGATCACCCAGTCCAACCATTAAACCACCCCTGCCCCGTGTCCCTCAGCACCATCTCCAGGGCTTGGAAACCCCTCCAGGGATGGGGACTCCCCCCCTGCCCTGGGCAGCCTGGGCCAGGCCCTGACAACCCTTGCCAGGGAGAAATTGTTCCCCAGATCCAACCTCAACCTCCCCTGGCACAACTTGAGGTTGTTTCCTCTTGTTCTATCACTTGTCACTTGGCAGAAGTGACTGTCACCAGCAGAAGAGCAGGGCTGGCACCCTGGGGGACAGGGATGGGCCAGAAGGTGCTGCCTTTTCCCCAGATCTGAGCTACAGGAGGACTTAAGAGTCCATGAACCCACCACAACCTCCTTCCAGGCTGCAAGGTGGTGTCTGCATCCAGCTTGAGACCCTGATTTCCCCCCCCTCTTCCCCACCCCACCAGCACTTCTGAAGGCCAGAGGTAGCTCTTTGGCCCCACGTCCACCTCCTCCCTGCTCCCTGCCCTCCCTTGGTGGCAGTTTGGGCTGGTCTGGGGCCACCGGAGGGTCCGAGCAGCCCTGGGGAGCACGAGAGCCCCAAGGGCACCAGATTTACTGCAGAGCCACCAGGTCAGGTCACTGCTGCACAACTGCAGGGAAGCTGTGGCTGCCCCATCCCTGGCAGTGTTGAAGGGCAGGTTGGATGGGGCTTGGAGCAGCCTGGGCTGCTGGGAGATGTCCCTGCCCATGCAGGGGGGTTGGAACTGGATGATCTTGAAGGTCCCTTCCAACCCAAACCATCCCATGATCATTGTTCTTGGAGGCTTTGAAGGCCTGATGGGATAAAGCCCTGAGCAATCCAACCTGATCTCAGAGCTCACCCTGCTTTGAGCAGCAGGTTGGACCCAAGGCCTCTCCAGTTCCCTTCCAAACCAGTCTGGGATTCTATTCTGTGACTCTGTAATTCCAGGTGGATCATAGAATCACAGAATCACAGGATGGTTGGGGTTGGAAGGAACCTTTGGAGATGATTGAGTCCAACCCCCCTGCCAGAGGGAGGTCACACAGAACTCACAGAGGACACAGAACCTCACTTGAACCCAACAATTTTTCACCTGCCAAAGGTCAGGGGAGGAAATTGCCCACGTTTATTGGGTGCTCAAATAACCTGGGGTGACTCAGACATCCCCACAGGGAGCTGGGGAGCTTCTATCCTGGTCACCACCACCACATCACTCACCTGGCACTGTCTTTGTTTTGCTGGTGACAAAGCTCTGCACATCCTCTTCCTCCCGTGGCCCCGGGCACCTTCCCTCACACTCTTGTTCCCTCTTCTCCTGCCTTTCACTGGAGCTGGTGCTGCTGAAACCTGGTGCTCCTGGCTCAAGGTCTGCCTGTGAATGGTGGTGCAGGTCTGAGCACATCACACAGGTTGTTTTGTTTTTAAAAAGGTCTCTTGTCCCCTTTGGTTCTTTCCTCCTTTATGTTTATTGCCTTGAGCTTTCTGGGTGGTTTCCCCAGCTGGGTTTGTGTGCCTGGTGAGTGTGAAATGAGCTGGTTTTGCCTGCAGGGCACAGTGTGTGTGCCTTGGTGGGGCAGGTTGGCTGGAGGGGAGGAATGAGTTGACTGAAGTTCTTAGCTGAGGGTTCCTTTTCTGTCTGTGACAAGGTCATGGGACCTGGCTCTGATCTCCCTCATACCTGTTTTATATCTTGGGGTAACTAGGTGGGCAGCACTGGAAACAAAAGGGGTTCAGACTGGACAAAAGGAGAAGCTTTTTCTCCATGTGGATGCTCCAGCAGTGGGACAGGACCAGGGGAGGTTTGTGTCACGAGGTCAACAGGCTGAAGGGGAGGGATCCATCCAGAGGGACCTGGGCAGGCTGGAGAGGTGGGACTGTGCAAACTGCATGAAGTTCAACAGGGCCATGTGCAAGGTCCTGCACCAGGGTCAGGGCAATCCCAGGCACAAATACAGGTTGGGTGGAGAATGGATCAAAAACAGCCCTGAGGAGAAGGACCTGGAGGTGATGGTGGATGAGAAGCTCAACATGAGCTGGAGCCCAGAACCCACCTGTGTCCTGGGCTGTGTCACCAGCAGCGTGAGCAGCAGGGCCAGGGAGGGGATTGTCCCCTCTGCTCTGCTCTGCTGAGACCCCCCTGCAGGGCTGGGAACAGCTCTGGGGTCCCCAGCACAGGGAGGACACGGAGCTGTTGGAGAGAGGCCAGAGGAGGCCCCGGAGATGCTGGGAGGGCTGGAGCAGCTCTGGAGCCAGGCTGGGAGAGTTGGGGTGTTCAGCCTG
>NW_009953297.1:436501-439000 GCF_000747805.2 Chaetura pelagica
CTTGGAGCAGCCTGGGCTGCTGGGAGGTGTCCCTGCCCATGCAGGGGGTTGGAACTTGATTATCCTGAAAGTCCCTTCCAACCCAAACCATCCTGTGATTCCATGATTCCAGAAACAACCAGGGATGCTCTGATGTCTTCGGGATAGGTTTATTCTTCTGAGCTTGTGTGGCCTGTAGCACAGCAGGGGTTTAGCCCGCGCTCCAACCTCCTGCAGGCTGCAAACAATCCATGGAACTAGCAAATGGAAACAGAGCAGTTGTTCCAGCCCTGGCCCTGCAGTAGAATTTGCTTGTGCAAAAAAAACCCCCAGTGGGGCTGGCTGGGCAGGGGGCTGCTGGACCCAGAGGTGTGAGGGGCAGCCCAGGCTGGGCACTGTGTTCCCAGCTCTGCCCATGAGGCTGGGACAGCTCTGTCACCTCTCAGTGACATTCCAGCCTTGCCAAAATCAACAGGAATTTTGTCCCGGACTTGAGCAGAGCCAAGATGTTGCCCTTTGCATCCGTCTGTCGCTCTCCACGAGCTGTGACAGTCCCTCTTGCCAGGCACCTGTTTCACCTTTGTCCTCCCCTCCCCTTCCTGCTATTAAGCCCTGACTTGCATGAGGCCCAAGGCTCCCGGGGGAGGCTCCTGTGCCAGGAAACCAGGCTCTGCCATCCCAGGAATCGGGGAGGATTCGGGAGACTCAGCAAACACCGAAGGCACCCACGGGAAGGGGCACGACAGAAGAGCAAAACTACCCCATCACCAAGCCAAAAAAAACCAACCCCAACCCACCCCTTCAAAACCCCTCAGGCCCCAACAGGAGGATAAAACCTGGGGCCACTCCGTGGCTCCCATCCATCCGAATTTCCTCCCTGCTTCAAAAGCAGGATGTGGAGAGTAAATCACCCCGCGGGCTCATCCCTGGCGTCACGTTTCCGAGGGTCCCAGAGCTGCTGCACAAACCCCCCTGCTCTTCCGCAGGCAGCCCCTGCCAAGCCAGAGGGGAAGAGCCTCTTGGCTTTGATCTCCAGGCAAGAAGTTGATTCTTAATCATAAAAAAAGAGGAAATCACTTCATACACACACACACACAATGTTGGGGCGAAATCTGAGTCTCTGCTGCCAAGGGAGCAGCTCTCCTGGAGTCAGTGGTTGAGGCCACGAGCCCACCCAAAGCAAAGTGGGTGGGACATGGTGACCTGCTGGGGTTTAAGGGTGGGGGGTTTTCCCCCATTTTATTTTATTTTTGCCCAGGCTGTATGAATTTTATCAGCCACTCCAGCTCCTTTTCATCAAGAAAATGAGCAAACAAAGGGAAGCCCTTAAGGGCCTACAGGAAAGCTTGGGAGGGACCTGGGACAAGGGGTGATGGATTAAAACTGGAAGAGCTGAGATTTAGGTTGGACATTATCCTTTTATATGTTCAGGTCCTTGCTGTCCAGTGCTTTGGCTCCAGTCCTTCTGCATCCTTGGTAGAGCTTGATACTTAAAATTGCCACCTGATAAAGTTACCAGCTGAGAGAGTTGGGGGGTTGAGCCTGGAGAAGAGAAGGCTCCAGGGAGAGCTGAGAGCAGCTTCCAGGGCCTGAAGGGGCTCCAGGAAAGCTGGGGAGGGGCTTGGGACAAGGGCAGGGAGGGATGGGAGCAGGGGGAAGGGGTTCCAGCTGGCAGAGGGAGCTGGAGCTGAGATGGGAGGGAGAAATTCTGGGCTGTGAGGGTGGGGAGAGCCTGGCCCAGGTTGCCCAGGGAAGCTGTGGCTGCCCCATCCCTGGCAGTGTTGAAGGGCAGGTTGGCTGGGGCTTGGAGCAGCCTGGGCTGCTGGGAGGTGTCCCTGCCCATGCAGGGGGTTGGAACTGGATGATCTTTAAGGTTCCTTCCAACCCAAACCAGCCTGGGATCCTGTGCAGCCTGGCCCTGTCCTTGCCAACACCAGCACACATTGGAACCCTCCTATCAGGTGACAAGGGCGGGTTATCAACCAGGCGCCTTTTGGATAAAAAAACCCAAGAGTAGTTTATTAACAAGGCTGACAGCTCCACAGGATCCAAACAAGACTTTCACACGCTGGATCCGGCCGATAAGTCGGGCTGGGAACTGTTTGCTGGGCTTTTAATGGTTGACTCATTAGCAGCCCAACCACACTGGCTTATTTCCCGTGTCTGTAATAAAACGCGGAGGTGGGAACGTTTTATCACTTTGGAGGTGACTAATTGCAGCACAGGTCAGGGCTCCAGCAGGACGAGACCTTTATTTACAGCTCACGACCTTGAGGTGCCACCCCAGTTGGACCCCAGTTTGACCCCACGTGGAGCAGAGCTCCTACTGCCCGGCCCCATCAGGACCCCACTGCTGTGCTGTCCCCTCCTCACACCCCATTCCCAGCCCTCCTGCTGCCCTGTGCCCCACATTCCAGGGTGATGGGAATCCCATTTCTTGCCCTCATGCCCCACACTATGGTCTTGGGCCCTCTCAGCCACCCCCAGGCCCTTATCTCCCCTCCCCACACCCCCTCCCCA
>NW_009953298.1:0-4193 GCF_000747805.2 Chaetura pelagica
CCCAGCCCTGCCCTTGTCACCACCTGTGACCACCTACCCCTGTGTCCCTGCATCCCTTCCTGTGCCACCCAGCCCTGCCCTTGCCACCCAGCCCTGCCCTTGTTACCCAACCCTGACCTTGTCACCACCTGTGACCCCCTCCCCCCGTGTCACCCCATCCCTGTGCCTTGTCACTGCCCCCCTGGGCTCCTGGCAGCATCTTCATGGCTCACAGTCCTGGTGGCAGGAGCAGCCCTAGTGCCACTGCCACCAAGGGACCACGTCCTGGCCACCAGTGGGGCTGCCAACCCTGCTGAGGGGATGCAAAACCCAGACCCTGCTCCCACCTCCTGGAGGGAAAACCAAGGCACCTTGGGGACCATTCTTGGCCATCCCTGCTTTGGGGTGAGGGGGGGGTCTCCTTGGTGGGCTGGGGATGCTGCTCAGCCCAAAGCTTCTCCTCCCTGCTCCCTTGGTCACCCACTGGCTCAGCAGGGGCTTTTCTTTTCCCAAGTTTTCCCAAACTGGAGGGAAATTTCCAGGCCCAAACGAGCAGCCACACGTGGGGTTGGGAGCTGCCTGCCCAGGGGAAGTGTTGCCATGACTACCAGGGAGGGATGGGGGGGAAGATAATTGAGCTCAGCCCTGGAAGTGCTTAATTAAAGATGAGAAGGTGGCAGGAAAGTTCAGCCCAGCACAGAGCAGGGACCTCATGTACCCCAGGCAGCAGTGGGGGGCTCCAGGGGTGCTGCTGCCTCTTGGCTGAAGGAAAAAAAGGGGGTGCAAAGGGCTCCCCCCAACATGCAGAGCTGTTGTGGGAGCAGGGCTGGGAGGTGGCCCCAAGCCTGGGGTTGAGCAGCACGAGGAGCTGGGGCAGGGCAGGACAGCAGCTGCAGGCAGGGGAAGGGAGATGCTGAGCCCTGGGATGGCCTTGTCCTCCCCCCTGCTGCTCTGCGTGGCCTTCAAGCAGGAGCAGGGACACTGAAGGGTGGCCTAGATGCTCAGTTCCCTTTTTTTCCAGGGGTCTGGCAGGGAGAGGAGGCCCCAGAAAGCTGCTGCTTCCCATAATTGGAGCAGAGTTTTCCCCAGCAGAGCCCAGTGCCCTCCAGAGCCAGGTTTCCTGGGGGCTGAGAGCAAGGACCTGCTGCCTCCACAGGGATGGATTTAGGGATCATAGGGTGACAGACTGCGTTGGGTGGGAAGGGACCTTCAAGATCATCCATCCCCAACCCCCCCTGCATGGGCAGGGACACCTCCCACCAGCCCAGGCTGCTCCAAGCCCCATCCAACCTGCCCTTCAACACTGCCAGGGATGGGGCAGCCACAGCTTCCCTGGGCAACCTGGCCCAGGCTCTCACCACCCTCACACCAAACAATTCCCTCCTCCTGTCTCACCTCAACCTCCCTCTCCCAGTTTTAATCCCTTCCCCCTTGTCCTCTCCCTCCCTGCCCTTGTCCCAAGTCCCTCCCCAGCTTTCCTGGAGCCCCTTCAGGCCCTGGAAGCTGCTCTAAGGTCTCCCTGGAGCCTTGGCTTTCTAAGGTGGCAAGAAAGAGTTTCAGGAGCAGGTTGGGAAGCTTTGGGCAAGAAAAGCCAGCAGAGGTTATTGTTCTGTTTACAACCATATCCCAGGGTGGGTGTCCAGGCTCTGGGCATGGCAGGGCAGGGTGTCCCCTTCAGCCTCCACCAAGATTCTGGCTCTTAAACCACCTCCTCTCTGGAAAGTGCTGTGAGGTTTTGGGGAAGAACAGCCCATCGTGCTGCTTGCAGAGTCAGCCCCAAACAGAGCCCAGCACCACATCTCTCCCTCCCTCCCTTCCCAGCACATGAAATCCCTGCAGGGAAGACCTAAAGCTTTGGGAAAAGCAAAAAAAAAACCACCACAACCAACCACCCAAATAAATAACCCCAGCACAGCAGAAACCCCTGAGCTCAACTGCAGGTTTTCAGTGAAGAGAAAGATCTAAGGGACTGTTGATAAACCCAGGGCAGTGCAGACGTTCAGCTGAGCCTGAGAGAGCAGCTTTTAAAACAGCTTTTTGGGGTTTATTTTTCTGTAGGAGAATCCAAACAGTGAGGCTCAGGTTAAAGGAGGAGTCTGGGAAAACCAGCCTTGCAAAGGCAGGGAGATGGAAGCACCACAACCAGGTATTTTGGGGTGGTTTCAGGCTTCTCCAGGGGACTGGGAGCAGAGGAGGGTCCTGGGGGGTGGTGGGGAAGGGCTAGCACAAGGAATGGGGTCACCAACTCACAGCTGAGGGGCACTGAAGGACAGGTCCCCCCCACCCTGGCAGCTTGTGCTGGTGGCTCCTGCTTCCCAGGCAGCTCTGGAGCTCGTGGCCAAGCCCAGCACTGGAAAAAGCCAGGATCAGGGATGGAATCTGGGCTGCTTTTTGCTTTTTAATACTTGCTAGGTTTTCTTTTTCAGGTCTTCATGGACCTTCCAGCTTATCCTTCCAACCCCAACAGCAGAGAAGGGGCACAGAGCACAGGGGTGAGAGGAAGCCCATGTTCTGATCTGCTCAGTTCAGCTGTGGCTATTACCAGGAGGCACTAAGAGTATGAAATAACAGGCACAGGACACAGGGACAGAAGCACCCCAGGGTGCCCTGTCCCCCAGGGGGGCTGGGGAGCAGCATCAAGGCACCCACATCCTGCTTTTAGTGCAGTTTGCTGAACCCTCAAGCTCAGGGTTGTTTCCAGCTTCAGGCTGAGGTCCTTCTGGTCACTGATTTTCACCTGAGAGCTCCTCAGCCCAGTGGGATCAGGAAGAAAAACCTGTCCAAGTGCTGGGCCTGAGGATGCTGAGCTTTGAGCCCTGGTGCTCCAGTCCCCCCCCAAGCCCCAAGGGCTGGATGTGAGGGCACAACTGAGCCACCTCCTCCCTTCCTGCCCCACAGCCCTGGCACAGCAACCACCACCACGACCCTCAGGATCCCAGCAGGTTTTATTCCCTCCCAGTTTCACCCCCACAACACACACCAGGGTTAGTTCAGCCTTTGGAATCTCAGCAGCAGCAACACCCAAAAGAAATGCTTGGATCCAAAGGGTCTGCAAACTCAGACAAACCCACATCTTGAATCACAATCCCTCCCTCCCCAAACAGCACCACAAAGTTCCCTTCCCAAAGCACCCAAAGCATTTTCCCCTCTCGTTTTCCAGGGACACAAACTGGGATGTTCATGCAGAGATTGGAGCCATCCCAGTCAACCCCAGGCAGCAGAAAGAGCAACTCTTAGAGGGCTCCAATGCTATTCAGAAAGTATTGCCTTAAAAACAGGCACCACTGCCTAAAGGTTTTGTTGCACAGTGATTTTCAGATGCAATTTTAAGTGGTTATTTCAGTTGCATTCAGAGCCAAGGGCAGGGTCTGGGCTCTCCCCCCCTGCCCCCAGGAGGGCTGGGGAGAGGAGCAGACCCACCTCCTGCAAACATCTCATCTCCAGCTGGGTTTGAGACCTACCAGCACAACAGCAGGTTTTTTGGGGATGCTTTCCTTCATATCAGAGCTGATTAATTACTGGAGTTTGCTGAAATCCCAGCCTTAAGCTGCTCTGGCTGCTCTCTAGCAGCACAGCTGCCTTCTCCTCTCACACTTGAGAGACTTTGTATTTACCAAGTATTAATGAGATGAATGTTAAGCACCATTTTTCCAGGCAGGGGAAATAATCTGTTCTCTCTCTCTCTGTGCCCTGGAACAGGCCCATTTTGGGACAAGTCTGAAAAGGAAGCAGGTAGAAGTGGTTCTTCCTTGCTCTGCACATCTGCCACTTGCCATCTTTCCCTGCTTTTTGCTGCCACTGGTGAGAAGCACTTCACTAGACCTGAAAAGGCAAGAGCCTGGTGGAAGGAGGAGCTGGAGGCTGGGGAGGGACCATCCCACTCATGAAAGACCAGCTTTGTGATAAACACAGGACCCCAAAATGGGACTTGATAGGATTAATCCACTGCTTCTGAAGGAAATGAAGTCCCCACCTGGAGTACTGGATCCAGTTCTGGAGGCCCCAACACAAGAAGGACATGGAGCTCCTGGAGAGGGTCTAAAGGAGACCATGAAAATGATCCCAGGGCTGGAGCAGCTCTGGAGCCAGGCTGGGAGAGTTGGGGTGTTCAGCCTGGAGAAGAGAAGGCTCCAGGGAGACCTTAGAGCACCTTCCAGTGCCTGAAGGGGCTCCAGGAAAGCTGGGGAGGGACTTGGGACAAGGGCAGGGAGGGA
>NW_009953298.1:5911-8470 GCF_000747805.2 Chaetura pelagica
CTTGGGACAAGGGCAGGGAGGGAGAGGACAAGGGGGAAGGGATTAAAACTGGAAGAGGGAGATTGAGGTGAGACATGAGGAGGAAATTGTTTGGTGTGAGGGTGGTGAGAGCCTGGCCCAGGTTGCCCAGGGAAGCTGTGGCTGCCCCATCCCTGGCAGTGTTGAAGGGCAGGTTGGATGGGGCTTGGAGCAGCCTGGGCTGGTGGGAGGTGTCCCTGCCCATGCAGGGGGGTTGGGGCTGGATGATCTTTAAGACATGGCCAGCAGAGTGCAGGCATCAGATCTTTCCCCCTCCAAAAGTCCTCAAGACCAGGCTGGGCAGATGTTGGTCAGGACTGAGCAGATGACCCTGCCCAGGAGAAGGGGATGGGGTGGCCACCCCAAGATCACTTCTCTGGCTGAAATGCCAACGTTTCCTGCAGGATGTGCACAGCACAGCTCTGTCCCTCCTGGTGGCAACATCTGCACCAGGAGTTGACACCAGAAACTGCAGCATGAAGGGCTTGAAGGAAACATCCACCTGGACTAAAAAAAACAACTCAGCAGGCCACAGTTTCCTTTGCCTGGGACTGAAGAAATGTCACAGCAGGCTGAGGGCTGCAGTGGAGGGTGAACATCAGTGGGAAACAGCTGATCAGCTGAATTTAGGAAGGCAACTTGGGAGCTCTCCATGACCAGCTGGGTGTCTTTGGTTCAGACCCCTGTGTCAGCTGAAAACATTTAGCTGTGCCAGTGATAAGCTCTGAAGAGAACTCCAAGATAAACCAAGGGAAAAGGTTACCTAACAATGACAGTCTCAGCTGCACATCCAGCTGCATCAACTGCTCAGCTTGACCTTTGGGGAATGACAAAGCAAGCACTGTTCTGGTGAGCAGTCACCCTTCCTGGGTGGGTAAATAAATCACTGGTAAGAGAGGATGGTGGCTTCTCCTGGTTGTCCTCTGCTCACTGCTAGGTCCCCTCCCTGGAGGTGTTCAAGGGCAGGTTGGATGGGGCTTGTGCAGCCTGGGCTGGTGGGAGGTGTCCCTGTGCTCAGAGCAGAGAATTTGGGACCTGATGATCTCCAACGTCCCTTCCAACCTTCACCATTCTATGATTTCTTCATTTAAGAGGATCAGGAAAGTTAGGAAAAAAAAAGATCACACCTATTCCAAAGTAATTTTCCCCTCCCTGAACCCCACAAAGCATCAGTGCCCCAACAGCTGCTGCTGAGGCTGCAGCAGAGCCAAGCTGGGGTGAAACACTGGCTCAGAATGGGGGCTGCCCTGGGACACCAACAGGTCTCCAGTGCAAGTGGTTGAAGCTGCTGGTCTCCAAGTCAGCCAGGAACAGAAAGGATCTGGATCCTGTTTCCAGCTTGGCCACTTTCACACCACCCAAGGGTGAGTCAGACCTGGTACCTGAGCTGCACTTTCCCCCCTGGAAAAGAGGGCAAGAGTGATTTGTGGCTAGAAATGGAGCTGGATCATAGGAGCTCCTGGTCATGAAGAGCCAAGAAGTGAGCAGAGAGAGGGCTTTCTGGTGAGACCTTGGGGGTGGAAAGGGAACACAACCCCCCCCAGGGGGATGCAGGGCTCCCAGAGCTGTGCAATCAGCTCCCCCCTGCAGCACTGCCTGCTCCAGCCAGACCTGCAGCCTCTTCCATCCCCACCTCCTCATCCAAACACTCAAGAGCCTTCTCCTGGGCTTCCACAGCTCAGGTCTTTCCCAAAGCATCCCCCCCAGAAGGCACCAAGCCCAAGGGGGAGGGAGGCAGCCCCAGGAGGGGGCTGGGCTGGGGGAGGCAGGAGAAACACCCGGTGCTTTGCAGGGGGAGCTGGAGCTGAGGGTGCCCAGGGGGCTTGTTGCTGACAGCTGGGGTTTGGGAACCTGCCAGAGGTCAGACCCCTGTTCAAGAGCCAGAAAGCTCTGGTGGTCACTAACAAGGGGATCATTCTGGCAACAGTCAAAGCCTTTGCAACCCCCACCAGCCACAGCGCAGGGACAGAGATCAGATGGGTCTATTCAAAACCAGGAGAGCAGCAGGACAGTCTCACCCCCAGCCCTCCCCGGTGGCTCACACGGTCACAGGAGGGATGAGAAGTGGCTGGAGGTCACAGAGGCTTTGGGCTTTCCCCCAGCTTGCCAAGGAGGTGAGTGACCAGCTTCTGCAGGGCTTCAGCCCGCCCCGCCGAGACGTGCAGCACCTCCTCATGGTTGGCCTTCTCCTGGCTGCTGTAGCTTGTGACCACTTTGTTGGTGATGAGGGAGATCCCCAGGACTCTGAGGCCACAGTGCCTGGCTACTATGACTTCTGGAACAGTGCTCATGCCTACGGTGGGAAAGGAAAAGACCAGGATGAGTCAGGATTTGCACCAAAGCAAGGGCTGCCCACGGCAGCAAACCATGATCTGACCTTCAGCTGGTGCCCTTCACAGAATCCCAGGCTGGTCTGGGTTGGAAGGGACCTTCAAGATCATCTAGATCCAACCCCCTGCATGGGCAGGGACACCTCCCACCAGCCCAGGCTGCTCCAAGCCCCATCCAACCTGCCCTTCAACACTGCCAGGGATGGGGCAG
>NW_009953298.1:8981-14634 GCF_000747805.2 Chaetura pelagica
CCCAGCTCCCTCAGCCTTTCCTCAGCAGGGAGATGTTCCCCTCCCTCCAGCATCTCTGTGCCTCTGCCCTGGGCTCTTCCCAGCAGTTCCCTGTCCTGTTGAACTGAGGGGCCCAGAACTGGACACAACATTCCAGACATGGCCTCATCAAGGCAGAACAGAGGGGCAGGAGAACCTCCCTGACCTACCAACCACCCCCTTTCTAACCCACCCGAGGATCCATTGGCCTTCTTGGCCACCAGGGCACATTGCAGGTCATGCTCATCCTCCTGCCCACCAGGACCCCCAGGTCCCTTTCTCCTGCCCTGCTCTCTAGCAGCTCAGCCCCCAGCCTGTCCTGGTCCATGGGCTTGTTCTTCCCCAAATGCAAAACTCTGCCCTTGTTGAACTTCATCATGTTTCTCCCCACCCAAATCTCCAGCCTGTCTAGGTTTCTCTGAATGGCAGCACAGCCTTCTGCTGTGTCCAGAGCTCCTTCCTCCAAGACTTCAGAGAGCCAAAGGCTGAAGAACATCATCCACAGAGCAGCGTTTCCCCCGACCTCCCATCCCTCTGCCCAAGGCAACCCCAGGCAGGACCTCACCCACAGCATCAGCTCCCAGGGCCTGCAGCAGGCGGCTCTCGGCGATGGTCTCGTAGCTGGGACCAGGCAGCAGGCAGTAGACACCTTCTCTGGTGAAGCTCAGGAAGCCCAGCTCCCTCGTGGCCTCCATGGCCAACCCGCGCAGCTCCCGCTCGTAGGCGTCCGACATGCAGGGGAACCTCACCCCGAACCTGCCAGGGAGCAAGAGGGCACAGCCATCCTGCTGCTGCTTCCCCAGCAGCAGGCGAGGGGTGGGCACCTCGTGGAGAAGAGGGGGAAAATGGGCCAGGGCAGATCTGGCAAAGGTACAGGCCCTCGTCCCCATCAGACACTTTGTGTCTTCGGGATGTTCCTCCTGGATCGTCAGGGATGCTCAGCACCCAGAGGTTGGGGCTGCTGGGAGGTCTGGTCCTGTGTCCCTGCCTCACAAACCCTTCAGGAAGGGTCCTTCCAGAGCACAGAATCCCAGACTGGTTTGGGTTGGAAGGGACCTTCAAGATCATCTAGATCCAACCCCCTGCATGGGCAGGGACACCTCCCACCAGCCCAGGCTGCTCCAAGCCCCATCCAACCTGCCCTTCAGCACTGCCAGGGATGGGGCAGCCACAGCTTCCCTGGGCAACCTGGGCCAGGCTCTCACCACCCTCACACCAAACAATTTCCTCCTCATGTCTCACCTCAATCTCCCTCTTCCAGTTTTAATCCCTTCCCCCTTGTCCTCTCCCTCCCTGCCCTTGTCCCAAGTCCCTCCCCAGCTTTCCTGGAGCCCCTTCAGGCACTGGAAGCTGCTCTAAGGTCTCCCTGGAGCCTTCTCTTCTCCAGGCTGAACACCCCAACTCTCCCAGCCTGGCTCCAGAGCTGCTCCAGCCCTGGGATCACATTCATGGCCTCCTCTGGACTCTTTAAGATCCCTTCCAACCCCGAGCACCCCATGATTCCATGACTCCTGCCTGCAGGACTGAGGACCAGTTCTCTCTCTTCTCCCAACACCTGCCCATGGAGAGGCTGTTGAACCTTGCCCAGACAGTCCCTGCCCTTTGCTTCTCCTGCACCATCTCTTGCAGACACGTCCCCTGTGGCACCAAGTCCCAAAAGCTGTTCCCATGGAGATGGTTTGAGCAGGGCCTGGAGGAGCATCCCTCATGGCAGGGGGGAGCTACCAAGCCTGGCTCCTGGGCAGGGACACCCTGTGCCCCACCAGCAAGGGCTGTCCTGCCCTCACACTGACACCCTCCTGCTTGGAGCTGGATGCACTGGACAAACCCTGTGAGATTTGAGTTCCTTCCCCTTTGCTGTCCAGGTTAGACCAGTTTGAAAGGCCTTAAGGAATGACCTTCTTTGGCAAGGCAGATGAACAAAGCTTGCTAGTCAGAAGCTACATCCCAAGCAAGAGCATCCACTTCTGGCTTTGGCTCCTGGCTCAGCAAGATCACACCAAACACAAGCTTGGAGACTCCTCCAGAGCAGAAGTTGCCCAGCTGAGAAGCCCCAGCAGGTTCTGTGCCCCTCCAAGGGGCATGGACACATCCTGCAGGTCCCACGTGGCACCTGAGGTTGGGGGCTGGAGATCCAGCTGAGTGCCAGATGGATTAGGAGACCATTCTGGGTGCCCTCCTCACAGGGAAACGTGGAGAGCAGGACACACTGCAGCTCCAGGGCCAGGTTGGAGGGGACCTTAAGGCTCCATCCTCTGCTTCAAGGCTGGGGCTCTCGTTTGCTTTGGATCTTAAAACAGCTAGCAGTTCTTTTCCCACCTGGGCAAACCCTCCTTCAGACCCACAGAGCAGGAGTAGATGGTCCAGACTGGTCTGCTGAGGAAACTGGGAACACAACCTCCCATCCCATGTTCACCAACTCAGCCCAGTAGGGATGGACCAGCTCCCCCCAGCAGCCTGTGAAAGCTCCTCCTTGTTTTCCTGCTCTTCCAGCTGGATGCTCAGGGCAGGAGGTGGCTCATTTGACATTAATAATCACTAAAAATGTTACATAAATTAAAAAAAACCAAACCCAGCTTTCCCATCTGGTGGAAAATAATCAGTATTCAGCAGCATGAAAACTGCTCCTCTCTCCTGCAGGATGACCAGCAATGCAGAACTCAAGCTCTAATTGAATAAATTCCCTCCCCAGGTTCTTGCAGTTGATGGTTCCCTTTCCACATCACTTCCCTGCCTCTCGTTTGTCTCAGATAAATCCCTCTTGGTGGCTGAGCTGGGCAGGGTTTCAGAAGGATTTTGTTCCCCTTCAAGCTGATTCCCCCAAGGGGTTTTATTGCCCAGTTTGATGCCTTGGTCAGCAGGACCAGAGTCACCTCCCCAGGCACTGCAGTCTGCTCTAGGAAGCTGCTTTTGGGAGGCAAGGAGGCATCTCTGCTGCCTTTGAGCCTTGGCCAGGTGCAGGAACTGGCTGGTGTTTCTCCTCCTGTTCCTGAGGGATCCTACAAGCCCAGGGAGCTTCCAACACTCCACGTGGCCTCTGAGCCTTTTGATCATCCTTCCCCTCCAACCCACATGGGTGCTTGTGAGGATGGGAAGATGTTCTGCTTCAGGTGGGCACTGTCCTCTTGCCTTCTGAACAGCAGGGCAGCTTTTGTTTCTCCTGAGGTAGCACCCTGCAGGTTGCTTCAGAAGCAGGAGCCAGCTCTGGCATCACATCAGGAAGGAGCCAAGTGGAGCTGGAAGCCAGGCCACCTTATCCTCAGCCAGACCTTCCTTTTGGGAAGATCCCAGGACACACCAGGCACCTGCCCTGCCAACAGGTCCTTTGGCCAAGATGAAGGGACCAACCCAACAATGAATTTAACCATCTTCTTTCCTAAACTCACTCCTTGCTCATAAAACCACCAGTCCTGTCCCCTGGGTCCACCCACCTGGCTTTCATCTTGCATCTCTCCTGCCAGCTTGGGTAGGAAATAGTTCTTGCTGTTCTCATCTCATCACAGTCCAGCCTCTTCCTTCTCTGTCCTAAGACTCTTGACAGCCCTGGATCTTCACTGCTCCCACCTTGACTCTCCTGACACCTGCTGTGCTGTCCTTTGCCCAGCCTGACTCTCCAGGGGCTGCCTCCTCATGGTCCTTTTTAGACCCATTGGGGAGGCAAAGGGCTCCCTTTTGCAAACCAGGTCACCTCTGAGCCTTGCCTTCCACCCCACCAGTCTGATGGTGCCTTGGAAAGGTTTCAGGATCACAGATGTATCCAGGTGGGAAGGTATCTCAAGAGAACATCCAGGAGAAAAGCAACTCCAAGTCTAGAGGCAACAGCAGTTCAGGGGAGATGATGTGTTACAAGCTGCTCTGTGCACCACCCAGAGGTCAAGGATCCTGCTTCACAGCTGGTTGAGGAAACCTGGTTTCCCAACTCAACCAGCAGCAGGTCACTGGTAGATCTAGAGACCTCCCCAAGAGGCTGCCAAGATCAACCACCTCTCCACAGCCTGATGCCTCCAGTGAAGACATGATGTTAACAAAGGCACCTCAGCTTCATCACCTGGACACAAGGAGGGTCATCAGGAGATGCTGAGGTTTTATCTTTGTTCTACCAACTTCCTGCCAGGCCTCTGTCACATCAGCTCCATCACAGCAGAAAGGGCTGTTGGTAAATGCCTGGAGACACAGAAGAAGTTGACTGGATCTCTCCATGAAGAGGAACAAGCAGAGAGAGGGATTTACAAGAAGAGAAAGGAGCAGGTCTCTTCAGCAGGTGGTACTGCTGGCCATGGCAGGAGAAGGATCCCAAGCCCATAAACCAAAACCTTCTGGAGGTTTGTGTATGAAGTCCTTACAGGCTTGTAAAAGTGAGGGCAGGTGGGTCAGTGCTCACAGCTGTTGCTTTGGCTTGTTGGGGTGTTCAGCCTGGAGAAGAGAAGGATCCAGGGAGACCTTAGAGCAGCTTCCAGGGCCTGAAGGGGCTCTAGGAAAGCTGGGGAGGGGCTTGGGACAAGGGCAGGGAGGGAGAGGACAAGGGGGAAGGGATTAAAACTGGAAGAGGGAGATTGAGGTGAGACATGAGGAGGGAATTGTTTGGTGTGAGGGTGGTGAGAGCCTGGCCCAGGTTGCCCAGGGAAGCTGTGGCTGCCCCATCCCTGGCAGTGTTGAAGGGCAGGTTGGATGGGGCTTGGAGCAACCTGGGCTGGTGGGAGGTGTCCCTGCCCATGCAGGGGGGTGGGACTGGTTGAGCTTTAAGGTCCCTTCCAACCCAACCCATTCCATGACTCTGAGTGCCCCTTGTGGGCTCCTGGAGCCCAACCCCAGCACTCAGCAGACACTTCCCAGCAGGGGTGACTGGCAGTGCCAGCAGTGGCTGCAGGAAGGGAAGATCCCCTGGGAACCCAGGGCTGGTGCCTTCTTACCTCTCCTCGTTGGGTCCACGCAGCGGGTTCTGCCCTCCCAAGCCAAACAGGCTGATGTGGTCTCTAAGGAACATGATGTCCCCCACTTGGAAGTGGGGGTTCAGCCCCCCAGCAGCATTTGTGACAATCAGGATCTCCACCCCCAGGAGGAAGAAGACCCTGATGGGAAAGGTGACCTGCAAGAACCCAAAGGCATAGATGGGATCCCATTCTGTGGACACCTGAAGGGGCTTGGTGAGGCCACAAGGAGACAAACCCACTTCTCTCCCCATGGAATTTTCCCCTCTCATTCAAGCAGAACCAATTTTGATGTTTTTGGTTTTTTTTTGCTTTCAAGACTTGGCACGAGCACCATGAAAATTCAAGCCCAGGTTTCCCTGAGGTCAAACAAACATGGTGGGAGAAGAAAAATGCAGATCATCCTTCCCCTGCTGCCAAGGGATCAACCCTCTGTGCTGGTTGAAGGAGCTACTGATGCACGTGGACATGGAATGTCATGGATAAATCAGTTTTTAAAGCCAGGATGCACTTCCCAGAAGCAGAGAGATCCTTTTATATTCCCTTTCATTCCCATTAAGTCCCCTCCAGTGACCTGTTCATCCCAAAGATAAGGAACCAGTGGGAACTGGGAGAGTCAAGTTGGGTCTTGAGGGGTCAAGGGGGGGGGGGAAATCAGTGTGACGTGATACATCAGAAATGCTCAATGTGGGGGGTGTCCTGGGGGG
>NW_009953298.1:15164-23661 GCF_000747805.2 Chaetura pelagica
AGCCGTGGCAGCGGCCCTGCATGCAGACACAGGGCTGGCCCCCCAGCTCCCCAAACACCAGCCTCCCCGCGTGCCCTGCCACTGCAAACGGGCACTGTCACCCCCTGGCCCCAGAGCTGGGGCTTCAGGGGGGGGTTTTGCCACTTGCTGGTGCTTTCCAGAAGGGCCTGGTATGATGGGGGGGCTGGGATGTGGGGGGGTTGTTGCTGGGAACAGACATTTCACCCCAAATGTCACCCAAGGGGTGCAGGGTGAGCTCCCCCCCTGCAAGGCTGGGCTGCTGATCATGGCACCACAGAGGTGTTTGGGTTGGAAAAGACCTTCAAGGTCATTCAGCCCAACCATTATCCCCACCACAGGCAGAGCCACCACCCCCCCATGTCCCTCAGCACCACATCTCCAGGGCTTGGAAACCCCTCCAGGGATGGAGACTCTTCCCTCTGGTGGAAGAAATCATCCCCAAGATCCAACCTAAACCTTTAAGACCTTTAAGATCACCAAGCCCAACCCTTCCCCCAGCCCTGCCAAGGCCACCACTGCCCCGTGTCCCTCAGCTCCACATCTCCAGGGCTTGGAAACCCCTCCAGGGATGGGGACTCTTCCTTTTGGGGGAAGAAACCATCCCCAAGACCCAACCTAAACCTCCCCTGGTGGCAACTTGAGGCCGTTTCCTCTTGTCCCTCAGGAGAAGACACCCACCCCCACCTCCCCAACCCCTCTTTTTGAGGGAGCAGAGATGCCCTGTGCTGACCTGTGCTCCGTGGGAAGTGAGGGATGTCCTCATATGGGAAGACTGTCTTGTTGTCCAACACATCAGCCAAGCCCCCCAGCCCAGAGCCACAGATGATGGCCACCCTGGGGTGCTGGCTGGTCCTGGCACGTAACCAATCTGCTGTTTCCTTGTACACCTCATAGCTGGGTCTGCAAACAACAAGAAGTGGTCAGTGAAGCTCCAGAGGCACCCAAGGAACAGGCTCCAAAGCCCTGAAAAGGTGCAGAGAAAAAGAAATGTCACTAAAATGACAATACTAGAAGTTCCACAGCTGTGGGCAGTGAATGGTTCATCCCTGGCTCTCCTGCTGTGCCCTGGCCCTGCTCAGTTTAGTGGGTGAAACTGGGAAGAGGAAGGAAAAGCAGCAGGATAACAAATAACAAGGGATAGGACAAGAGGAAATGGGCTCAAGTTGCTCCAGGGGAGGTTTAGGTTGGAGATTAGAAGAAATTTCTTCCCTGAAAGGGTCACTAAACCCCAGCCCAGGCTGCCCAGGGAGGTGGTTCCATCCCCATCCCTGGGTTTCCAAGCCTTGTAGATGTGATGCTGAGGGACATGGGTGAGCTCTGGACTTGGTGCAGTTGGGTTAATGGTTGGACTCAATGATCTTAAAGGCCTTTTCCAACCAGAAGGATCCTGTGATGAAGTCTGATGGCAGCTGTTTCACTTTTCATCTCATCTTTTGCCCCAAATCATTTGAATCTTCTTCACTGATTCCATTCTGCAGTGGAGATACCTACAACACAGAAGTGTCCCCAGGCATGGACCACTCCTGCTGGGCTCTCCTGAGCCCCTTGGGGGATGCAGAAGCCCCGTGAGGAACCCCAGCCTGTGTGCTTTGTGCACAGGGGTGTCCAGGCTGGGAGGGCTCAAGGCAAGAGGATGGAAGTCCCAGGACATGGGGGGGGTGGGACAAAGGAGTAGACATTGTCCTCTGCAATAGGTAGACCACACATGAACAGAGAACCCAATTTTCTTAAGAAGCACTGAAGCCATCAGCTCCTAGTGCTTCCTTCTAGGACTGGAACATCCCAAACACCTTCTTCATCCCTGATGCTTCCAGCAGATGCTACACATGGAGACTCCACTCACCCAGGTCACACCTGCAGCCAAGCCCTAGACATCAGCCTGCACCAAACACTAAAACCAGGAGTTTTGGGCTCCTGGTGTCTGATTTGAGGGGGAACTGCTCAAATCACTTGGCAAACAATACATCTCATCCAGTCTAGGAGGTGGGATGACCCTGCCTGTTGTGCCCCTGGAGGGAAAGGAAGGCTTTTAGGTCCAGCAATCATGGGATGCATAAATCAGTTTTGAAATGCAATCAAGAAATGGAGCAATCCCACCACCCCATCTCCAACAGCACAAGGCAGGTGCCTTCTGAAAGGCAACACTGAGGTTGACTGGAAACTTCCTTCAGAAGCAAGGGGAGCAACAGCATTTCTGGAGAGTGACTCAATTGTCACCATTCAGGAGAACAACAACTGTGTGGGAGAAGATTGGGCCACAGAGTGAAGCAAACACAGAGAGGGGCAGTTTCTCCCTGTAGGAAAAGCTGACCTGCTTCTGGAGGGGTGAGAGGATGACACCACGAGGCTGAAGGTGATGCCACATTCACTGGAGCCCTTGCTAAGCACTTGCTGTCTGCTTCAGGCAGGTGTGGGGTGGGTGTTTGCAACCCAAACCTCTTGCTTCCAGAGGTGCAAAGCTTCAGGCTGTTGTGCTTCTGCTGCCTGCAGTCCCAGAGGGCCTGCAGAGAAGCTGGGCTGCCAACTCCAGGGGCTCTCAGACCATGGATGAAGAGGATCTGACTGTCAGTTGCACATGTGGTTCAGGAGTTTCAGCTGCTCCAATGCAGGATCTCAGTCCCTGACTGCTTTTTCCTCCTTTAGACTGACAAGGCAGGTAGTTTTTCATAGAAACATCCAATCCCAGACTGGGTTGGGTTGGAAGGGACCTTCAAGATCATCCAGTCCCAACCTCCCTGCATGGGCAGGGACACCTCCCACCAGCCCAGGTTGCTCCAAGCCCCATCCAACCTGCCCTTCAACACTGCCAGGGATGGGGCAGCCACAGCTTCCCTGGGCAACCTGGGCCAGGCTCTCACCACCCTCACACCAAACAATTCCCTCCTCATGTCTCACCTCAATCTCCCCTCTGTTGGGATTTTACCTTCTCAGCTCTGTCACCTCCCAGCTGTCCAGCTCCTGCTCTAACTCCAGTTTGATCTATCAGACACTGCACATCTTCCTAGTCACAAACTGATGTCAAGAACCCCCCAGGATGTCATAAACCAACCATCCAACAGGAGAAAAACAACTTCCCTGGGCACAAAACCAAGGGTCCCACTTGGCTAAAATGCCCTGCAAAGGAAGAGCCTGGAAATGCAAAAGCTCATTTACCAGAACACATTGAATTTTCCAAGTGTACCAGGAGCTCCTGAAAGGAGCCAAAACCACAAAAGCAACATTCATGAGGCCTCCACTTGACTAAATGATCCCTTGCTCCCACACTTGGAAAGTGTTTTACATACATTAATGAGTGATGCCCCTCCCAGTGTCTCTGTAGAACAACCTTGTTTAGAAATTAGAGGGAACCAAGAGCATTTACATGCAATCCCCAAGCTTTTTGATGTCCCTGCAGCAGACAGGAGGAAAGAATGAAGTCACCAGAACCTGCTCTTCTCCTTGACCACTAATCCCCTTTCCACTCTTTTTTTAATCTGTTACAAGGTGCTTACAAGCTTTGCAAAATAACACTTCCAAATTCATTCCTGCATCCCCAGAAATGTTAGGAATGAACCTGCTGAAGACATTGGGATGGACTGAGCTGGGCTGAGCTGGAGGGATTTTCTTCTTTTCCTTCTAAACAAAAGACATTAAAATATTCCTTATCCAAAAGGAGCAAAACTCCAGTGCTGTGTCACCCTCCTGGCCTGAAAGGAGGTGCAGGCAGGAGTGAAGGGGCTTTGAGGAGCCTTCTCCATCCCACTTCTCCATCCCACTTCAGGTGTGCAGGGGATCAGAGTTGCTCCCAGAGCTGAGAGCACAGCCATGCCCAAAATCCAGCCTGCAGGCTTCAGTTTGCACAACTCTTCTGGCTGCACAACATCAAAGGGGATCATTTCTGAATAGGCAGGAGAGATTTGCTCAGCAGGAGAGTGTGTGTGTGTGTGTGTGTGCAGGGGAAGGGGCGGGGAAAGTTTGACCCCTGGGTCACCAAACACAACTGTTTAGCCTGGGAATGACTGAGCCTGAGGTCTGTGCCAGCTTTTTTTTGCCAGCCTGAATGAATAGATGGAGCACAAAGCCCCCTCTAGCTACTCCATCTCCAACAATACCCACCTAATAATAGTGCTCAGTGACCTCCCTTTGGATTAAACCCCAGGCTCAGCTGAAAACACAATCCCCTTTCCCCCCCTCCTCCCTGCAGAAATGCATCTGTTGCAAAACCCAGCTCTGCCACCCACGGCAGATCCTTTATGGCAGGAAAACAAAACCAACCCACCCACCCCACCCTGACTGTCCTCCCAGGTTGGTTGGAAACAAAGGCAGGGACAAAGCAGCCCCAGCCCAACCAGCAGCTGAAGCATTTCCATTCAGAGGGGCCCTATGTTTTTTTGCAAGGTCAGCCCCTCCACCACCATGAGAGTTGCCTCTTCTGGCCCCATCACCTCTCCCAAGGTCATGGGTGGTTTTTTTTGTCTTAAAACCAGCACCTGACCCAGGCAGGGGATCAGGTTCCTCCTCAACAGCAAGATGTTGACTCCAGAGCAGCCCTTGCCTGGTGTTTATTGAGAGCCCAAGAAGGAAGAAGAGGAAAAAGAAGGTGAGGAAAAGAGATGCCGTTTCCTTAGCCCCTTCCAGCCTGGATGTCTGGGCATCCCCTGCTTCACAGCACCTTACCTGTCCTCCTCAGCAGAGGCCATCCTCCTCCTCCTCCTCCCTGCTTAACCAAAAGAAGGGGATGGGTGCTGGAAATGGAGCTGCAAGGGTTTGATTTGACCCAAGAGCCGAGGCCCCTTGAACCTGCAGGAGCTGCTGCTGCCTCTGGCAGGGAGTCAGGGAGGTGTGTCCCACTTCTCCCTGAGCATCTCTAATCCCGGAGTAGGAGGGGCATGTTCAGGGCATCTGCTGTTCCTGGTCTCACACCCCATGACACAGGCTCTAGAGCTCTGAAAAAAAGCTCCCAGGCACCCACCACCACTTTCTGATGCAGATGAAGCCCCAGAAAGTTCACACACACACGTGCACAGAACTTTCCAGCAGGCTCCCCAGAGAGGAGCAGCTGACCAGACACCTGCATGGATCCCATGCTCTGGTGTCAACTGGGAACCAACCAGTAGCTGGAGTCACCTGCTCCTGACCAGGCACCCCTATAGATCCCAATGGGAACCAACCAGCAGCTGGAGCCACCTGCTCCTGACCAGACACCTCCATAGATCCCATGCTCTGGTCTCAACTGGGAACCAACCAGCAGCTGGAGCCACCTGCTCCTGACCAGGCACCTCCATAGATCCCATGCTGTGGTGTCAACTGGGATCCAACCAGCAGCTGGAGCCACCTGCTCCTGACCAGGCACCTCCATAGATCCCATGCTGTGGTGTCAACTGGGATCCAACCAGCAGCTGGAGTCACCTGCTCCTGACCAGGCACCTCTATAGATCCCAACTGGGATCCAACCAGCAGCTGGAGTCACCTGCTCCTGACCAGGCACCTCTATAGATCCCATGCCCTGGTGTCAACTGGGAACCAACCAGCAGCTGGAGTCACCTGGGGTGGCACCAGTTTCAGGGCTCATCATATCTCATAATACTTCCAATTCATGTTTGGTCTTGAAGCCCCTTGTAAATGTTCCCTTGGTGACCCCAAGATTTCAAAGTCAATCAGGGTAGGAAGTGCAGCAAGAAAAACAAACTGGGCATTTTTAGAGGTGCTTCCTGTTGGAAGCCAGCACAGCCCAGGGCAAGCAGGACTTCAGTATCAGGTTCTGTTGACAAGAGGTATTTGTTGAAAGACACAACTGGCACCAAAGAAACAGCAGATGGATCCCAGCAGTGTCCACAATTCCCCTTCCCCCTCTAGATCTTGACCTTCTCCCCCTTCTTCCTTCTAGTCACACTTAGCTGCTTCCTCTTAGGAATCCACACTGCTCTCAGTTTGCTGGGGGTGATGGAAATGAAGCATTTAGGCCCTGATATTGCTCCACCACCTTCCCTTCTAACCCCTTTCTCACTGGTTTCACCACGTTCTCCCTCCTTTTCTCCATGTATCTCCTTCTGGTCATTCTTGTCTTTCCAAACTGCAGCCACCCCTGGGCTCTGCACCTTCTTCTTGCCCTTCAGCATCATCCCTCTGAGCAGAACACACCAGGCTGACAACAGAGCTGGCTTCAGGGAGGTTTAACTGCATCCAACCCCTTGTCCAAAGAGGCCCCTCACTCCTTTTCTTCCCACATGAGCCAACGTCCCAAAGGACTCTGCAAGTCACTGGCACCCCAAGAAACATCTGCCTAAAGCTGGGTTCTCAGAGCCACTTCCCAGCTCCCTCAAGTCTTCTGGAACCCCATGTTCCTCTTGCCAGCTCTTGGGACTCCTCTGCAAACCATGATTTGCTCCCACCCCATTCAATGACAGAGCAATGTCAGGTCCTCACCCTTGATTTTCCACACAGTTCTTTGGCATCAAAGTTCTGATGCCCCCCAGAGATGTTCCCTTCATCTGATTATACCCATTAATCTGATTTTTTGTTGTTGTTTTCCCAAAGAAGACAAGAGAGATCAGCCAGCCTGAGAGCTCCTCCCAGTTTGTTCTCATCTAACACAATCTCCTGCCCAGTTTGGACTTGCATGGAAAACAGGATTATCAAAAAGGGGCTGTTTTCTCTTTCTGCAGTGCCTGTTATTTAACTGCAGCAAAAATGACTTTTGAGTTTTAACCTGTGATGCTTCATTGGCTGGGGCAGCACAAGATAAAAGTTCACTACACCAGAAAAAATGAATTTAAGCATTGAGGACATTCATGCCAATAGAGGAGGGGAAAAAAAAAACCCTAATTAAGCTTCAGCTCCTGTACAAGCCTCCAAAGCAGAAGTAGGTAAAATAATAAGTATTAAATAGATTGCATAATGCTTAAGAAAGAGTATTGGCAGTTTTTTTGTCCTGAAATAATCTCTTTTTTTAGTGTGTGTGTGTCTGCAGCAAATGGTACCTCTAACCCCAATCCTGTTGACTTGGGTGTCACTCAAGTCCTGCCTCTGTAGTGAGAAGTTCAGCTGCTACAGGGACACAGACACCATGACCTGGAAGAGGGAACAATGCTCTGCATTCCCACAGCTCCTTCTATCTAAAGCAGCATTGTGAGGTATCAGCATTTCATCAAAACATCTCATTCATGCTTCAGGGTAAGTTCCCCACTTCCCTGTGGGTTCCCATGGAAGGATCTCTCATGTGCCCTGCACATCACCCTGCTGGGAGAGGGGACTGAGCTGCAGAGGGATGGACAGGGAGGCTCCAGACAACTTAGGGCAGCCAAGTTCAGGAGAAAATATCCCCCCAGCAAAGCCCTACAAGCCCTGGTGGCTGCAGCACTCACCTTCATCTCTGTTTGGGGGAGGATTTTTGCTTCCTCCCAGTTCTATCATATTTAGAAAAGCCAGGACTCTGCCTCAGTGTGTGAAAAGGATAAAGCCTGGGAAGATTTTGGCTCCTCTCCTCACTGCCTGCAGTGCAGGTTTGATTAAAGAAATGACTTGAATGCACCTTAAGAACTCGAGAGGATTTTTTGGAAGCTCATTGTTTGGGAAACGCCTCAATTCTTTGCATCCTGCCCATCCCAGCCACAGGAATGTTAATAAAATCCAATTAGAAACCAGAAGATTTACTCCCCTACAGATGATTTTAATAGAAATCTCTCAGAGGATCTGCCTGAAGTGATGGGTTTGATGCTCATCATTCATCTTCAGGAAAGAGACCAGAGTGAAAGCAGAGAAAGAATGACCAGGCAAAAAGAAACCAGACACTCCAAAAAACCTTGTCATGGTTAGCTGAGCAAAATGAGAAGGAAGCAACTCTCTGATGACAGCCTGAAAGTGTTGCCATGGAGGCAGGAGAGACACAGAAGCTTCAGAGAGCAGCAGGGAGCTGGGGAGAGGATGTTCAGAAAGGCTGGATGTCAGAAAACAGCTCCTAACCACCCAAACTGTGCAGCCCTGCTGGGAGGGCAGAGGGGAAAGGCTTGGAGGGTGCAGGTCAGTCAGTGGAAAGGGCTGCAAGATGTTGACTGGCAGGGAAGGGGACACTTCATAACCTGCAGGGCAGCTCTGGAAAAACTCACCAGCTCTATAAGCCTCAGAGAGAAGGGGAAAACAACTTGAGCAAATCCCTGAACAACCACAAAAGTTAGAAGCATGGAATGGTTTGGGTTGGAAGGGACCTTAAAGATCATCCAGTGCCAACCCCTGCATGGGCAGGGACACCTCCCACCAGCCCAGGCTGCTCCAAGCCCCATCCAACCTGCCCTTCAACACTGCCAGGGATGGGGCAGCCACAGCTTCCCTGGGCAACCTGGGCCAGGCTCTCACCACCCTCACACCAAACAATTTCCTCCTCATGTCTCACCTCAATCTCCCTCTGCCAGTTTTCATCCATCCCCCCTTGTCCTCTCCCTCCCTGCCCTTGTCCCAAGTCCCTCCCCAGCTTTCCTGGAGCCCCTTCAGGCACTGGAAG
>NW_009953298.1:24060-47298 GCF_000747805.2 Chaetura pelagica
GAAGCTCATTGTTTGGGAAACGCCTCAATTCTTTGCATCCTGCCCATCCCAGCCACAGGAATGTTAATAAAATCCAATTAGAAACCAGAAGATTTACTCCCCTACAGATGATTTTAATAGAAATCTCTCAGAGGATCTGCCTGAAGTGATGGGTTTGATGCTCATCATCCATCTTCAGGAAAGAGACCAGAGTGAAAGCAGAGAAAGAATGACCAGGCAAAAAGAAACCAGACACTCCAAAAAACCTTGTCATGGTTAGCTGAGCAAAATGAGAAGGAAGCAACTCTCTGATGACAGCCTGAAAGTGTTGCCATGGAGGCAGGAGAGACACAGAAGCTTCAGAGAGCAGCAGGGAGCTGGGGAGAGGATGTTCAGAAAGGCTGGATGTCAGAAAACAGCTCCTAACCACCCAAACTGTGCAGCCCTGCTGGGAGGGCAGAGGGGAAAGGCTTGGAGGGTACAGGTCAGTCAGTGGAAAGGGCTGCAAGCTGTTGACTGGCAGGGAAGGGGACACTTCATAACCTGCAGGGCAGCTCTGGAAAAACTCACCAGCTCTATAAGCCTCAGAGAGAAGGGGAAAACAACTTGAGCAAATCCCTGAACAACCACAAAAGTTAGAAGCATGGAATGGTTTGGGTTGGAAGGGACCTTAAAGATCATCCAGTCCCAAACCCCTGCATGGGCAGGGACACCTCCCACCAGCCCAGGCTGCTCCAAGCCCCATCCAACCTGCCCTTCAACACTGCCAGGGATGGGGCAGCCACAGCTTCCCTGGGCAACCTGGGCCAGGCTCTCACCACCCTCACACCAAACAATTTCCTCCTCATGTCTCACCTCAATCTCCCTCTTCCAGTTTTAATCCCTTCCCCCTTGTCCTCTCCCTCCCTGCCCTTGTCCCAAGCCCCTCCCCAGCTTTCCTGGAGCCCCTTCAGGCACTGGAAGGCACCTGCATTGAGGGCAACCAACCTTCCCAGCCCCACACACCACAAACCCAGCTCCTGATGAAGCTGAGAGCCACAGGACACACACAATGTGAGAGGCAGCCCCAGGCAGGGCTCAAAAGGAGCCACAGCTCCTCAGCAGTCCCACCTCTCCAGTAAAGAACCCCATGTACAACCAGGCAGAGCAGCACCATTAACCTCATGGTCCCACTGGGACACCTCTCTCCTCCTACCATGGCCCCAGGTGATAAAATCACCCCAGCCTGGAAGCCACAGCAGAGCCCTTCAGCAGCCCCAGGGAGGCTTTTCAGTTTTAACCCAAACCCTTCCCCCCTAGAACTGCCCACAAGGAGCTTCAGAAACCCTCTGAGATCTTCAGGAGGCTGAAGCTGGGTGGGATTTGTCCAACCAACTCACCTCTACAAACCCCTTGGGGGAAACTATGAGCTAAAAGGATCCCTCCTAAATCTTCAATCCACCTTTGGTGGTTGCTCTGCACTTTTCCAACAAGCAAGGGCTGTTTCCTGCCTGCCTTGACCAGACCAGAGCAACCTCCCCCAACTTAGAAACACCTTGCACAGTGACAGCTAAAAACAGGGTGATCTAAAACAACCCATTTTTGGGGCTGGTATTAAAAGCAGAATGAGAATTCCTGGCTATGAAGTTTCTTCCAGGGCTCAGCACTCTCCTCCCAGAGCCTTCCTGGACATCTAATATCACCAAAAGAGCCCCACGACTCTCCAGAAAGACTCCCCAACTCCACCACAAAGCACATTTATACTAGATGTGCCTTTTTTTGGGAAAAAAAAAAAGAAGTCAGAGGCATAAACAAGTCTACTTTGTTCTTGATGACACATCCAGCTTCCAATATTTAACTGCACCACATTCCTTTAAAGCCATATTTCAGTTCAGGGCACCAGCTGGGCACACATCTGATGATCTGATAGCTGATTTTTCTCCATCTCCTAGAAGATGAGTTCCACAAAAGTGGGGCTAATCCAGGAGGAAAGTGCTGGGCCTCTTACATAGACCAAAAAAAATTAAGATATTATTCAGCATAAAATGAAAGTATCAATTTTTGTTCCTGCTTTAACTTGAAAACATCTATAAAAACATTGGGGGAAAACTGAGGCTCACAAATAGAATGAAAGCTTTCAATTTTTAAAAAAACCCACAACCCCATCCTATTTTTCTTAAGCATGTTCTTATTTCTTTCAGCTTAGAATCTTGCTGCATGGTCAGGGATTAATTGCTCCCCCCATCCCTGGATTTTGGGAGAGCCTCATCTTGAGTAGCACAAGCTGTGAGAAAAGCCCAGCAGGGCAGGACTCAACAAGGGGAAGAGTTTTTCTTACTTACATGCTGCTTTACTCCACACGTCCTGAATTGTAAGTTGTCCTCTTGTTGGTGTGATTCAAGCACTTCAGAACCCAAAAGCACACGAAGAGGTGATGAAAGTGCTTAAGAGATTAATTACCTTTAGCTTAGTGACTTAGAACAACCTGTTGTCCACAAATTCTGTCAGGGCAAGTCTTGTGGCTGGTGTGAGCAGGCAGGGACAGCAGGAGAAGAGCAAGGAAACCTCTGCTCAGGCTTATTTTTCCCTAAAAACACAAGAAAACAACACCTCAAACTACAGTGTCTCTGACATTCCCATTAACCTTCAGTTCTGGTGGGCTAAAGAGAAGGTAAACCTGCAAAAAGGCATCACCTCAAGCCTTGTACAAGCAAAAAGAACCCCCCAGAAAAGCTCAGCTACATCCCCCACCAGCAACTCAATAGCTTTTAGGTAATTTGGCCCAGCTTCCACCTGCCTTTAAGTAGCCAAAGGTGTTGACTGGTTGGAAAGGGATTTTCAAACAGTCCAATCAGGGGGTGATGACCTGGATATAAATCTTCCCCCCAGACTCTTCCCATAACTTCTCCACAATGGAGCAGCCAAGGGGGTTCATTTTGTGCTTGCAGTTTATCAGAGGTGAATATGGTAATTTTAGCTTTAAAGGTGCATTTTCTTTTTTTTCCCCAAAGGATTTAAAGTGCTATATTGATGTCTGTAGGTAAAAAGTGTTCCCTATGCCTAAGGTCCCTTTGGTTTTGTAACAATATATCTTGAATTTAGAAAGGACATAAATAGCTTAAGAAGGGGAGGGAGGTTGTTCACAGACTTGATGTATTTAGCTCTAACTTTAATATGTAACTTCTCTAATGTACCCAGAGCAGTTTAAAAGAGAATTGATCTGTGTGTTCCTATTAAATCTTTAAGATAGATGTGCTGTGGTTGGTTTTTTTTGCTGATTGTTTTCTAGCAACGTTTTCTCCAGTTCTTCTCATCCTGAAATCTTTCATCCTTAAAAGCACTGGATTTCTGTGCTATTCTGGCTTAGAGGTGGCTTGTGCCTCATCCAAAAAAAAAACACCTATGTGAGAGTGTAAAAGTCAAACCTGGCATTAAAGGGAGAGGATTTCTGCTAACTCATGCCACATGGTTGGTGGTTTCCTCCTTAATGGGCTGCCAAGTGCCTCCTTCCTTCACCTGTCTATAGAAAACATAGTGTTTAAAACCTCCAGAGCATCTTGTTTGCTTTGGCAGTTGTAGCAATTAATCTGCTTTGACCTTCCTGCCTCTGTTTGCAGGTTAGAGGGTGGTTTGCTGGCTAAAAAAAGCGTGTGTGTGTGTTTGCAGAGATGCTGCAATGGAGGGGGGGGGGGTGCTGGTTCTTGCTGTTAGTATTTCATGGCTTCTTGCCTCCTGCTAAGCCAAGCTGGGTGTAATGAGCCTCCTGGGCATTGAGGAAGGGCACTGAAGTGGGTGAACATCTGCAAGAGCCTCCTGAAGGATTTGCTTGTGGGTTGCAGAGGCCAGAGGGAACCCTGGAGGAGCTGCTGGGTCCAGGGATGGAGGTTGGGATGGAGAAACTGCTGAGACGTGGGAGCCAGAGGGCTGGGGAAGGAGGGAGCTTGGCTCTGGAGGGCACAAGCCCAGGGTCTTCATGGGGAGAAAATGCAGGGCACAGACCCCAGCCCTTCCTCTGAGGGTGCAGCACAAACCTTCTCCCCTTGTTTTGTTGTTTTTCTCCAAAACCCTGTAGGCATTAGGGTGCTCCAAGGGCTACCTGAGCAACTTCTACCCATGTTTCTCACTTATTTCAGGCTGGGAGGCAGCTCCTCTGCTCCCTCTTGCAGAAACCAGCTCAGGTGAGGGGTTTTTTTTACCCTCTGATGGTGCAACACAAACCTGCCCTCCTTGTTTTGTTTTTCTCCAAAGCCCTGTAAGCATTAGGGTGCTCTAAGTGCTACCTGAGCAACTTCTACCCACGTTTCTCACTTATTTCAGGCTGGGAGGCAGCTCCTCTGCTCCCTCTTGCAGAAACCAGCTCAGGTGAGGGGTTTTTTTTACCCTCTGATGGTGCAACACAAACCTGCCCTCCTTGTTTTGTTTTTCTCCAAAGCCCTGTAAGCATTAGGGTGCTCTAAGTGCTACTTGAGCAACTTCTACCCATGTTTCTCACTTATTTCAGGCTGTCACTGCAGAAACCAGGTCAGATTTGGGGTTTTTTAACCCCCTGGGCAGGAAAAGATACAGAGCACAGACCCTCTATGGGTGCAGCACAAACCTTTCCTTGTTTTGTTGTTTTTCTCCAAAACCCTGTAAGCATTAGGGTGCTCCAAGTGCTACCTGAGCAACTTCTAACCATGTTTCTCACTTATTTCAGGCTGTCACTGCTGGGAGGCAGCTCAGATGAGGGTGTTTTTAACCCCCTGGGCAGGAAAAGACACAGAGCACAGACCCTCTGAGGGTTCATCACAAACCTTTCCTTGTTTTGTTGTTTTTCTCCAAAACCCTGTAAACATTACAGTGTTTTAACTGCTACTTGAGCAACTTCTACCCATGTTTCTCACTTATTTCAGGCTGCCACTGCAGAAACCAGCTCAGGTGAGGGTTTTTTTTTACCCTCTGAGGGTTCATCACAAACCTTTCCTTGTTTTGTTGTTTTTCTCCAAACCCCTGTAAACATTACAGTGTTTTAAGTGCTACCTGAGCAACTTCTACGCACATTTCTCACTTATTTCAGGCTGTCCCTGCTGGGAGGCAGCTCCCCTGCTCCTTCCCTGCAGCATCCAGCCCAGATGAGCACAAACCTCCCCTCCTTGCTGCTTTATTTTCCTCCCCGAACCCCTCTGGGCACCGCTCTGCTCCCCGAATTCACTCCTAACCTTTATTATTTCTCCTGAACCCCCATCTCCGCACCAAACGCTCCCTGGAGCAAATCCCCGCCGCGTTTTATGTATTTAAACCAAGAGGGAGGTGCCTGAGCCCCGTGGGACGAAGGGCCGGGCCTGCTCGGCTGGGTAAGCGATGGGGGAAGCTCCGCTAGGCCGCAGTGAAGCCCCGGCCTCGCGTAGCGAGCGGGCGGCGCGGGGAGGCGCTTCCCCCGGGGCGCGGCTCTGCTGGGGGCCGGGGATGGGGTGGAGGTGCAAGGCCGCGCTGCGGGTTTCACCGCGGGGAGAGCGATTTTTTTTGCCAAGGGGCTGTAGATTTCTGAGCCCTGTGTTTCACCCCCTCCCTCCTCTGGCTGGGCATGGTTTGGTTTTAATGTATGCGGGGGAGTGACCTTGATCAGGGCTGGAAATTATTTTAAAAGAGGGGGAAAAAATTTAAAAAGCCAGGCAGGTGATTGTCTGGCTGCTTCCTCGTCTGGTTTGGGGTGAGGTGTGAGCTGTAATTAAAGGCTGTGCTGGTGGTGGGTGTTTAAAAATGGAGTTAAACTGGTTCAGGGTTGCCCTGCGTTCCCCTCGGGTTTCCTCTTCTCCCCGGCGCTGCTTTGTCTAGAGATTAAAGTGTTTCTGCCTGAAGGAAAGTGAAACTAAACTGACAGGCGGCCGAATCGGGGAAACGAAAATGAAAACTGGTGGTCTGAGAGGGTTTAACTTTAGGGCTGGTGCTTGGGAGAGGAGGCAGCCCCGGCTGAGGAGCTCCCAGGGGGAGAATCAGGTGCTGAGGTGGGTTGTGCTGGTTCCCTGCTTTCCCAACCCCTTAAATCTCCCTCCAGGTTTCTTTCCACGCTGCTTTGTAGCCCTTCAGATCGTTGCATTTCGCTTCTGAGGAACGGGAGTGGTTAAAACGAGTTTCCCGGTGACTTTGATTGAGTTATTTTGCTTAAACAGCCCTTGCATTCTTGCTGCCTGGTTTCTGGAGAGTGAGTTGAACCTGGTGTTGCTCTGTGCTGTGCACAGGACACAGGCTCTGTGGTGGGGTTTTCAGCCTGCCTTGCTCTGCTCAGAGCACCCACACTTCACGCTCCTTTAACCTTGAACACAGCTGCAAAAAAAGTCTCTTCTCACTTCAAATTTAGGGCTGTTTTTTTTTTTCCAGCAGAGAGGAGCTGAGAGGTGAGGATTTGCAGGGGCCTGGCAGCTGCAGTGCTGAGCACAGGAGGCTGGTGTTGAACCTCTCACCCAGGTCTCTTCACAGAAACACTTGAAAGTGTTTCAAACCTACAGAGTGAGCAGAGAGGTCAGAGAGGAGCCAAAGCAGCTGCCAACTCTTCTTCACTTCCCATGTAAATGGGGTGAGACTGAACCTCTTCACCTCTTGATTTCCAAATCGGTCTTACTCAGGGCAGTATTTATTTTCCTCATCCTTGCATGATTCTGGGAAGCATTTCTCTCTGTCATACAGAGGTTAAGCAAGAGAAACTTCTCCTTCCTGGAAAAAACAACAACTTGGCCTGTTTATTTCTCTGCATCATTGGGGTAATGTTGTTCCTTCTCCCCTGCTTGTCCTCCAGGTTGTGAATCAATCCAAGGATGAACAAACACAAGAAGCCTTGTGCTGACCAGGCTACAAACCTTGAGAAGTTCGGTCCTGAAATTGTGTCTGAAATTGAGAAGCTCTTCACAAAGAAGTTTTCCTACAGGAAGCCTGTGAACAATGACTGGCAGCTCCCGAATCCCAGCGATGCCTTCACGTGTGATCACAAGGAGCTGGACTCACTCCTGGCTCTGAAGGACTCCATGAATGAAGTGAAGAACCAGCTGAGTGATAAGAATTTGGAGGAGTGGCACCAGCACACCTCGCTTACCAACAAAGCAGGGAAAATAATCCCCCATGTGAAGAAAGCAGTGAATGCTGAGCTGTGCACCCAGGCCTGGTGCAAGTTTCACGAGATCCTGTGCACGTTCCCTCTTCTCCCTGAAGAGGCTCTTCAGGAGGGAGAGCTGAACTCTGTCCACCTCTGTGAGGCACCTGGAGCTTTTATAGCCAGCCTCAACCACTACCTGAAATCCCAGCAGGTCCCCTGTGACTGGAATTGGGTGGCCAACACCCTCAACCCCTACCACGAAGCCAACGACACCCTCATCATGATCATGGACGACCGGCTCATAGCGAACACGTTGCCCTGCTGGTACTTTGGCCCAGATAACACTGGTGATGTGATGACTCTGAAGCATCTAACGGGGCTTCAGAGCTTTGTCAGCCACATGAGCACAGTTCACTTGGTCACTGCTGATGGCAGCTTTGATTGCCAGGGAAATCCAGGTGAGCAGGAGGCTCTGGTCTCACCCCTCCTTTACTGCGAGGCTGTCACTGCTTTGATGATCCTGGGCACTGGGGGCTCGTTGGTTTTGAAGATGTTCACCCTGTTTGAACACCGTTCTACCAACATGCTCTTCCCGCTGAACTGCTCTTTTGAGGAGGGCCATGTCTTTAAGCCAGCCACTAGCAAAGCTGGGAACTCAGAGGCCTACGTGGTCTGTCTTCGTTACATGGGCAGGGAAGGGATCTACCTGCTGCTTTCCAAGATGATACAGAACTTTGGAACAGAAATGGTCAACAAAGCTCTTTTCCCTCAGCACGTGCTACCAGAATCTTTTCTTAAAATACACGAGGAGTGTTGCATGTTCTTCCACAGGTGGCAGGTAGAGACTATCTCTGAGAACATCCATCTCTTTGGGCACACAGAAGAGGCAGAGCAGGCCAAACTGAACAAGCTGAGAGACTGTGCAGTGGAGTTCTTCATGCAGAGGCTTCACATGAAACCCATTGCCAGGAGTAACTGGCTGGTCAAGAAATCTCAGGCTGGTTGCAGCATGAATGCAAAGTGGTTTGGGCAAAGAACCAAGTATTTTAGGACATACAATGAGAGGAAGATGCTGGAGACCCTCACGTGGAATGATAAAGTGGCAAAGGGCTATTTTAATCACTGGGCTGAAGAACATAGTTTAAATAATGCTGGTAAAATGTGCATCTTGGAAAGGTTACCTTCCAACCTGGAGTGTGGCTTGTGGTACATTTTGGAAGGAAAAAGACTCCCAGTGGTAAAATATTCTCCATTTTGTGATGGTCAAGTCTTGGCCAATCTTAATGAAGCCATGAGGGACTTGGGGGGTGGGGAGCTGAAGCTCAGCCAGATGCTGCAGAGTTGTCCCTCCTGTGAAGTTCTTCCTGGGGAGGTGATACTGGCAGAAGTGTTGGATCTTTCCAGGTGTCATCAGGAAATCCAAAAGGAAAGGTGCAGGGACCACTTCAAGTGCCTCGTGGTGGGCTTTCCATCCTTCTCTGATGCTAGAAGCCAACCTGGGATGGAAATCCAGCTCCTGGACTCAGCCACACTGATGGATTTCAGCTTCTCCTTGCTTTATGATGGAGAACCAAAGTACCAGCAGCAGCTTTTGGAGTGTCTTCTGCACTCCTTGGCTCAGCTCACAGTGGGAGACTCCTTGATCTTGCCTGTTCTCTCTTGTTTGACACGTTTCACAGCTGGCCTGGTCTTTATCCTGCACTGCTCTTTCAGATGTGTCACCTTTGCTGGTCCCACCTCCCACCAGCCTCTGAGGACTAGTGCTGCTCTGCTGTGTGTGGGTTTCCAAGGCCTCCAAGCTCCAGTTGTTGAGTACCTGCAGCATCTGGACCAAATCCTCAGCTCTTTACTGGACACAGGCTCCCCCCAGCAGGTGTTGCAGTTTGTGCCCATGGAGGTTCTCCTGCAGGGCAAGTTCCTGGACTTCCTGTGGGATTTAAACACAGCCATTGCCAAGAGACAGCTCCACTTGCTTGTGCAAGCCAAGCAGCAGGAAGTGACTAGTGATCTTTCACTTTAAAATGCTTCTAGTGTTGAGCAAGCAGCTGCTAGACCTTGTTTCACTGGCAGGTAGAAGGTGTTAAAAGCCTTGTTAATGTCACTGTAAAACCTTGGTGTGAGCTTGTGAGTGTTGGGAGGGTGTTCAGAGCTCTCCATCCCACTTGCAGCATCTCAGCCTGACCTGAGACTCATTCTTGGGTGTGTGTGTGGGGGACTTGGGAGGGACAGGGCTGGAAATGGAGAACAGTTTCTCCTCTGCCACAACTCCCCCTCAGCAAATTTGGCTCTTTACTACCTGTGACCTTCATGATGAGGAAGGGGTGTTGTGCTTTAAACATGTTGCCTCAGGCTGACTGATGCTTTTACCCTGTTGTGTGACACTAACCCTCTTCTGTGGAGCAGATCATGGGAGTTCTGCCACACCTGCAGACTTTCCCAGGGCTGGGGAAGCTGAAATGGGAAGTTTGGGCCAGAATTTCCACCTCTCCTCATGTCAGGCTTGGGGGGGATGAGCATCTTGTGAGCAGGCAAGTGTGTCCCAAAGGCTGGGTGAGCAGTGGCTGCCTGTGAGCACTTCCAGAGTTCTCCAGGATGGATGCTCTTTGGTTTTCATTTTCTTCATGGGAAGGGCATGAGGCTGTGTGGCTTTTGACAGGTCCTTGTATGGCTTTGCCTCCCCATCAAGGAATGGGCTGTTGTCATTATTTTGAAGTGGCTGAGGGGTCCTCTGTAAAGTAATTAAGAGACTCCTGAGTGAAAGGGAAGACTAGAATATGTCTGTGGCTGCTGTTATGAGGAACTGCAGGTGTTTTTCAGGCTAAAATCATGCTCATGCACAGCTGTGTGTTTTCAGAAATGCTTTGGGTACCACTGCAAGAAGGCAAAGCTGAAGAAATAAGTGGTAGTTTTCTTGGGGGAAAGTACTATTATGATTTCAGTTAAGGGTAAAAACCCCTTAAGGATAAAACCAATGAAGTTGGTAACTTGCCTGTTCCTTTAAGAGAAGAAGCTTTTTATTTTTCTACGTTGCTCCTTTACTGCCTGAATTTGGAGGCCTGACTTGTGTGGATTCACATTTAGTTTTAAGTTTGCAGTTGAGGTGGAAAAAGCTGCTCAGAGGGAGAAATTATTTTGAAAAGGAAAAGAAAAAAAACACGTTTTTTTGATCTGTTAGGAAAAAAAAAAAGGTTTCAAGAGTGGAGACAGAAGGAAAATGGTCTCCTGATGAATGACCAGTCACCTTCTGGAAGCAATTCTAATTACATAATGTGATAGGATAATTGATTATGGATAAGGGATTAAAAGTGCTGCTGCAAAACTGTTTTGTCTGGAGGTGCTGCACATTTAATAGGCTTTTTTTTTTTTTTGGGTGCCACGTTGATTGGGGCAGAGCTGAATGCATTTAACAGGTCATTTTTTATTTAAGCACTTGGTAGGTGAGTGAGCTGATGGCTCAGGTCTGACTGATGCATCACATCTCCAAATCTCCCTTTTTACAGCTGCGTGTAAATAGAAGCTGCTCCACAAAAAGCTGCTGGGTTTGGTCATTGTCCATTTTAATTTATTTAAATTAACTTGGGGTTGGTTGTTTTGTGTTTTTTTTGCTGTGTTTATTTTCTCAGACAGGAAGGAGCAGAGACTACACATTAGGAGACACCTGCAGTCGTGACTTCTCCTGTAAATAATTTTTGAACCCCTTTAAGAGCACAAGCAGGGGCACAGATGAACTTGAGGAATAAAAAAAGAACTGAAAACCAGAATAAAGAAAGGGGGGAGGAAAGACTGTGGAAGGAGAGATGGTGAGACAGCATCAAAGATCACCTGGAAGAGCCTTCTTTATCTGAAATAAAAAGCAGGCTGAAGGAATTGTCCAGCAAAGATACCTCTCTGTCTCTGCCACTGTTTCACAGGTGATTGATGCTTCTGAACCTGCTGAGCTGGAGCATTTGAAGACTTCAAGTAGGGAGATGAGGTGTTTGGGGTGCAGGGTGTGCTGCCCTGGAGGGTCAGTAGTCAGGGCCATCTTACCTAGTAGTTTTCTTTTAATAAGATTAATTTTTTAAATTATTTTATAGGTAAAATAAAATCCTGAGGTGACTGACAGATTGGAAGACAAAATACATTTATTTTTTCAAGCTTTCCCTGCTCTGTTCTTCATCTGAACTTGAGATTCCTCCCATCCCTTCACTCTCATCACTCTCCCTTATTTTAGCTTTTAGGAGAAGACATTTTAGGTGGTCATCAGGTGCCTCCAAGATACACTAGACTGAGCTAGGAGGGAAAAATGACCCATTGGGAAGTACCCAAAGAAATTGGGCAGGTTCTTCTGTGGGAAGCCTGGTCTCTAAACTGAAAGAAGTCCAGTGTCCTGTGGATCCTGGATGGCTCTGCAGCTTTTTTGTCTGTTGGCAGACAGGAGGAGATGGGAGGAATTTTGTTGGCAGCTGATCCTCCTGATAAAAAAGAAAGGATGTTCTTGGGAGTCTTTTTTTGTTCATGTCTCAACAGCAGGAGTTTCAAAGTTAGGAATGACACTTTTAATCATGAGAATCTTGCACTGTCCTGCCTGTCTTTAGACCAAAGATATCTAAGGAGTGACATTTAATTTCTCTTGTGACTTTTGGAGCATGTAAGAAGGCACATGAAGGATGTATTAACCTTTGGAGTGAGGTTCTGATGCCTCCTGCCTTCCCTGAGGCTGTCAGGTTTGGGCCAATTCCATTAGATTTTGGGTGACACCTGAGGAAGTGTCTGAGTGTTCTGGCTGCTTTTAAGTTGTTGTTTTTTTTTTTTTTAACCTGTCTTCAGGTGAACTGGGTATTTTTTGTCATAATCAGGAGCTTCAAGGTTCACACAGGGGAAAACAGAGGGGCTGGAGAGACTTCAGTGGGTTGTGATGGGATCAAAATTCATGCAGATGGGAAGTAAATTGAATTTTGCAGCCCCACTATTGCTGGTTTCCAATGAAGGACCAGTCTCTAGGCTCATTGATTAACCACGAGCTACATGATTTTTCTGACACTTTGTGGATCCTTTGTTTTAAGGCAGTGAAACATGTTCATAATTGGGTGATCTAAGGGAAAATGCTGATTCATTTTTAAATGAAGCTCCATTAAAGTTAAGAGACTTGCTGCTTTTACTGGTGATTGTTGTGTCTTGTCTTTGGATGGGCACAGATTGTGGGTTCTTGCCACTGACTTTCCAGTTTGATTTCTCCAAAACATCATGAGGTTTATCATCTGAAGTCTATTAAAACAGTACTCATTGGAGTCTCTTCATCTTCATTGAAGCTGGATCTAGCAAATTCCTTGGAGAATATGGAGCAGAATTGTGCTCTGTTAGAAAAACAACTTGGGACTCAACAGGAAGGGGTTGATGTTGGTTGGGTTGTAAAGTAGGAGGCAAGAAAACCACATTTTGCTTTCTGGTCAATGAGGTGGGAGTTTTAGGATGAGGAATAACATGGAATACTTGGTTCCGTGGATGCAAGGGTTGACCAGTGAGCCTCAGAGCCTCCTGTTGCCATTCCCTGTTGTGGTTTTAACCCTTCAGGATCCTAAATACCAGGCAGCTGTTCCCTCCCTCTCCCCTGCCCCCTTGGAGTGGGAGAGAGAATCAAAAAGCTGAAGAAACTTGTGGGTTGAGATAAAAACATCATCATTGAAGTAATAATAGAAATGATGCACAGTGCAGCTGCCCAATGCTCAGCCCATCCCTGCCTAGTGATTCTGGAGGAGAGAGATGTCAAAATTGTCATCCCAGAAGACAGATCCAACTTCCCAGCCAATTCTCATCTCTGCTGAGCAGGACATGGCATGATAGGGAATATCCCAGCAGCTAGTTTGGATCCACTGCTCTGGCTGTGCTCCCTCCCAGCTCCTTGTGCACTCACACCCTGGCAGAGCAAGTTGAAAAGTCTTTGTTTTCTTAGCAACAACTGAAAACACCACTGTATTATCAACATTCTTCTCATACCAAATCTCCTGCTAAATCCCAAATGCAGTGCTGGGCTAGCTAGCAAGAAGCAAATTAGCTCCATCCCAGCTGAAACCAGGACATCCCTGGACATTTTTTTGGACATCCCTTTAATTTCCAGTTCATCATGAATAGTGAAGTGGGGGAAATCCTGTGTCTTACCATTTTGGAGGCTATGAAACAGTGTTCAACTTGTCCCAGTTCCTCATTTTTTAAACAAGAGCCTCTAAATTTCACCTCGTAGCCTTTGAATATCAGTCTTTTTTTAGCACTTCAGTGAGTGAAGGCTGAGATGAAAATTTCCTTGCCAGAGCCTGGTAATGGTTTTTCCATCTTATTCATGCAACTATTTTCATGACTGCTGTGCTGATACCCTCAGTTCCAGCTCTTTGTGCACCTCAGTCCCTTGACAGGAGGATCAGATGGAGCTGTTTGTGCCAGGGAGGTGCTCATTGCTTACACTTCAGGCAATCATTTGGATTGCCACCCAACCCTCTCTTGTGACTCCTCATGGCTCCAGAGCTGATTTCAAGTCTTAAGAATGAAATTTGCTAAAAGAATTAGCCTGTGGCTGTAGACACTTAGAACAAGCAGAACCTTTAGGAGACATTTAAAAGCAGGAAACTATTTTTTTCCAGCAGCCAGGAGAGGCTCATAGAACATGGAGCTGGTGGGATTTGCCAGCTTTTTCTTGCTAAAAGTTCTTAAAAAAGGCTTTGAGGCTTCACTGCCTAAGAAACAGGTCACTTTTAGTTGTGTGCTGCCTTTCTTCTCCATGAGGGTGTGTTCATTTTGAGATCTTAGTTCAGTTTTGGTCAGCCATGAAGCTTTTGCTTTGGAACTCATCCACATGTGCTTCAGTTTGGAAGGATGGGCATGTTTTTTGAAGCAGATGAAGGGATGTGGGTTGACATGGCTATTGCCCCTTTTTATTTGGTGTGCAGGTGAGTCTTAAAAGACATTTTAAAAAAGGGGAAATAAATGCTACTTGGAGAAAATCCAGTCTTTTTAGGTTTTAAAATGTTGCTATTTATGTGGTTCTTTACCAAAGATGCAACAAAACAATGAAGCACAGCAGGGAGAGGTCTTGGGGAGGTTTAATCTTCTGGTTTGGATCTGGGCTCCCCCTCCTATCTTTGGATCTTGGCTCCCTCAGATCCTTGGATCTTGGCTCCCTCAGATCCTTGGATCTTGGCTCCCTCAGATCCATCCTTCAATAAGTGAAGGACATGGGGGTGTTGGAGCAGCCTGCTCAGTTGGGGTCTGTTTGGGTCTCACTTTAACTGCCTTCACCTTGGCAGTTTTCTAGCTCAAAGGGAGATGCAAATCCCTTGGCCTTGTCACTGAGCTCTGCAACTTGTGTCCCCTTGCCTGGTTGCTGGAACCTACTTTAGAAGAGCCAGGATTCAGTCTTTTAAGGCTCTCCTGGCTGTGACAGCTCCTCTGGTGGGACAAGGCTGGCAGGCACTGGACTTTTATCTGCACAATCATGATTAATCCTCATGCAAATGTTTTCCTTGTAGGTGCTTGCCTTCACTAAGTGGTGCTGAGGGAAGCTGTGTGTCCTCAGGGCTGCCCCTGCTGTGCTGACAAGGCTTCCAGCTGATTGCCTTGGCCTTGGCTGTCCTCTACTCCTTGAGACTGCTTGCTAACTCATCCTGATTGCAATTACTGTCTGTGTTTTCCCTTGCCTTTCTGTTCTTGAAGTGAACTCCACTTTAGGAGGAGTCCATTCTGTGTCCTAGAGGTAGGAGATGACACAAGAAAAACCTGTTCCCATTCCTTCCTTCCCTTACAGCTAGTAGGTATTGAGGGAATCTTTAAGCTGGAAGTGGTGTTGAGTGGGTGCTGAAATGCAGGACACTTTTGTCTCACTTGATTTTAATGAAGCTGTTGATGTCAAAAGGTGTTTTGGGGATATGAGGAGTCTGGAAGCCTTTGAGATGGGGAGCTGGCTTGGAAGAGCCTATTAGGAGACTTGTCAGGTTGATGTGGGTGGAAATACTGTTTATTGGGGTTTTACTGAATTCATAAGGAGATGTAAATGCTCAGAATGGTTTCAACTCAAACTGGTCTATTCAATATTTGCATTCTCATTATAACAGTTTAAAACCAGTGCCCAAGAACACATGAGGTGGCAGATGAGAAAGCAAAGGGGAAATGTGGAGATCTTCAGTTTGCTGCTGCTGACTTGAAAAGCTGTGTGTGACTTCTTCCATCCTTCAAGTCAAGTTATACACTACATTATGGTGATTATAAATCTGATTTGAATTTAGAGAGCTGTTAATGTGCCAGCATGCCTGCCAGTTTTGGAGTTTGAATGGTTGGTGTTGAAAGCTGAGCCAAATTGCTGAGCACAAAGCAAATCAGCTCCCTCCCTGGCTGAACAGACACTTAGCAAATCCTTCTTCTCTCTTGTATCAGGTTCCCTAGCAAGACTGGGGAGATGAAATTTTGCCTGTAACAACAACTCCTGTTTGAACTAGTGCACCAGGCCTTTCATTAAACCAATTTTTCCTCCTTAGGAGACCTGAACACATCTATTAAAGTCCATCTTCATAGTGCTCTGCTAAATGAGGATGACTCTTGGCTTGCTAAAGAATTGGTCTGTCTAAATGAGGGGGTAGGGAGGAGTGGCTGTCACTTGTTGGCAAATTGATTTGTCCAAATTGGGGGAGAGCAGAGAGAAGTGAATCAATATCCAGATCCTTATTTGTTGCTGAAGTCAGAGATGATTATCTGGACAGCAGAGAGATGGATGGATGGATGTTGCCTGATGGAAATGAAGCTCATGCTGAGCTCCCCCCAGGTCCTGAGCTGGCAGGTACCTGTGCCTCAAAACAATGACCCAGCAGCCAGTGGGTAATGAAACCTCAATTAGACTGAGGAATGAAGGGACTGTGGTGGTGAAGTGCCTTTATTTAAGTCTCTGGAGAGTTGAGGTGATTAAATACTTGTTTTATAATCAGTTGACTGCCCCAGGTTGATTACAGAGCCCGACTGAAGCTGCTGACTTGAAATGTAATGAAATCTGTCTTGGGGTCACAATTAAACTGGGCTCCAAGGTGGCTGCTGGAGAGCTCCATGTTTCCTCAAATCATGATGCTCTTTGAAAGACAAGGGTTCAGCAGAGGAGTGTGGAGCTGGGGCTGGACTGCTGCTGGGGACATCTGGATCCCAGAGGACATCTGGATCCCAGGAGCCACCTGAGCTGCTGTTCCCTGCCTTCATTCCTGCAGCAATGCTGCTGGAAGTACCCAGCCATGCAGCAAACCACCCTGTCATGCACCTAAAGAGCTCTGCAGCTGGAGCACAGGATGGGTTTGGGATTTGTGTGCCCAGCACTGGGATGGCTACAGGATCCCTGGCTGGTAGGAATGGTGATGGGAAGGTTTGTTGCTGCACCTGAAGGACACAGAGCAGCCATGCACCTCTTGGAAGTGTCAGTACAAAGTGAGAGGGAGCAGGAGAGAGGAGAGCCAGTTGAAAAAATTCCCTCTGCTCTTCTGGAGAGGTTGGTCCTCAGCTGAGGTGAGCTTGCACTTGGTGTGGAACAGCAGAGCAGGCTGGGTGGTTAAGACCTGTCACTATTGTGGCCTTAACTATAAATCACAAAGGAATTGATTCCAGGGTGTTAATGAAATTTACATTTCTAGAGAGGTACAGCTGTGCCCGAGGTGCCCAGTTAATAACTGGCACAGAATCACAGCTAAATTGGCTTTGTTTCCATGATGAAACTGGGTAATGTAAGCCCAGAAATTTACATTCATATAAGGGGTTTGGCTCATAATGATGTGACCAGTTTTGTGAAAGTTGTCTACTTAAAAACAGCTTTCAGGCCTGGAAAACTGATCAAAGCTCTGGATTTTGCCCAGCTTTGAATTCCCTGTGGAGTCAGGAATACTGCTCAGGAAAGAGAGCAGATCCTAACTGGGATCAGTCTTCTGGGGAGGGGGTGATTGCCTTGGGGGATGAGCCTGGAGTGTGAGATGCAGCCTGAGCAGTTTCTCAGGGGGTTACAGAGGGGACAGGACAGCCCTTGCTCCTCAGGGTGGGTGCTGGGACTCTGGGGATGGCTAAAGTGGGGTCAGCACAGAAGTTACAGGCCTATTCTGAGTCTTCTGGTGTGATCCTGGTGGAAAAGTGTGTTTAGCAAGTGGAACAGACCCCAGAACAGGTTGGGGGCTGAGAAGACCTGCTCAGGTTTCAGTAAGTGCCTTTACTCATCACACTCTTTGCAGTTTTGAAGTGACCTGAGCTGCTTTCTGAAGGAAGTGGTGACTGCAGCAGGCTCAGGAGCATGAGTGGAAGTAATGGAGCAGTAATTAGCAATTAATAAAATGTGGTGAAACTTCTAATTTTAATAACCACTGCAGTGGCCTAGAGGTCTGGTGCTGGAATGATGCAATCCCTTGGAAATCTACAACTCTTGAAGCTTAATTATCCTAATTTCCTTTTGACACCATCTGCTCTTAGAGACAACTTGTGTGTTTATTTTTTCCCCCTGAAGGTAGATGAGGTTTTAAGGACTCCACTTCTGTGACTCTTCACAGCAGAGATGAAATTGAAGCAAGGATTAAGATCTGAGGACTGAGATGGCTTTTTATAGAATGGTTTGGGTTGGAAGGGACCTTCAAGATCATCCAGATCCAACCCCCCTGCATGGGCAGGGACACCTCCCACCAGCCCAGGCTGCTCCAAGCCCCATCCAACCTGCCCTTCAACACTGCCAGGGATGGGGCAGCCACAGCTTCCCTGGGCAACCTGGGCCAGGCTCTCCCCACCCTCACACCAAACAATTTCCTCCTCATGTCCAGTGTTGAGCTTCTCAAGCACCATCAACCCCATGATGTCCTTCTCAGGGCTGTTCTCAATCCATTCTCCACCCAACCTGTGCTTTTGTGGTTGCAGTGACTGGGAGAGCAAGGTTCTGCTAGCATAGCCAGCAGGACCTGGAAAAGGTGTTCAGATGGAGGAGGAACAGGGAAAAACATGGACTGAACCTCCTCTGCAGTTTGCAGAGGGTTTTTGTATTGTTTCCACAGGGAATCCAAATTGAGACTGTTTTCTGTCTGCTCTTCTCCTTCCTCAAGGCCTTCTGAGCCACATCTGAAAGATGGCAAGTTCTAGATCCTGTGATAATCCCAGACTGGTTTGGGTTGGAAGGGACCTTCAAGATCATCCAGTCCCAACCCCCTGCATGGGCAGGGACACCTCCCACCAGCCCAGGTTCCTCCAAGCCCCATCCAACCTGCCCTTCAACACTGCCAGGGATGGGGCAGCCACAGCTTCCCTGGGCAACCTGGGCCAGGCTCTCCCCACCCTCACACCAAACAATTTCCTCCTCATGTCCAGTGTTGAGCTTCTCAAGCACCATCAACCCCATGATGTCCTTCTCAGGGCTGTTCTCAATCCATTCTCCACCCAACCTGTGCTTTTGTGGTTGCAGTGACTGGGAGAGCAAGGTTCTGCTAGCATAGCCAGCAGGACCTGGAAAAGGTGTTCAGATGGAGGAGGAACAGGGAAAAACATGGACTGAACCTCCTCTGCAGTTTGCAGAGGGTTTTTGTATTGTTTCCACAGGGAATCCAAATTGAGACTGTTTTCTGTCTGCTCTTCTCCTTCCTCAAGGCCTTCTGAGCCACATCTGAAAGATGGCAAGTTCTAGATCCTGTGATAATCCCAGACTGGTTTGGGTTGGAAGGGACCTTCAAGATCATCCAGTCCCAACCCCCTGCATGGGCAGGGACACCTCCCACCAGCCCAGGTTCCTCCAAGCCCCATCCAACCTGCCCTTCAACACTGCCAGGGATGAGGTTAGGAGAGAGAGAAAGGTTGTGAAGGGGAACCCTCCTGAGCTGACCACTGGGTTGCTAAAAGCAGGCAAACTCTGGAGTCAGGGGCCAATAACTGGAGGCAGGAGGACACCTGTAGTGGTGTTGGTGCAGGGGCAGTGCTGCTTGCTCCTCAGACCTGTGCTGCTTGATGCTGAGCACTGCAAGGTCAGCTTGGCTCAGAAGCCAAACTCCATCCTTGCTCTCCTAAAGGTGAGCTGGAAAAATGGTCAGATGGTGAAAAGAAATGGCCCAAACCCACCTGCCTCCTGGGAGGAAGGGAGGAAGGCTCAGGTGAGGCTGAAAGGTGGTTCGTTTCCAGCTTTAGGAATGTCCTGAAACAGAGCAAACCACTTCTTGAGCAGCAAAGGTGAGACAAAATGAGAACTTGGGAAAGACACAAGTGCAATTTTACATGTCACTCCTTCCCATGGAAGGGCTGCATGAAGGGATCAATTTTTGCCTTGTGTAAATCAGTTTTAATTAATAGAGCAGCTGTACCAAGAATGCATCCGGCAGTGAAATGAAGGAGAACAGAAGAGAGGCAGCTGGTGCTAGTGGATGTAAATATTTGCTTTTTGGGAAGTGAAGCTCTGCAGAAGCCTCAGAGGTTCCATTCCAAATGCAGAAGCCTGATCCTCCTTGCCTGTGGAGATATATGGAGCAGAAAATAGGAGCTGAACCATAATGCTTTGTTGATTTAATGCATGTGATGAAGTTTTTGGAGTAGGGCCAAAAATGGTACCTGCTTAAATATTAAGGTCTGGCCTCTTTGGGTGCAAGATGCATTAATTTCAGAGGAGCTGCCTCTGTCCCAAGAAGCTTCCTCAGACCTCTGCAGTACAGCCTGGGGTGGTAAGTGTGGACTAATTTTTTGAGCCTGAAGCAGGGCAGGGTGCTGTGATGGGCATCCCTGGCAGAGAAGGTGCAAGAGGTAGATCTGAAAGCTGCTGTTGAGATGTCAGGCTTGGCTAGGGACTCTGGTCATCACATAATCAGAGTGGTGGGGGTTGGAAGGGACCTCTGGAGATCATCTGGTCCAACTCTCCTGCCAGAGCAAGGTCACCTAGAGCACATCCCACAGGAACACATCCAGGTGGGTTGGGATGTCTGCAGGGATGGAGACTCCACCACCTCCCTGGGCAGCCTGTCCCAGGGCTCTGCCACCCTCAGAGCAAAGAAGTATTTTCCCATATTCAGGTTCAACCTCCTGTGCTCCAGTTTGTGCCCATTGCCCCTTGTCCTGTCACTGGACACCCCTGAGAAGAGTCTGGCCCATCCTCCTGACACCCCCTGGAGATATTGATCTGATACACACCATCTTACCCTGAGGAAACAGCAGCATGAACAACCCTTGCACCACCACCATTCTCCTCATCTCCAGTGTCTGGCTCACCAGGTAGAAACCAGTAGCTCTTTATGGTCTTCTCCAGCCCTGTCATTTCCAGGTTGGACATCACTGCTCTCCAGTCATGACTTGTCTGGAAAAGAGTTGTTTTGTTTAGCTTTGCTTGGCACATTCTCTATTTGCTGTGGCCCTTTTCAGCTCATGTTTTCAAATACTTCTTTGCAGATACAGGCACTAAGAACAAAAAGCTCAGTTTTAACCCCAATAACCAGGGTGTCAGGAAAAGGCTGATGCAGAATGAGAAGCAGCTTTGGAAGATTTTCTGCAGTTCAAGCAGAGTCCTCAAAAATCACAGCAGAACTGCAGAGGGTCCCATCAAAACAGGCAAAGCCTTAATTTTTTAATGCTTTGGGGTGTTTTTTTTTAACCCTAATACCCCATGAAGGGTGAGTCTTGTAGGTGAAGCAGCTGAGAACTCAGATGATCTCCTTCAAGAGGAGTCCCACAGGGTCACCAGGACATCATGAAGTTTAATTTTGTCTTACAAAGGGATTTTTCCACTCGACTTCAGGCAAGCAGGCAGCTATTTCTGGGCCCTTTCAAAGCAGTTAGAGTCTCCTTTCCTACATCTGTCATCACCAGGTGTTGAACTGGCAGCTGCCAGCCCTCGTGGTCTTGCTTCATGTCATGTCCCTGTGTCTTCAGGTTGTATCTCAAGTGCCTGCACATGTTCTATCCATGGTTTCTTAGGGGGGACAGCTCAGTTTCAGCATCACCCAGCAGGTAATGGGAGGTGCCTGGAACTGTGGTTGGACTGCAGGGGGGAATTGGTGCAAAATCAGAGGTTAGGGCTGTGGGGAATCCCAGTGTTTCAGCACCAGTGGAGAGGAGGATGCAAAGCTTTCAGTCAGTCACCCTGACTTGGTTCTTAAGCTCTTCCTTCCTAGTCTTGGCCTTTTGTGTGAAGTGGGTCTGCTCAGTTTTTTGTCCTGCCTGTCATGATAGTTCATGGCAAGAACCAGGTGCCTTCAAGTTCATGCTGATAACAGTTCATGATGATTCTGGGGCAGGGATTGTCTCCTTTATGCCATGATGGTGCTTGCAGAGTCTGGAGCCTTGTCAGGGCATCTGGTACCCTCTGCTGTGAGTCCAAGTGGGACATCCCACACCTGGCACCAGTTTGGACCCCCCAGTCCTGGCACAAGGAGTTCCTGAGGCAGGGAATTGAAAGCCAAAGGATCTTACTTGGCTCTGATTTGTCTGACCCAGGAAATCTCTTCCCAATATGATCTGGCAGCAAGTTCTGGGAAGTGAGTGAAGTGTGGGCTGCTCCAGTGAGCTGGCTGGGAAGCTGCTGGAGAAAAACCCTCCCCTCCTTGCTAAGAAGAAATGGGAAATCCCTGCTTATTTAAGAGTTACTACTGCTGGGTGCTGGGGGTACTAGTTGGGGACTTAGATCCCTCCTGTGTTGGTGTGGTAGAGATCTCTGGGCTGTCACAGCACAGTTGGTCTTGTGAAAGCTGTGGGGTCACCCCTGGATCTGGGGTCACCCCTGGATCTGGGGTCACCCCTGGATCTGGGGTGCAGCTGCTTTCCAGAAGCAAATGAGCAGAGCTCCATGTTTCTGGCTGAAGCTTGGGTTCTAGGGGAGCTAGGAAAGGGGCTGGGGCAAGGAGAGGGGTCTCCAAAACAGAGTGAGAGGGCAGTGAAGGGAGGGCTGTGTCCCCTTGAGCCCCAGGGATGGAGCACAATCTGGGCAGTAAAGCAGGGGTTTGAGGGGATCATGAGAGTTACAGGTGCCTGGAGCTGCAAAGAGCCTGGGCACCTGGGGGTTGGGAGAATGGGAACGTGTGGATCTGGGGACTCAGAGGGCAATGAGCACTGTCTCTTTGGGATCAGGAGACTGAGTGTGGGGGCTGTGCCTGGAGAAGTCACTTGTCTGGTGTTGAAATGCTGGGGTAGTTCTTGTTCTGAAGGGCAGTGGGAAGCTTTGAAGGCAGCACTGTGAAGCACCAAGGAGGAGCAATTTGTCCAGTGATGCCATCAGACATTGAAGGCCTTGGATTTGGCAAAGGGAATTGCTAGAGCACAGGGCAAAGGCCACAGAAATGTGTGTCCTGGGTGGTTTGTTGAGGACTTACCTGCTTCCCACTGAGCCTGGGGATGCAGATCTCCAAGGTGGCTCTGTTTGGATGGAGCTCTGCTTCAGAGCTGCACTTCAGGGGGGGACACTGTAATTGCCATGTGCTTTGACCATAATGATATGGGGGAAAGAGCAGGGGCAGCTGGAAGGAATAAATGAGATAGTGTGTGATGACTCCCAGCTCTTCTTTCTCCTGGGTGTTAGGTTTGCTGTGGGAGGCAGGAGGAGGGAGCAGGAGCCTGGGTCCCCTCAGCTGTGTGGATGCCCCTTTTTTGAGTTCTGGCTCAGCACTGGGATGCTTTTTAAAGCAGGGATCTGGAAGGGAGACCTGTCCCTGCTAGCAGGACAGTGCTGAACCCTTACCCTAACAAATCATTTGCCTCCCCATGCTCTAGGGTTGAGCAAATGGTCCCTGCAGAAGGGAACAAGTTGCTCACTCTTCCCCCTGCCCTTTTTCCTTGAGGAGAGAGGGCAAACCCTAATGAAGATGGGATCACTGGCACAGAAGGTGAGTCCTGTGGAGTTATTTCCAAAGCCCCAGTGTGTTGGATGAGGAGGGAGCTCCTCTGCCCCAGCTTCACCAGCTGGACAAGGGATGCTGTCCTATCCTGACCCTGCCTTAGAGCTTCTCAGTTGCCTTCAGGAAGGAGTGGATCTGGGTCTGCATCTGGGCAGCAGAATGGGATACCTCCCTTTGCTTCACAGAGTCACCTCTGGGGCAAAGCAAAGCAGTCATTTTTTGGGGACAAATTGGAACTTACATCCTGATTCCCTGCTCTCTGAACTGTGTTGTCCAATCCTGACCATTCTCCCCAACAACCACCCAGCAAAGACTCGTGTTTTGATGGCTCTTGTTACAAACCAGCCTGGTTAAAAAAGATCTTGGTGATTTTTCTCCTTTCCTCCCCCCCCC
>NW_009953298.1:47334-62360 GCF_000747805.2 Chaetura pelagica
CTGCCTCTCTTCCCCCCTATCATTACTGGGAAGAGATGTGGCAATTAGAGCTGGCCACCCCCGGGAGGAGGTGTGATCCACTGGCTTCTGATGAGTTTGCTGCTCATCTCCCAAGCTTTCCTGCACTCCCTCTGCAGTGCATGTTAATGTTGCACCCTTCCAAGTCCAGGAATGTCTGTAGAGATACCAAATGGTCTAGGCCATGGGTGGGTTTCATGCAGACTTCAAACCCCAACCATTCTATGGTTTTAAGAGACCCCTGGAGATCATCTGGTCCAACCTCCTGCTCTCTCCAGGAGCTCCATGTCCTCCCTGTGTTGGGGGCTCCAGAACTATTCACTGTGAAGGCTTCAGACCTCAAAGATGTGGTTGGTCTGCAGGTTACTGCTTTACTGACCAGAAGGTGGGAGGCCCTGTTGAAGTAGCCCCTCCTGATGGAAGATGCTGAGACTTCTGCTTTTCTGTCCTGGGCTCCAGCCAGTGGCTTTCCCAGTGGTCCCATCTTTGAACTCAGTTCTGCTTTTTGGCATTATGGTCCAGCTTTGTGTGGCAGGGCTGAGGGAATGAAGACATACCCTTCTAGTGACCACAGGAAAGCAAACCCTCCTACTAATTACTTGATGGGGATGTAACAGGCAGAGCATTTTGCCTAGATTTGTGTCCATGCTGCTGTTTGGCTTCAAGAACCCAGTGCTTCCAGCTTTTCATCTTCCTCCCTGTCCTTCCCCACGTCCTGGGCAGAGCTCTGTTCCAGGTTTTGGCCCTGCTGTGTCATCAGCTTGGTTCTGGAGTGGCAGGAGAGAGGTTTGGGTTTGTGTAGTGTTCCTGCAGTGGTTGGGAGCAAACCCCAAGGCTGGGGAGGTGACCAGTCCCCATCATTCTGCTCAGAAAGGAAGTCAGGGCAGCGTTAGGGTCGTGCTTGGACATGATGATCTTGAAGGTCCTTCCCAACCAGAGTGATCCTGTCATCTTTTGATTTGGATGCAAATGAGAGCAGCTGCCTGCTTTTCAGCTTGAGAGCCCAGTGAAAGAATCATCTTTGCCTCAGTTCCCTCAACTCAACTGCTCTGCAGCTGTAGGAACAGGCAGCTGCTCTGCTTTTGCCTTGAGTCTTTTGGGTTGTTTTGCTGTGAATTCCTGTTGGATTTCATCTGCTGGGCTGTGGGAAGCAACCCCCCTGCAAGCAAGGCAGCTGCTGAGAGGCTGAGCTGACCTTGCCAGGTTCCTCAGCAGAAGAAAAGCTATCCCAGCCAACTCAGAGTTGGGCTCCTGATTGGGCACCTCGATAGAAAAGATGATTCATCCAGTGGAAAGAAAAAACCAGAGCTGCTGTTTGATGGAGTGTTTGGCACCTCTTGGCTGAGCAGATCTTGGCACTCAGTAAATGTGCTGGCTCTGATGATCTTCTCAGCCTGGGTGTTGTTGGACCAGTCCTAAGCAAACCCAACTCTGCCTTGTCCTCCCTGGTGGTGCTTCAGGAACCTTTCCTGAACTTCTTTGCCCTCAGCCCATTTCCCACCTGCTCTACCAGGATTTTCTGGGGGAAAATTTGACCTCTCTGCACTCTTTCCTGGCTGCAACCTTTGGGTTTGCAGGAGCAGCTGTGAGTCTGGGTGGCAAGTCTCTGACTTGCTGTGCTTGTGTTCAGAGCAGACACCAGTGCTTCCCAGCCAAACCCCTTCCTACCACTGCCAGGAGCTCTGGGAGGGCTTGGGAGACCAGGACTTACCATTCCTGTAACGTGGGTAACCAGGATTGAGGCTGGGATGTGCCCTTTCTGGGGAACTGCTCCAACCACCACCTTCAGGTTTTCCAGGAAAGAGGAGAAAGGTGTAGCAAAACATACCTAATAATAGTAGCACTAATGGTAATAATAATGGTAGTAATAATAATAATAACAATAGTAATAACAATAGTAATGAAATAGTAATGAAATAATGATAATGATGATGATGATGATAATAATAATACCCCAAACTCTTCTTCCTGACCTCATTCCAAGAGCCAGCTCAGCAAGGTTCACTGACCTGCTGACCCTTCCTCTTCTCACAAGAGCCTTTCTCTTCATGTCCTTCTCACTGAAGGGGTCCCAGGGCAGACCCTGGCAGCTCGGGGTACCTTGTCCACCTGGAGCAGGTACAAGTCAGCACCAAGTTGTTGCAATCACCCCCCCACTTCAAGGGGAGTGGTGTCTGTTCACCTTGGAGCAGCAACAGGGCTGAATGAAACACCCTTCCAGAACCAGGTGTTGCTGTCAGGCTGCAGGGTGTGCTACACACACTTGTGGATGGAACCAGGCACAGGGACAACCCTTGGGCCACCATCCCCACCCTGAGGAGCAGAGAGTGGCTGGTCTGGGTGGTGGGAAAGCTTTGCCTAATCCATGTGCAACCAGCTTATCCAGAGCAAGGTGCAAAGGCTCCTGAGAGGGGTGGGTTGGATAACCCAGCCCTGCTGTCTCTCCTGCTGCTAGTTAAGGTTTTAGCAGCTCCTGGAAACAGTGGCACTTGCTGTTCTTTTACCAACTATATATTGCTCTGAGTTTGGAGAGCCTGAAGTGGTTCTTCCACCCTAACATTCAGCTTCTCTGCCTAACCAGGGGCTTCTCAGCTCCTTCCCTGGCAGAGGGAATACAGAATGGTTAAGGTTGGAAGGGACCTTAAGGATCATCTAATTCCACTCCCCCTGCCATGAGCAGGGAACCACTAGACCAGGCTGCACAAAACCCCCTCCAACCTGCCCTTCAACACCTCCAGGGAGGGGAAGATGTTGGTGTTTGTGCCATGGCCTTGCTGCCTGGCCCACCTGGTGCTGTTGGGTTGCAAGAGACCACAGCAGGTATCTTCCTCTATTTGCAGCCCAAAGATGAAGGCTGCTCACAGAGCTTGGTTTTATTTCCAAGGGATTATTGTTCTGCTGCAGAACTTCTGGCTCTCACAAGATAACCTGAGTGCCTCCCTGCTCTGCACCAGCCTTCCTCTTTGGCATGGAGCAGCTGGCATTTTGGCCTCAGCCAAGAGCTCATCAGGTGGCTGCTCTGAAAGGCAAAACACCCACACCAGGAGACTTTCTTTTCCCCTCTTTTCAAGGAGCCAAGGACTCTGGAGGTGTGTGCTGAGGGGAACTTGCAGCACACAACCCCTTGGAGCCCGTGCTGGAGGTGACAAACGTGTGTGTCTGGTAACTTCAAGGCTTTTGTGACCCAGAGAGGGGGTGAATCTCCAGCCTGGGAGATATTTAAGGCTGCTGGATGCATCTCTGCACAGTCTACTGTGCATTTTGTGCATGGAGGGGTTGGACTGGAAATGTCCAAAGTCTCCTCCACCTCATTTTTTCCATGGCTCTGTGCCTGATCCTGCTGATGCCCCCTGTGGTCTGCTTTGTGAGGAGGGAAAGGGAGAGAAAAAAGCATGATAGAACATGGAGAAAGGCAGCAAGATCCCTGCCTGCTGTGCTGGGGAGCAGCTGCTGGCTGGCTGTTCCCTCCTAGATGAATTAATTTTACTGGAGACACAACTGCTGTTGCTGGGAAGTTGCCAGATGGACCTGTGCATAGACTTGGGAATGGCAAGGGGGGGAATTTGGGAAGGCAGGGAGCCCAGGCTGCCAGGTGGCCCTGCCACTGAGCAGGACTATGGGAGGGCTGTTCTGGGGACTTTATTCTGTTGTTTCTCCCCTCAAGAGCAGCTGTTTCAGGCTTACCTGGATCATGACCATAATGAGATGGTTTCCTGTGGGCCTACATCCTCATGAGAGGCTGCACTTTATTCCTGACCTGTGTTTTCCTTTCATGCCAGGTGTTTTTAGGCCTTGAAATTCTTGCTGTGGGCTCCAATGGACAGTTAAGTCGAGGAGGAACTAAGTGTGGGATTAGTTCCCAGGGAGACAGGATGTGTGCAGGAGTTGTGCTCCCTTGGAGCTTTTGTGGGAGACAAGAATAGCAGGACTGATGCTGGGCCTTTCTAGAGGGTTTTTGTGCCTTCAGAGCTCTCTGCAAATGTCAGGCAGTTTGTCTGCTGCCTTGCAAGTGCTGCTGGCTGGGAAGGAGAAATCCTCCCCAAGTGAAGGATCCTTCCCAACTGCTTTGCAGCCTGTTTTGCCAAGTGAGACTTCAAAAAAAAGGGCAACCCTTAATCTGCAGGGACTGTGTGGGTTGCACAGATGCAGCCCAGCAAGGCTGAAAGGATGGAGGGGCTGGTCTGACCTCCCCAGGGGTCCTCTCTGGAGTTCAGGGCAAGGAGGGACCAGAGTGTCCATCCAACGAGGTGGAAAAGCTTTGTGAGCCACAGAGAGGAGGGAAGTGAAGCCCAGGGGTTGGAGCTGCCATGATGTCCTGTCTGAAGGGAGGTTTGTCACCTCATCTGCTGCCTCTGCCTGGGGAGGGAGGGCTTGCAAACCAGCAGAGGAGGGAGCTGTGCTCTCTTAGCAGCCTGCAAAAGCTGTCACTGCTTTTGCTCAGGGAGAAGTGTTATTCACAAACTGGCTTCCTGACCAGTCTCCTTGCTGGGCTGATTGCCCAGTTCTGCTCCATCAGGAGATTCATCAGCTCCCTTTGCAGCCCAGCTAGTCCTTGGGAAGGTTTGATGGAGCTTGGTTAATCCCAGATGGATCCTTGAGGGATCATTTGTACCAAGAGTTCTCAGAGCCAGGAAAAAAACCCCAAATAGTTTCCAAGCAGGTTTGGAAACCTCTGTTTTTCTAGTCATAGGAAAATGAAACAAAAGCCATTTTTTTCCCCCTGCTTTCAGACCAGAAAGTCATTGTGCATCTGGCTGGGTGAAATGTTCCTCAGAAGCTCAGGTGACATGTTGGAGAAGGTGATGGTGCTTGGGTGTTGTTTTCCTTGCTGTGCTCTGTTTTCCTTTAGAGACAGGGTGCTGAGGGCTCCAGCTGGACACTCAGTGTCCTCCCCTTCCCCTTTCCTTCCAGGGTTTTGGGTGGCTGACCCCAGTGCAGATGTGCTGGAGCTCCAACCCCACTGCAGGTGTGGATGATGGTGTCTTGTGTCTCCTGTGGGAGTCAAGACAAGTCCAAGTGCCTTGTGTCTTCTGCTCACAGACCATGGCTGGAGAGCAGCTGATGCATGATAAACTCAGACCTTCATTCTGCTGGGCAGTATCACCTGTATGGCAGCTCTGTCCACAGACCAGAGGTTTTCCTTCCCCTTGCCTTTCAGGGCTGCTGCAGGTGCAGGTTTGAAAGATCTGTTGATCTAACCAGCACTGTAAAGGTCTGGATAAGGTTTCTCAGGAATATGTTCTATTCCTGCCAAGTTACACTGGTCAAATATAAAGTTTTATACTAAGAAAGCTTCTTCTAGGTGTTGCTATAACCACTGGGCTGCTCAGACGTTACAGAGAGGGGTTAATTCCAGAGAAAGAGGCTTGAAAAGTGTGTTCACAGCACTCTGAGTTGTTTGCTGTCCCTTGCAGCTTTGCCTTTTCCCCAAACAAGTAGTGCTGGACTTGCCTCACAGGTAAGGGAAGCTGAGTCCCTGGGAGATCCAACACCTTGGCCCTGGCAGAGCTGTAATGAGATGAGTGCAGATTTGTGACCTTCAGAGTCATCCTTGGTCCAGCTGATGTGCTGTCCCTGGCATGGGAGGGATTTCTTTTCGACCCACAGGGGTTGGTTAAAGAAATGGGGTGTTCTCTTTGGCCTGGCTGCCCTGTGAGTCCCCATGCTGGGTTGTCTCTGGTGGGGTCCCAGAAGGATCCTCTGGGAACAGGAATGGAGGAGACACCTGGAAAGGATGTGTGGACCTTCTCTTGGTTATAGGACATCACCTGGGTCTGCTGAGGCTTTCTAGATTGCATGAACACCTGAACCTTGCTGGGGATCCCAGCTCCTGGACTGGGATGTGGCTTCTGGCTTTGCTGGTGTCTGCAGACAGAGGAAGGCTATGGCCATAGTGACTGTTGGACTGTTGCAGCCAGAATGCCTGCCCAGTCCTTGTGTGTCAGCCTTCCTGGTTGCAAACAGATTTCTCTCTTGCAGAAGCAGCTCTTGTTTCCCAAGGTTTCATCTCCTCCTGCTGTTCATTGCCCACCTGAAACCCTCCTTGTCTCCTGCTGGCCTTGTTGTCCTTCTAAGGGCAGCCAGGTGTGCTCCTGCTGCAGTGGGGAGAGGGATGGAGTCAGGATGGGGTCAGTGGTTGGCAGCTGATGGCTTCTTTTTGTCCTTCCATCTGTTCCCTCTCTTCCCTTTTAATGAGCTCAGGAGCCAGAGAAAGACTTTTCAAAGTGAGCAGAAGTCACAGCTGGGGTGCTTGGGTCCTGGCTTTCATCTTGGGCAGTCAGAGGCTGCTTGAATCAGACCTGCATCCTCCTGAGCTGCTCCTGGGACAGAGGCAGGACCAGGAGAGCCCAGCCCTGAGCTGGCAGCCCTGGAGCAGGGGGTCTGTCCTGCACTCTCAACCTTGCAGCTCAGCTGCTTGTGCTGATGGTTGCAGAGAGATGCCCACCTGGCTGGTCCCCCGACCCACTAGGCTGCCCAGCTTTTCATTTTCTCTCCTCATTCTTTATTTAATGTGACTGTTTTGTCTTCTGAAATCCCCAGCTGTTTTAAATGACATCAGTGGCTTGGCAGCTTCATTCTTTCAGGCCTTTGCTGCTGCCTCCAGAGCTGCCATCCTGTCTGCTCAACCACTCATGTAGTGAGTGATCCTTCCTTGCTGGGTGTTTGGGGGGCTTTTCATAGAATCATGGAATGGGTAGGGTTGGGAGGGGACCTTCAAGATCATCCAGATCCAATCCCTGCATGGGCAGGGACACCTCCCACCAGCCCAGGCTGCTCCAAGCCCCATCCAACCTGCCCTTCAACACTGCCAGGGATGGGGCAGCCACAGCTTCCCTGGGCAACCTGGGCCAGGCTCTCACCACCCTCACACCAAACAATTTCCTCCCCATGTCTCACCTCAATCTCCCTCTCCCAGTTTTAATCCCTTCCCCCTTGTCCTCTCCCTCCCTGCCCTTGTCCCAAGCCCCTCCCCAGCTTTCCTGGAGCCCCTTCAGGCACTGGAAGGTGCTCTAAGGTCTCCCTGGAGCCTTCTCTTCTCCAGGCTGAACACCCCAACTCTCCCAGCCTGGCTCCAGAGCTGCTCCAGCCCTGGGATCATTTTCATGGTCTCCTTTAGACCCTTTCCAGGAGCTCCATGTCCTCCTTGTGTTGGGGCCTCCAGAACTGGATCCAGTACTCCAGGTGGGGACTTTATTTTCCAGTTCCTTCAGAAGCAGTGGATGAATCCTATCAGGTCCCATTTTGGGGTCCTGTGTTTATCACAAAGCTGGTCTTTCATGAGTGGGATGGTTCCTCTCAAGGATAATCTGCAGGAGATGTTTGGGGCTGGTTTTGTTGGTGGTTCTTTGATTCCTGGTGGGTTTTTTTAGGATGTTTGGAGGATGAGAAGAGGTTCAAAGGAGGAACCTTAGGAGCTTGTTGAACAGTTCAGCTTGGACCATCTCTGTGTGGAAAATGAAAACCTGCCACACTGGGGTGTGCTGGGACTCAACGTGGAGACTTTGAAGCTGTGGGGCTTGAAAGCACCTCCAGGGTGTGGAGAGCAGAGGCTCTTAGGGATCCACCAAGTGCCCTGTTTAAGACTCAGAAAGCTCTGGCTCAAGTTCCAGCCCAGGATGACCCCTCTTCATGGCTGATCTTGAACACAAACTCCCAGTCCTTTTAGCAAAAGACTTTTGGCAACAAACACAGTCAAAATATTTGACTTAAGCCAAAGGCCAATCCAGTTGTCCCTTCATCCCAATTGCTTTGGGCTTTGGAGTCCAAACCCAGCAGCTGTGGCTGCTGCCTGGTTTGATTTGGCCTGTGAAGGAAAGTGCTCCAAGCAGGTGAAGCAACCTTGAGGTTTGTTTCTTTCTTGGTTCCTGCTTCAGTTTGCAAGTCCCTGGCCCAGCAGAATTGATGCTCTGGGTGCTGCAGCAGCAAGGAGACCAGCTCAGCCCTTTGGTGCTTCTCCAGGGATCAATATGACAAACTGCTCCTTCCATGGAACATGGCATGAGCTTTGTAGCTGTTGTGGTTGTGCCAGACCCTCCTGTGGTCTCAGGTTGAAATATGTGTCATGGGCTGGGGTTGTCCCATCCCTGTGCCCCACTTACAACTTGGGGTTTTTTCCTCATCTTCTTCTCCCTTGCTTCAAATCACAGAGCCACGTGTTGCAGGAGGGGCAGGAGACCTGCTGGGGCTGTGGATCACCAGCTTGCTGTGAAGCTGGGAGCCAAGGAGACCAGTCCTGCTGCAGATGGAGCTGCCAGCTGGGTGCCAGGAGCTACAGATGCTGTTTACAGGCCAGTACTCCCCAGCTTCTGGTGCCCCCTGGCACTGGGTGGGATGGGGGAAGCCCTGGTAGGGCTCAGGCAGCTGAGAAGAGCTGAGTGTGAGGGAGCAGAGACTGACCCATTCTCTGCCTCTGTGACCATGAAAGACCACTAAGCCCTGGTCCTGCAGCCTGGTGGTGCTGCAGCATGTGGCTGGCCTCTGCCATGGGCATTTGGGTGGGTTCTTGATGCTAAGATGCTTTTTGGTGAGGCCAAGACTAAGGATGAATCACAGAATCCCAGGGATTGGAAGGGACCTGGAAAGCTCCCCCAGCCCAACCCCCCTGCCAGAGCAGGGGCACCCAGAGCACATCACACAGGAACGTGGCCAGGGGGGTTGGAATGTCTCCAGAGAAGGAGACTCCACAGCCTCTCTGGGCAGCCTGGCCCAGGGCTCTGGCACTCTCACAGCAAAGAAGTTCTTCCTGAGATTCACATGGAACCTCCTGGGCTCCAGTTTGCACCCACTGCCCCTTGTCCTGTCACTGGACATCACTGCACAAAGCCTGGCTCTGTCTTCCTGACACTGCCCTGAACAGATTGGTGCCCATGGATGAGTTGGCCCCTCAGTCTCCTCTTCTCCAAGCCCAACAGACCCAGCTCCCTCAGCCTTTCCTCAGCAGGGAGATGTTCCCCTCCCTCCAGCATCTCTGTGCCTCTGCCCTGGGCTCTTCCCAGCACTTCCCTGTCCTTCTGGAACTGAGGGGCCCAGAACTGGGCACAACATCCCAGACGTGGCCTCACCAAGGCAGAACAGAGGGGCAGGAGAACCTCCCTGACCTACCAACCACCCCCTTTCTAACCCACCCCAGGATCCATTGGCCTTCTTGGCCACCAGGGCACATTGCAGGTCATGCTCATCCTCCTGCCCACCAGGACCCCCAGGTCCCTTTCTCCTGCCCTGCTCTCCAGCAGCTCAGCCCCACCCTGTACTGGTCCATGGGGTTGTTCTTCCCCAGCTGCAAAGCTCTGCACTTGAAGTCAGTGTCAGCCCCAGAACAAGTACAGAACCACCCTGTACCTGTGCAGGTGATCAGAGCCCTTGACACTCTGTGTTCAGGCAGAGCTGCTGTGGCCAGACCTAAGTCTCCACCCAAAACCCACCTCCCCATCCCATGGTCTCCTCCTCACTCCCTGCCTCACCAACCTCTGTGTCAGGGCTTCCCCTTGACCTGTGATTCACTTCTTGAGGCTTGGAAATCTGCTGCTGTTTTTACACAAAGGCAGGTGGCTGGATTAACTGGTTTTATGGGATTAAGGAAAAAAGAACAACTAGGAGGCATCACAGTCATTTGGGCCAAGGACTTTGTTTTAAACAGCAGTTGGGGGTGGGGGGAAACACCCTCAATTTATTCTGTTCAGGTCTCATGGCTGCACAGTTAATGTCAGGGTCTCCAAAAGGCAGGGACTTGAAATATTGTCTTGATTTAGAAGAGGAATGACTAGAGAAGCAGTTCAGGGCTTGGACAGGGGATATAAGCTGAGTAAAAAGTGAGGAGACCAAATTGGTTCCCAACGTGGGAAGAAAAAGGAGGCAACTTGATTTTTTCCCTTCTTTTTCAGAAGGAAACAAATACAAATCCTGCTTGGGCTAAAGGGGGTCACAGAGTCACAGAACCCCAGGGGTTGGAAGGGACCTGGGAAGCTCCCCCAGCCCAACCCCCCTGCCAGAGAGCAGGGGCACCCAGAGCACATCACACAGGAACGTGGCCAGGGGGGTTGGAATGTCTCCAGAGAAGGAGACTCCACAGCCTCTCTGGGCAGCCTGGCCCAGGGCTCTGGCACTCTCACAGCAAAGAAGTTCTTCCTGATTTGGGAATTATGGCCTGCCTGTTTGGGACTTCATGAGGTTGTAGTTGAGTGATCTCACTGCAGCCATTTGGTAGGAGATGTTCTGAGAGCATCTCAGCATCTGAGAGCATCTCATCTCACCCATCTAAAATGCCCTTTGTTGAACTGAGGGCTGGAGCTTCTCCCTCATGGGTGAGGGTGGGGGGGATAGATGTTCCCACCTGCATCCCTGTGAGCATCCTGTGCCAGCACTTCCCTCTCAGCCCTCTTTGCAGCCCCTGTCACTGCTGCAGCTTTGTCCTCTGCAAGATACCAAACGTGCCCAGTGGGTTTGATCTGGATCTGCTGATCTACTGGAGAGAGTCCAAGAGAGGCTCTGAGGGTGGTGAAGGGACTGGAATGTCTGATGAGGAACATCTGAGAAACCTGGGGCTGCTCAGTCTGCAGAGGAGAAGGCTGAGGGGGGATCTAATGAATGTCTCTCAATACATGAGGGCAGCAAGAAGGCAGGACAAGCTCTTGTCACTTGTGCCCGGGGACAGGACGAGGGGCAGTGGATTCAAACTGGAGCCCAGGAAGTTCCACCTCAACATGAGGAAGAACTTCTTTGCTGTGAGGGTGACAGAGCCCTGGGACAGGCTGCCCAGAGAGGTGGTGGAGTCTCCTTCTCTGGAGCCTTTCCAGCCCTGTCTGGATGCCTTTCTGAGTGACCTGCCCTGGTTTGGGTCCTGCTCTGGCAGGGGGTTGGACTGGATGATCTCTGGAGGTCCCTTCCAACCCCTGACATGGTGTGAAAAAGATGTTCCTGCTGTGCCTGTTCCAGAGCCCTCCAGGGGCTCTGGTTTTGGTGTTCAGAAGCTCCCCTGGGAGCCTTCAGCAGGGCTTTTGGGGGCTTCTGGCTGGTGCTCAGCATTTCCCAGGGGGTTTGGGGAAGGATCTTCAGCCCTGTGGAGCATTTCCTTGTGTGGACTGAGTTGTCTGTGCCTCTAAGGAGAGCAGGTCCAAGAGTCTGGTTGGGTCAGGCCCTGTTGGGATGCAGAAGGGTGGTTTGCCTGGAGTGTTGGGGTGGCTGGTTTTGCTTCTGGGCTGTGCACAAGTGTGATCCCCTCTCTGCTTCCCCAGGATGAAACGGGTCCTTCTTTGACTCAGAAATGCAGAGAGTCATTTTTTGGGAGCCATGTGTGAATGGGAAGTGGTGGCTCCAAGTGGTGACAGTGGATATTGTGAAGGAAAACAGGTGAGCTTGCCAGGGTGGGAGGGTGTTGGCAAGGGGAAGAGGGGCTTGTTGGTCCTCCTGGGAGCAGAAGTGGCTGTGCACAACCTCAGGGATGGAGAGGGTGTTGGTTGATGGAAACCCTGTGGCCTCCTCTGCCCCCAAGCATCTGGGCTGGTGTGTATTTCAGCCTCTGGGCCCTCTTCTTGAAGGTGTGGGGCTCTGCTGGGGGAGCTGGCTGTGGCTGCCCCATCTCTGGCAGTGTTGAAAGGCAGGTTGGATGGGGCTTGGAGCAACCTGGGATGGTTTGCTTTATGGCTTTTCCATCTCCAACCACAGCAAAGCCCAGGGCTGGGTCCAAAAGCTGAGGCTCTAATCTTCTCCACCCTGCAGGGCATCCTGGACCACGTGTGTAGCTTTGCAAAAAGAAAGTGTGGACACCCTTGGTGGCTTTGATTTCAGGTCAATGACTGTCCCAAGCTGGCAGCTTGGCAGGGCTGTCTGGAGCCATCAAGAGCTACATGGTTGTGGTTGTTAGAGGTGAACTGGAGTGTTGTTTTTACATCCTGGTGTGAGAAGCAGAGTGTTGGGGTGGTTTTTTTATATATACCCTAGGGTCAGGAATATAATAGTTTAAGAGAAGTGAGATCTCTGCACATTCCAAGGACACCTGGGGTGGTTTATCACATGGTGGAGGAGCCAGGGTTATGGTGGAGGAGCCACAGGACAGGCTGGTTGTGGCTTCTCCTTGCTCAGGAGCTCTGGCTGGTAGGGAACACCTGCCCTGGCATCTCTTTGGGCACTGCAGTGTCTTCCTGTCCCTCCCAGTCCCCTTTAGCTAGAACATGTCATCATCTGCAGTGCTCACCTTCTCTGACATCAGAACTGAAGCAGCTTTGCCATGAGTTTTGCAAAATGCTGGAGCCCCCCAGGGGCTTTGTGTGCAAACACTGAGAGAATCCAATAAAGCTGCTTTTGTTTTTTTTCTGCAGAGAGCACTGGTCCCTTCCTGCTCAGTCCCCAAGGTCTCTGCAGCTCCTCTTTCCCAGGGGCTGCAGCAGCTTTTTCCCTGTTGCCTGCCAGGGTTGGGTGTTTTTTTTTTGTCTGGCTGTTTGAAGCCCTGGCAAAGGGGAGTTTCCCCTCCCTCCTGGTGGGAGCAGGTTTTGCAGAGGTTACCCAGGCTCTCCCTCTAGTGCTGCAGGGAGGCTGAGGAGCATCTCTAGCTTGGGTGGCTGGAAGGAGCTCCTGCAGAGACTGTCTTGATGTGCTCCTACCATGTGGTGACCTCTTCAGGGTTGTAATTTGGAGTTTCCCCAGGGATTAACCATGTTGGTGTGTGTGCTGGGCTCCTTGTCCCTCCAGTTTGGTATGTCCAGCCCAGGGTCTGGCAGTGACAGATGGAGATTTGCCTGAAATAAGGGACTTGTGTATGGAAGTTGAGATGTGAGAAGAGAAGCCAAGGAGAAAAAGACTTTAGAATCATGGCATGTGCATAAAAAAAATATCAGTGTATGTTTCTCCTGCATGTTTGAGGTCCCCTGACCCTGGTTTCTTTGGTACTTTGACCTCTGCTTTGGGTTGAGCCTGTCTGGGATAAAACCTGCCTAAATTTTGTGCAACGTCTTGATGGGTCTTAATCTCCAGGAGAAAATATATTGAAATATGTGGAATCCATCTCAGTGTCCACCTGGTAACATGGGAGTGGAGGAGCTGACCTTGGCCTGCTGGTCTGAGGGGGGTGGAGGGGAAAGTGGTGGCCCAGGAGAACTGCAGGGGACATCTTCCCCTGGTTACCTGAGCTGTGTTTCCCTCTGGCAGGTAATGACTGGCTCATCTCTGGCAGTTCATGACTGGCTCAGCTTTGTAGCTGCCTAGGAACATCAGGAAAAATACTGAATATAAGGAAAAATACTGAATTGTCCTCTAGGTGTTGTGGTCTGAGGCCCAAGTGTGGTGGGAGGAGGAGGATCCCAAGTCATTGCTCATGCTGAAGGTGAGTTTTTATTGCATGCATTTGTATTTTGTTGCTCAGCCCTTGGAAGAGACTGTACCCTGAGAGATCAGGAAAATGTGCCTCTCCTGTGAGCCAGGATGAGCTTTGCCCAAAGGCTTGTTGTCACCCAGGGACATGGGACACTTCTTGCCAGGTGAAGGGCATTCATGACTGTGGGGCTCCTCAGGGTGAGTTATTGAGACAGGACCCTTTCTCCCTGGGCTGTGGGGATGCTGTTCTTTTGGATAATCAGTTCACACTTGGCTGTCCCATGGTGTTTGCCCAAGTTGGAGGTGTCCTGATTCCTAATGAAAGTAGTGGTGGTGCTTCTTGTCAAGGAATGACCTCCATGGGTGTGATTTTGAGGTGCCATCTCATGCAACCTCAGCTTTCTACAGCAGGGAAAACCACCCAGGTCTGTTTTCCTGGTTGCCAGAAGCATCTCTGGCCTTGGAAATGGAACAGGAGGGATGTTTGCTGAGGACTCAGCAAGCACTGCCCTCCCTTTAGCTCTGGGAGGACCAGGCAGAGGGACACAGGTGAGATGCACCTGGTTGATGGAACCACAGGGTGGATGGAGCTCAAAGCCCACCTGGAGCTCCTCAGGGAAGGGAAGTCTGGGCTCAGGGAAGTGTTCAGGGCTGGGTCTGTCAGGCTGTGCTGATGGGGGTTGGTTTATGGCAGTGTTACCCTGAGGAAGGGCAAGGTGGGCTGTGCAGGGGTGTCAGCCTGTGCCAGGTGCTGGGCACACAGGTGAGCTGGGGGGGGAGAGGAAAGCACAAGAGTCCCTTTTGAGGGCAGTGCTGGTGCTTCTGTGGATGGTGTGACTTGATTGGAAGGCCATTCTGCCATCCTGGGGGTTCCCAGGTGGCTCCTTTCAGGATGGGTCCTGCCTGCCAGCTTAGCCCTGGGAGGAAACCCCTTGGGTTCTGCTTTGAATCCCTCTCATTCTCTGCTCCAGCCTAGCACAGAGGGATGTGGCTGGAGCTGGGGAGGCTGTTGGAGGCCATTTCACTGCCTGCTTGCTGTGCCTGTGCTGTGCTTTCCCTGCACAGCCAGCTCTGGAGTGGGTGCCAACTCTCTGCCCTGCTGGGGCAGCAGGAGGTGGGCAGCACTGGGAGAAACCTTTGTGGCACCAAGGATCAGGCCCACCCAGATCCTTCAGCCAAGCAGTTTATTGACACTCTTGCAAGAAGGGGTGAGCTAAACAAGCAGGCACCCCCATAGGCAGGTGAAGAACTGTTTATCTTCCCTGTTCCCAAAGTTCCCTCCCCTGGTTCCCCACTCACTGGGCACTCCAGGGTTTCCAGCCCATCCAGTGCTTCTAATTATCCTGTAAGTTTCCCACCCCTGCTCACACATCCCATTCTAGCAGGTCACTTTTTACCTTTTAAGGTATAATTTTGACCTTCCTTGCCCCCTTGGCTGCCTTCCCAATTCATAAAACAATCTGCACCCACTGGTGTCACCTGCCCCGAGGAGCAGGACAGAAGGGGCTTTGTTGGGTCTGATCTCGGGCCATCAATCCTGCTCCAGGATCCTCCAGATGGAGCCCAATTCAGTCCCTCAGTTTCTTGGACCACAAACCACCCCCAGGTGTCCTTGGGATGTGCAGAGATCTCACTTCTCTTAAACTATTATATTCCTAACCCTAGGGTATATATATATATATAATATATATATATAATATATA
>NW_009953298.1:62377-66956 GCF_000747805.2 Chaetura pelagica
TGACACTCTGTTTCTAACACTAGGATGCAAACCCAACACTATTTTTCATTTCTAACAGCACAAAGCCAGGTGAGCTTGTTTTTTGGAAGAGCTTGGGCATGTTCCCAGGGCTGTGGGAACAAGAGGGGCCATGTCCCCCATGGTTTCCTCCTCCCCTGGGCAGTCCCTGCTGTTGCCATGGATGTGTTGGGGCTTTGTTGCTTCAGGAGAGGGCAGCTGGTAGCCAGGATCTGGTATGTGAGAGCCAAGGTGGGGGGTGCTGGTGGTGTTTTGGGGGTGCCCGTGGTTGTGTCCCCCCCCCTTTTTCCCAGCTGGAATAGGGAAGGTGGCTTTTTGGTGCTGGAGGGTCCAGCCAGCCCAGCCTCAGGCTTTTGAGCTTCAGCAGAGACCTGAGGCTTCTGGAGAGTTTGTGGGGGGGGGAGGAAAAGTGAGGACCCCCCCCCACCCCCATGTTGGGGGGTGCCCCCTGTGTGAGCTGGGGAGAGGCAGGGGGGGCTGCATGTGGGGCAGGGGGGCCTTTGTCTTGCCAAAAAACCCCTCTCCTGGCAGGAGGCTGAGCTCATCCTGCTCTGCCCTGCAAGGAAGCTGCCTTTTTTTGGGGGGTGTAGGAAGTGGGGCATGGAATTTTAGGGATGAGATTCTCTCTGGAGCAGGGTGAGAGGTGTGTGTTTGTCTTGGGGGGGCTGGGAGTTGGAGCCCCCTTCTCCCCACACCCTGGAGCCTGACAGGGAGCAGCTTTGTTCCCTGAAAGAGAAACTTCCCCCACGTCTTCTTTTGCCTTTCCTGGAGCTGTACCTGCTTGCTGCAAGGGAAACTTCCTACATTCTGTTCTTCCCATGGGATGCAGCTGTGACTGGGGAGGGGACAGAGCCTGCCTGGTCCTGCTCTCCTTGTCCTTTGTAAATGAGGGATGAGATGCTTGATCCTTGCTCTGTTGATAAACTGGGGTTAAAAATGAAACAGAAGGCTTAGCTAGAAGTGACTGCAGAGCCACCTCACCCTCTCCTTGGCTTTTCAATCTGGAGGTGATTTCCTGAGAAGCAGTTCTTGCATCTAGGGAACATGCTGAGCTATTCCAGGAGGGTGCAAACTGCTCAGGACAGGTTGTCTTGCCTTGCCCATGGACTGAAGGATGGGAAATAAACTCTCTGAAGCCCAAGTCTGCTAAGGAACACCTTGGGCTTACAGCCAGTGCTGTTGTATTACAGTGGGAATCCAGTAAACATGGAATATTTGCTCTTCTGGCAGCCAGTTGTGTGTGGTGGGTAATGGGGTCTGAGGCTGGAGCCAGGCAAGGGGAGGTTGGGGGGGTTGGTGTTCATGCCTCTGCTCTGGGTTGTTTGTCTGCCTGCAGTTTGGCACCTTGGGATTCAATTCATATGGATGGAAGGTCCTTTGGGAGAGCTGGGCATGAATACTCAGCTGTTTCACTGAGAAGGGTTTTGAAGGTGGAGGTGAACCCAGCTTGGCTTGGCTGGAGGTTCAGAGGAGCAGGGCAGAGGGCTCTGCTGCTGCCTGGCCCCTCAGGGGGGAAAGGGGGTGCAGCCTGTGCTGGGCACTGGGAGTTGATGCTGCAGGACCCAGGAGAGGGTTCAGCAAGGGAGGGAGGATGGTTTTTAGGGATGCTGGCAGTGCCAGCTTGGGTGTGCAGCTGAACAAATCATTGGATGGCAGCAGAGCAGAGGCTCAGCTGCTTTAGAGCCCCCAGGGAGCAGAGAACTGTTCACTCACCTCTCCTTGGCAGGCCAGTGCAAGTGGCAGGTCCAGGCATTTGCTGTGGAGTGAGATGTCACCTGTGGCAAGAACCTGATATCCCCAGGAGTCTGATTTCCATGAGCTTTGGGTGCAGCAGCTACTCCCAAGCAGCACTGCTGCCCTGGATTCCCCACTGCAGAGTCAGCTCTGACCCTTGGGTGTCTCTTATTCCTGACCTGGGGGGGGTCCTTGAATAGTCCTTTGCCTTCTGTTTTTCCACCCCAAGGTTCTTGAGCTGCATGAGAAGCTCTGATGCTTTGCCAAGCAAACTGAAATGTGGTCTGGATGCCAGAGAAGGAGTAAATAAAAAGTTGGTGCAAGTTGCAAAGCCAGGATAGAAGAGGACAGATGCTGGGAGAGGGGAAAATAGGGCTGTAAATATGTAAAGCAGGAGCCACAGCTGTAAATTATAGCATGTGGAGCTGGGGAATCTCCAGCAGAGCCTTGGGAAGGAGCTTGGTCCTCCTCCCTGTCAGCTGAGAGCTGAAGTTTATTCAAGGAAATAACAGGGATGCCTGACATTGGGCTCTTCATGATCTCAGCTGTGGCAGAGCTTTTGGAGTAAATTGCAGGATGACAGCAATGAAGTGAGAAAATACAGAGGGCCTGGAGTAGAAAGATGACAGGTGAGGCTTCCTGGGTGGCAGGACTTGATTTGGAAAGCTCTCAGCCACTGAGCACTGGGCTGGAGGGGCAAGAGATTAGGCCTGGAAAATCTGCTTCTCCTTTCCAGGCCTCCTTGAGATGCTGTTTAGATGGTCATTATAGCTAAGAAGGTGATTTCTAGGCAAGAAATGTGATCTTGCCACTTAAGCCTGAAGAGAACAAGATGATTTAGCTGAACAAAACTGCTCAGCAGCATTCTGATCCTCACTTTGCACAGATTTCCTGTCCCCCTCTTCCAGCAAAGTGTAATGGGAAGGCAAATGAACCAGTTGCTCCCAGGGAGAGATGGTTCATCTTTGTGGAAGAAGAGAGGTTGGTGGTGTGTAGTGAAGCAGAATTTAGCCAGAATTCAGTCTGTGCCCCTCCAAGAAGGGCTGGGCATCGTGCCCTGAGTGTGCAAAAACCTCCCCCCAGCCTTTTCAGTGGGCAGGGGGATGTGTTGGGATCAAACCAGCCCAGAGGCTGGAGCTGCTGCTTCAGCACCAGGGATGGGGAGTCCCTGGGAATCAGAGCACGTGGGTTGGGGACACCCCCAGGGTCTGCCTGGACATGGAGCTGTGTCCTTCCCATCCAGCTTCTCTTCCTTCGTGTCCATTTTGCTGTTGATTCTTCATTTCCTGCCTTTCCAGCATCCCCAGAGAGCTGCTCAGTTGTGTTTCCCAGGGGAAGCTGTTGGGCATCACAGAGCAGAGGGATTTGGCTGCTTCAGGGCTGTGTCCAAGTGCTCCCATCAACTTGTTCCCCAGCACAGCTTTGCCCAGCTGAAGGGGCACTGAAGGGCCCCTCAGGGCCTGGGGTTGGGCTGAATTTCCCAGCTCCTGGCATGACTTGGGGGTGTGAGGAGCTCTGCCTTGTGCCTACAGGTCATTTGGCTGGACCAGCCTTTTCCATGGGTGATGCTCAGAGGTTGTTGTTGCTGCCCTGAGAGGTGAAGGTGCCTGGGAGGTCAGGAAGGTTTGGGCTGGCAAAGCAGCTGGTGAGTTGAGTAGCAGGGGCACAGCCAAGCAGGGATGCTGGGGTTGCTGAGAGCAAGACTGAGGGACCAGCACCAGGTTGGGCTTTGAGATGCTGAGGTCCTTGAAAGCCTTGTATGGGTTTTGTGTCCTGTCTGCCATTCAGCTCCACAAAGAGACTTTGCAGAAGCCCTTGTGGCTTCCCTGGCAACTCCTCCAGGCACAAAATCTGACTGCAGATGTCCCATTTGTCTGCAGCAGGCAGTGAATCTTTCTCTGCTGAGCAGGTGAGGCCCTGAGGTGGCTTCTGATGTGTAGGAGCTGTTGGGGAGGAACACAAGGTGCCCACCCTGTGAGTGCATCTCAGACCAAGCCTGAGATGCTTGGTGGATCTCACATTGACATGTGCCTCCAAGTTCTGCCTTCTCAGGTGGGAAGCATCACCCACCATCCAGATTCCTTCCCTTGGGCACCCAGGGGTGTCACATCAGAGGTTTCTTTGCCTGAGGTCCCCAGTGCACCCTGACCTGTGGCTGGATACCACGGGGGAGAGACATTGGGAGTGAGTTTCCACAGGCTGGCTGGAGAGCCAGGTGGTTTTCAGGGCTCAGATTCTCTCTGCTTGGATTGTAACCCCTAAAAAACCATGTGTGTTGGTGTTCCAGCTGAGGGTTCCTTGCTCCCAGCTCAGCAGGAGTGATGGTTTGGGTTTGCCTGTGACCCAGGGTCTCCTGAGGAGCTTTTGTGCTGAAAAATGTGGGAAGCTCCTTGGCAGCTGAAAAGCTCTTCTAAGTTGGGTGCTGGTGGGTGAGGGGGTTTGTGGGGTTGATGGGAACAAGCTCATCAGATGGGGAACAACAGAGGACACCCCAGAGGAGCTGCAGCAAAGGGATGATTCACCTGCTCTCTCTGCCCTGATGTGATCAGGGCCCTGCAGATCAACTTCTCCTTGGGGTGGGACTGGCTGGGGGGGTCAACAGCCACTCTTCACTAGGTTAGTGGGCCTTTCCTGCCCTGGTGACCTCTTCTCCCAAGTGAGTAAGGAGAGGACTAGAGGAAAGGGTCTGAAGTTGTGCCAGGGGGGGCTCAGGCTGGGTATGAGGAAGAATTTCTTTACTGGAAGAGCAGTCAGGTCCTGGCACAGGCTGCTCTGGTGGGGTCACCACCCCTGGAGGTGCTCAAGAAACATGTAGATGTGGCACCTG
>NW_009953298.1:67291-74810 GCF_000747805.2 Chaetura pelagica
GGGTGGATTGGGTTTGGTGGGGGTGGGTTGGGTATTTTTGAGTGGACAGTTGGACTTAATGGTCTTAGAGGTCTTTCCTGCCCGTGCCAGGGCTGTGACTCTGTGCTCCACACAGGCTGAGGAGCTTTGCACAGCACCCTGTGAGCCTGGGCAGTGTCTCCCCACGTTCAGAGCAGGAGGAGCCCAGCAGCAGGGAAAAAGAGCAGGTTCTGAGCTCTCCCCTTCCTTGAGGTCCTGCTAAAACCCTCCTCTGCCTGTGCCAGTTGGGGAGAAGGAGGCAGAGGCCAGTTCCCAAGTCTTGTACTGGTCTCAGGAGCCACCAGCCCAGTGACAGTTGCTGGGGGGGGGGGCAGCAACACCAACGGTTTCCTGCCTGGAACCAAGGAGCCCCTGGGGGTTCAGGCAGGACCACTGGGCACCAAACCAAGTGGATCCTCCCAGAGAAGTGGGAATCACCTGCCATAAGGTATGTGTGGCCACCGAGCAAGGAGGAGGCACTTCTGACAGCAGCTGTGGGCTCCTGGGGCAGGATTGAACTGGGCTAAGAGCAGGTAGAAGGGTTTTTAATGGGCTCTGAAATGATGGTGCAGCTTGTAGTGATGAGAAAAGGCTTCAAACTTTGGGTACATGGAGCCAAGGGAGCCTGGGGGAGGAAGCTTGGATTGTCCAGAGTGACCTGCTGGGATGCATCTGGGTTTCCTGAGGCATGGCAGGAATTTCTACCCCAGCCCTGAGCATCTTTCTTCATTGCTCTTCTAGGTGGTGGGAACAGAGCTGGTTCCTCTGCCCCAGGCTCCACACGTTCCTCCTCTGCACCTCAGTGCCCTGAGCCTGAAGCAGGGAAAGGGGGAACTGGAATTGCAACCCTTCCTGGTGGGGAAGAGAGGTGGGAAAGGTGGAAATCCCCCCTCACCACACAGGGATGGTGGGTTGGAGCTGCTCTGTGTCCTGGTAGATGGGGTTGTTTTTTCCTGCCTTTACAGGGAGATGTGGCTGGTTTTTGTTGTTCTGCTTTTCTCCTCCTCATCTGGGAGGCTGATCCCTGCAGGCTGTGGGGCATGGGAACTGTGGGACTGTGGAAGGGCCTGGGATGGGGATGTGGGGGTGGGAAACTCCCTGGAAATAAGAACTGTGGGCAGGATTCATTTCAAGTGAAGTGAAATTACAGTTAGAAGATTGGAGCAGAGCATGGAGTTATTCTCAAACCCCAGCAATAAAACCCTGAAATCCAGATGAATGTTCTATCATCCCCATTAGAATTGTTTCCCTTGGAAAACAGTTCTTTCCAGCTTTAAATCCTGGCCCTTGCTGCAGCATGGCCTGGTGCCCACAGAATGGGGCTGGGCCTGTGTTTCTTAAGGGAAGGCAAGGAAACAGCAGCCTTGTCAATTCCTGAAACCATAAAGAGCCCAACAAGATGGACATGGGTGATGATGTAGCTGTTTGGGGAGTCAAGGGATAAAGTTCCTTGCCTGGCTTGCAGGGTGTGGGTAAAACTTGAAGCCAAGGGTCACCCTTGGGTGGGTGGTGTCTTGCTGGGTGCAGGAAGGGCACATGAAGGAGCTGATGTGGGATGAATGGAAGCAGGAGGGAATATGAGCTGTGTTTTGGCTCCATGTCAGGATGGAAAAGCTTAGAGTAGAGCTGAGTTGGAGAGACTTTCAAGTCCCAGAAAAGAAGAAGAGGGTAAATCCATTGGTCCAGTTAGCCAGAAGGGGAAGGGAAGATCATTCCTGGTCCAGCTTAGCAGATGCTGGAGGTGGTTACTTCTAATTTTGGTCAGTGCTTGAGACCCTTGCACACCCACTTGGTGTGAAACAGATGAAGGGAGGTGCTCACCAGGCTATTGACTGGAAGAAGGATGGTCCACAGACCTGTTAACCTGTGCTGCTTTTTGGCTGAGGATGCTGGAGAAGACCTTGGGATAAAGCCTTCAGTGGCCCTGCTTTCCCAGAGGTTGCATTTCTATAGGAACTCATTGTTTCAGGCTTTTATTTCTGCTGTTAAAGCCTCTAATGTCTCTAGGGAGCCTGGAATTTGGGTGTTAATCAGTGAACATTAGGGCCCTCATACTTCATGGAGAGATGTTCTTGGGCCCTGTGGTAATTTCATGCCTGGCAGGAGTCATATTTGCTGGCTAATTTTTGTAACTTAAAATCACCCAATTAGCCTTGAGAAACTAATAGCTCTTAATCAGAGTATTGAACCCTTCTGGTCCATTAGCTGGGAACATCAGCAGGCTCCTGGCACGTGGAGGGGGTGGGCATTTGGTTTGCAAAGCAGGCAAGTGATCTCATCTCTGCTCATGCTTGGGGCAGTGGTGAGCCAGGGGTGGAAAGGGGGTTCACATCCCATCAGCTGCTCTTGCAAAATGAAGCAGCTCAATGACACCTCCCTCCCTTTAGTTAATCATCCCAGGAAATGGGGTTCCAAAAGTGATGGGGAGGGGAAGAGGAGGGGTGTGAGCAGGTCCTGGTGTGTGTGGCTCCTGGGACCACAGTGAAGGGCTGTTTTGGCTCAGGGCATGTTTATTCTGGGCTTTTACTGCTCTGAATCTTCATTCTGCCTCTGAAATATGGTCTGGTCATGAAGTGGGGAGGGTGTGCTTGTGTTTTCCACTTGGGAAGCACATCCCAGCCTGGAGGGGCAGGGGTGGCCTTTGGATCTGCCACCCGTGGGATTTTTTTGGATGTTAAAAGTCCTGCTGTTGCTTCTTGCAGGTGAGCTGAGGCATGGCCAGCAGCAAGCTCCATCCATCCATGGGGTCCTCCAAAGCAGCTGAGGGGTTCCACAGCAAGGTGGGAGCAGCTCAGCATCCAAAGCTGCTCAGAGAGGCAGAGGAGTCTGTAACTGTAAGTACCTGCTGGGGCCAGCTGGGAGCTGCTGGGGCTGGAAACTCCCTCCCCTCTGCCTTCCCCTCCTTCTGCCTGGCAGCACTGAAAGCAGAGACCACCTCCCCATCTCCTTGCTGCCCTCTTGGAGGTCGTGGTGCAGTGAGTGGGGTTTGGCCCATGTGCTGCTCCAGGGAAAGTCCAGGCTCTTGCCTGGAGGTGCCACTGGAGCCAAGTGGAATGAATGAATGAATGAATGAATGAATGAATGAATGAATGAATGAATGCCCAGGGCACTGCAACATCTGAAATGTGACTCTAGGCTTCTTCCCACCCTCCTCAGCTGGGCAGTAGCCTCTTGTCATGCTGCCCTCACCCTACCTGCCCAGCAGGCAGGTGGGGCAGCTCAAGCTCTGCCTGAAGACTTGAGACACAGGCAGAATGGGTCCCAAACCAGGGTGTCACACCCTGGGGGGAGCACAGAGCCAGCCCTGCAGGCAGCAGTGGAGTCAGGGCAGTTCTTCCCATCCCCAGATGCACCTTCTGCTGAGTGGAGCTCACTTGGCAGGAGATGACCTAGTGCTGAGGCTCTGCCAAGGAGACATCTCTCTGTGCTGCTGTGGAGGCCAGAACAGAGAGAAAACAAGTGCTAATTAAAGAGATGAGTAAATCTTGGACACATTCCTCCTTGCATCAGGCTGGGGACAGTGCTGCTCTTCTCCTTTCCCCTGCCTCACCCAGCAGTGACATCTCCACCCTCCTGCTGGTGGTGACCAGTGGGCAAGGATGGAGTTGGGGGGGTTTTCTGATCACTCCTCCCCACTCTCTTCCAAGGTTGCTGGCTCAAAAGGGGGGTGGGAAATGCCCAAAGAGCAGAAATCCCCAAATATGTCACATCAAGGAGAAGCTAATGGGACAGAACCACTTGGTTGCAGCACATGGGTTCTGCTCTACATCATTCATTTCCTCCTGGTAAATAATTCAGCAGGTACCTGATGGGACTTCCAGGACTCTCCTAGTGCCTGTGGTCACAAATTATTTAGCAGTGGCCCATGGAACAAGAAAAGCCTTTCTAAACAAAGGCATTTCTGGAGCTCTTGCTGCTGGTTTTGCTTTCCAGCTGACTCCCTCTGCCTTCCTGAAGGAGATGGCTCTCACCACCCAGCAGAGACTGGCCAGCACCAGGGAGGTGAAACAGCCCCAGGTTCTCCAGCTTCTAGACATGAGTGAGACATCCCATCAAAAGGTAGCCTTTTCCTGCCCCTTTTCCTGCCCTTTTCCTGCCCCTTTTCCTGCCCCTTTCCCTGCCCCTTTCCCTGCTCCTTTCCCTGCCCCTTTCCCTGCCCTTTCCCTTGCTGGTTGATGTGACATTTGAGGAGGGTGTGTGCCTGTGACAGGCAAACCTTTCTCCATGGGGAGAGATGTTGAAGTCCTGATGTGCAGGAAACCAACAGAAGCTCTGCTGGCAGCAGAGGGGTTTGCTGGAGCTCAGCTGCCACTGCTAGAAGGTGATAGGAGGAGAAAAGTGGGGCAGGCCACAAGGACATATACTTGCATTTCCCCATCCTACTTCTGAAATAGCCACCTCTTTCTCTGGAGTGCCCACTGCACAGATTCTCAGGGTCCTGCCTCCCCCCAGGGTGACAGCAGTGGCCTCTGGAGGCTGCAGGCTCTGTGGGAATGATGCAAGGTTTAACCAAACCAAATTGCATGAATGATGTTGGAACAACACGTGGCACCTTTACCCAGGGTGTTAGGTTTGCAGGATCCTGTCAGATACACAGGGAAGTCACCCTGGGCCAAGTGCAGCTTTATCTGGCTCAGGGGTTACTCAGATATATGTTGAAAGCTCCTTTTTCTTACAGGACTGCTCAGCATAACACACAGGCCAAGCAGGCAGGTTACTGGGGTAGCTGTTGAGGGAAGTTGCCAGGAAGATATTGGTAACAAACTGGTTCTGGACAGCAGATGAGGTTGGGAAGGATGAAAAGGGCACCCACATAACTAGCAGTGACTTCTGGGGAGAACCAGGAGAGCTGTCTGTGTCTTTCTGGTGGCAACAGAGCAGCTGGAAGAGGGGAGACCAAGCAGGGAGGAATTTCCCCCCCAAGTCATTCCTCTGCTCTGTGAGCATTTGCTGTTTGGGTAGATTTTCAGACAGGGGTATTAAAACAACCCCCAGCAATAATAGGATACAACAAAGCTCCTGGAAAAAAAGGAGATGCCAAGTCTAGTCTTCAGCTGCCCAGTCATGCTCAGAAGAGCTGAACCAACATTCACCTCCCTTGCTTCTCCTGAGGAGTGTGTGACATTTTTTGGCCTTATCTCTGAAGGGCTGTTCTCTTTTTCTAGGCTCTGTAGCAAAGCAAGATACTTGGGGCCATGTAGGACTTGGGTCCCTTGGTCTCAGAAGGAAGATCATCCCCAAAAATCTCCTGTGGAGTCTCATGGAAGGTTTTTGAGTCTCCTGGAAGGTTTTTGAGTCTCATTTGCTTGGTGGGTGCTCAGGGTTGTCTCAGCAGGTGCTTTGGAGCTGTGGGACCAGGTTAGCACAGGTTAGCTGAGCTCTGCCTGGTGTTTTGGGGAGAGGAACTTCTTGGAGAAGCATCTACCTGCTCGAGGTGGTTGGTCCAGAAAGTTTGGATCAGCTCAGCACTCAGATGGGGGAGCTGCTCTTTCCTGGAGTAGATCCAAGAGACTGTGCTTCACTGCAGATCCAGGTGGGATTCTCATTCCTGAGCATCTCTCTCTTTCACTGCTCTGTTCTGTACCTTCAGTTCTCAGCAGTTGACCTGGAGCAGAGCTTGTTTCAGCCTTTCCCAACAGAGGTGGTGTTCCAGAACTATGTCCCCTGCCAGGTCTACCAAGTGCCCCTGGTTCTGAGGAACAATGACAAGGTGAGTGCTGGGAGGTGGAGATGGGGCACTGCTGGCACAGAGGGGTGTGAGCCACGTGCTGGGTGGCACAGCAAGTGTCACCCCTGTGCTGGGCACTGCTGAGGCTGCACCTCTAATCCTGGGGTCAGGTCTGGGCCCCTCGGGACAAGGAGAACATGGAGGGGCTGGAGCATGGCCAGGGAAGGGCAAGGGAGCTGGGGAAGGGGCTGGGGCAGAAGGAGAAGGGTCTGGAGAACTTGTGAGGAGCAGCTGAGGGAGCTGGGGGTGTCCAGCCTGGAGACAAGGAGCTGAGGGGAGACCTGCTGGCTCTGCAGCTGCTGAGAGGAGGTTGGAGCCAGGGGGGTCGGGCTCTGCTCCCCAGGAACAAGGGATGGGACAAGAGGAGATGGCCCCAAGTTGCCCAGGGGAGGTTTAGGTTGGATCTTGGAACAGTTTCTTCCCCCAAAGGGCTGTCAGGCCCTGGCCCAGGCTGCCCAGGGCAAGGGGGGAGTCCCCATCCCTGGAGGGGTTTCCAAAAACATGTAGCCATGGCACTTTGGGCCATGGTTTAGTGGACATGGTGGTGTTGAGTTGATGGTTGGACTTGATGATTTTAGGCATCATTTCTGACCTTAATGACTCAATGATTATTTTACAAGGTGGTAAAAAATCTTCCTGTGCTGGGGATTCTCTCCTTGGTTTTGCCCATCTGTTGGTGGTATCTAACCCAAGGGAGCTTTTCTGTTCACCATCCTTCCTCTTGAAAGGCCTGGATTGCTGGGAATGTTGAGGGCTGGACAGTTTTTCCTGCTCTCATGCTTTCCCTTGAGTTTGCCCCATGTCCTGGTGGCTGCTGGGTTAGTATTGGTTCTGCCAGGGGGTCTCTGCTCCTCACAGCCTCTTGATCTGCCCCTGTGGACTGGATCTTCTCCACTTTTGCTGGGCCAAGTGGCATTAGCACTCCAGGAAGGGTGTTTTGAAGCAGCAGTGGAACCAGACCGATTGAGCAAGAGCAGTGGGAGGTCTTTAGATGTCACCTCAGGCTCCTGCTAAGCTGAATTCAGTTCTGCTCATGTTTTTCCAAGGCAACATGGCTCTCTGCTTTCCCTTGGGAGAACCACAGCCCATCCAAGGTGCTCCCTCCACCCTGAGAAAAAAAAACAACAACCCTCACCCTGTGATCATGTTGAGATTTCCCAAGGAAGCTGAGAAGGGAAAAGTTGAGAAATGTCAGCAATTTTGTTCCAGTGTCAGGAGGAAAGTGGAGACCTTTGGAGTTTCAGCAGGGGAAATGTTTGCTGGAAGGAAGCAGGTGCCAAGAGCAGGTTGGTGGGAAAAGGAGCTGAGTTAGGAAGTGCCCTGGGAGAGAACATTGTGGTTGCTCTTGCCATGAAGCAGTGAGTGTGCTGGAAGCAGAGGAAGGTCAGGGAATGAAAGGGGTAATTTAAGATCCCTGCCCTGTAATGAAGAGTGAGATACATGCCCTGAGAGAAGGGCAGCATGGGGGAAGCTCACCTGGGAGCAGGTGAATGAGCCCTCCCTGCAAACCTGCCTGCTGGGGGAAAACAAACAAGTGGCCCCACACAAAAACCAGCCCTACAGGGTTTATTGCAGGTGGAGCAGAATAAATCAGAGTAGATCCTGAGCTTAAGGCCTTGACAGGGACGTGGCTGGAAATGGAAGACCCTTTTGGTGAGGAAGGATGCAGCTGGGATCCCTTTGATTCCTGGGGATTCCTGCACCATTCCATGGGGTTCAGCTTGGGGAATGTTGGGAAGATGCAGCAGGGATGCTCATGGTGTGGGCCACACT
>NW_009953298.1:74842-82062 GCF_000747805.2 Chaetura pelagica
TTCCTGCTGAAAACATCTTCCAGTCTCTCTTCTTTTTCCTCACAGCTTTGCTCTGAGGTTTTCTTGGCTCCAGCTGCTCCTTTATCCCTGTTGCACTTCCAGGATGTTTGGCAAGTACCAGCCAACAGTTCATTTCCTCTGTTCATGCTTCCTCAAGTGGAGAGGAAAAAGAACAACCAAACCCAACTGCATCAATATTTCTGCCATTCCCAGGAAAAGAAAAATCATCTCCCACAGCTGCACCTTGGGATTTGTGTGTCCCAGAAAAGGGAGGCAATGTGGGAACTGTTGATTTTAATTTCCTCTCCCCCCCCCAAATGAATTAATTTTGAATCTAGTGAGAGTTCAACCATTGGACAACAAGGGTGTAGAAGCAAGATGAGCTCTAAGGAAAAGCCTTGGCATCTTTAAATACATAAAGACAGAGCTGATCATCCCCAGAGAGGTGGTTATATTCTGATTTTATTGGCTTTTGGCAGTGTCCTGGTTTAAAAAGCCATGTTGTTGCTCTGCCTCAAGAGGTTTCTCACCAGTTTCCCTGCTTCCTCTGAATCACACTGACTTCCACTGCAGGGAAGGTTTGCTGCTCATAAAAACCCAGCTCACAGCAAAGTCATTGCAGGTAGAAGCTCTGGAATGATTCCCTGGGTACTTGCTGCTCTTACCTGTGTGTTGTAGAATTGCTTTCCTGTCTCCAGGCTGTTCCTCCCCACCCTCAGAGATGTCCTGGGAAGGTCTCAGCCCTGTGTGCTCATCTTTTAGGGAAGTGGTGGCCAAAATGTTTGGCTGCTGTGGGCCATTGGCTGCTGGAATTTGCTACCCCAGAGCCTGGCTGGGAGCTGAGGGCTTGTGGGGAGGTCAGGAATGTCTGGGCCATGGGTTTCCAGGCTGGGATGGGTGGTGGAGAGGGACCCTCCAGTGTTCCCAAGCCTCCTGTGGGTTGGTTGTTTTAGCAGTGTCAGTCAAAATGACCTGGTTTAGACTTCCTGGGGTTGATATGGATGTGGTGGAGACCTTCCCTTTGTGCTGGGGGTGTCCCAGAGGGCAGGACCATGCAGCAAGGTGCCTGCAGGCTGTGGGGAGGGACCCCCAGCACCCTGCCCTGCCCAGGCAGCAAGAGCCTCCAGAGAGCTGAGATGGCCTTGAAGAATGAAGTTGGCTTTAAGAAATGAGTCAGTGCTGGTCCTGCAGCTCAAGGCAGAAAATCCTGTCACTGCCAGGCCCAGCCTGAGGGGGTTTGTCTGGTTTTCCATCCTTTTTTGCAAGTTGTCTCCTCACCTGCATCAGCCTTTCCTTGCAGGGCAGCTCCTCCCTTGCTTCTTTCCAGCCCCCTTTGAATTACCTTCATCATCTTGCTCCTGGGGTTGTCTCTTGGGCTTCCTGTGTCCCTCCTTTTGCTCTCCAGGTTGGTTTTTATTCCCAGAGTCTGTCCAGGTCTTCCTCTCTTGCTGGTTTGTCTGCATGAGGCTGTGGCAGCACAACCTGACTGTCCCAGTCAGCCCAGTAAGTTGGAAGGGGATTTCATCCTTGTCCCCAGTGTGACACGTGCTGCTTTGCCTCCAAGAATCCTTTTTCTCCTAGAGGCAGGAAGAACCAAGCAGGTTCTTGGGGCTTGTTGGATGTGGGGATGAGCTGATTCAGGTGGTTTCTCTGGTGTCTCACCTGCTTGGTGGCCCCACAGCCTGAAGTGGCTATAAATGGGTGGGATTCATCTATATCCTTGTGTATTATGTCCACCTAAGAGTTCAAAATGCTTTAGGAAGGTGGTCAAGGAAAGGTTTTACCAGGAATGTGGCCTTTTCTCCTCGTGTTTCCAAAGATCTCAGCCAGTTTGGTGTGTTCCCTGCAGGTTCCTCGGCTGGTGAAGGTTGTCCTGGAGAGCTCCCCTTACTTCAAGCTGCTCAGCTGCCCCGAGGAGAGCCACAAGGTGGCACCTGGCATGCTGGCAACCTTCCACATCCTTTTCACCCCGGAGGAGAAGAAGGTGAGGCTGGAGGTCCCAAGGGGTTGGTGCCTTCAGTGGAAGCTGGAGGTGCAGGGCTGGTTTGAGCAGGACACCTTGGGGTGGGTTTTGAGGAGCTGTCCTGGTTTCAGTGGGGTTGGGCTGGCTCTAGGATTGGGGACAACTCTTTGCCCATGGGGAAAGATGATGCTCTCATAGGCTGGGACATTTAATGTGATGGATTTTGTTGCCTTCAGGGATGAGTCTGCTGTCTGGGGTGGGGTGGCCTCTCAGGGGGTTGGTGTCTGGTCTCTGTTGCTGCATCATGATGGGTTTGCTCCACTAATTATGTATGAAACAGACTTATGTAAAATGACCTGCTGCTTGGACAACCTGAAGTGAGCCTGACCAGAGGGAGGACCACCACCTCTGGGAGCTGGAGTCACCCACACGTGCTGTTGGACACAGCAGCTGGACATTCTGTCTGAAGTTGTCCCTTTTGTTGCACACTGGTTGTAGCTCACACCCTGCTGGGAGCTCAGCCTTGGGGCTTGTCTACAGGTCCTCACATCCTTGCATGGTGCCCTTAGCTGCTGCAGCAGGGACTGGTGGGCTGTGCCTTCCCTCCCTGAGCTTCCTTGAGCATTCCTGAGGGAAGATGTGGGGCTCTGAAGGTCAGTGCTGTGCCCTGGCAAGTCTGATTCCCTGTGCTGTGATGAGAAGGGTCAGTGCTGTTCTTTGGAGGCTGTTAATCATGCAATCCCAGACTGGTTTGGGTTGGAAGGGACCTTCAAGATCATCTAGATCCAACCCCCTGCATGGGCAGGGACACCTCCCACCAGCCCAGGCTGCTCCAAGCCCCATCCAACCTGCCCTTCAACACTGCCAGGGATGGGGCAGCCACAGCTTCCCTGGGCAACCTGGGCCAGGCTCTCACCACCCTCACACCAAACAATTCCCTCCTCATGTCTCACCTCAATCTCCCTCTTCCAGTTTTAATCCCTTCCCCCTTGTCCTCTCCCTCCCTGCCCTTGTCCCAAGTCCCTCCCCAGCTTTCCTGGAGCCCCTTCAGGCCCTGGAAGCTGCTCTAAGGTCTCCCTGGAGCCTGCCTTGGTTGGAGAGCTGAGGTTAGAGGGTCACTCTGACCCAGCTGATGCTTCTGCACAACATCTCTTTGGGCAGAGCTGCTTTCTCCTCTTCCACCTGCTGCTCAGCTTCAGTTTTAACACTTGATGGCTCAAACAGCATGGAGAGAAAACTGAGGAGGAAATGCTCTGTGATCCCAGCTCCCTGGGCCTGTGACATAATCTGTTCCTTTGGAGGGACTGAGGAATTATTTAACATCATTAATATTTAGGCTAAAAATGATGCTGGCCTAGGGCAGTTCTCCCTGCTAACCAAGTGACACAAGAGCTTCATCTCACTGGTACTTTTAAAATGTGATTTATTGGCATTAATTAGTGTTCATTTTGGGGGTGGAAGAAGTAAATTGGTGCCCAGGAAGGACAGAGTCCTGCTCTTCCAGTTTGGAGAGGCAGCAGAGCACCAGATGAACATCACTGCAGATGGAAGTAGGGGGAGATAACAACCCAGGAGCACTGGTGGCCAGAGCTTTGTCCCTTGTCTTGCCCTTGAACTGGTGTCTGTGTCTCTGCACAGCTTCAGCAACACCCTGGTGGCTCCTGCTGAGCTGGGCTTTGTGCTCCTTGCAAGGAGAGGGATGAATCCTGCTCCCTGGAGGAGCACGTGGGGGTTTATCCAGCAGGATCAGGATGTTCCACACATGGAACATTTTGTCTCCTTCCTCATGGGGTGACTCAGCCAAGTCCCAAGGTGCTGCAGCTCAGCTAGAGATGGATCAGTAGCCTGGTCAGGAGGTGCTCAGCACCTTGAAACCCCTCAGCAAAGAGGGGACATGGGTCTGGAAAGCCACCTGCCTGGGCCTTGCAGTTGCTTGGTGGTGGGATGTGGCTGGTGAGTGTCACCTGTGAGCAACTTCTTCATCTCTGCTGCTCCCTGATCCCTGGGGATTGTGGAGCCCCCAGGGAACTGGGGTGAGGAATGTGCAAACCCTGTTCAAGGGCTGGCTGGATGGGGCTGGTTAGTAACTGGCTTGTAACCTTTTGAACTGCCTAAGGACCAGTATCACCTCTCCTATGGTCAGGCTGGGAGAGTTGGGGTGTTCAGCCTGGAGAAGAGAAGGCTCCAGGGAGACCTTAGAGCACCTTCCAGTGCCTGAAGGGGCTCCAGGAAAGCTGGAGAGGGACTTGGGACAAGGGCAGGGAAGGAGAGGACAAGGGGGAAGGGATTAAAACTGGAAGAGGGGAGATTGAGGTGAGACATGGGGAGGAAATTGTTTGGTGTGAGGGTGGTGAGAGCCTGGCCCAGGTTGCCCAGGGAAGCTGTGGCTGCCCCATCCCTGGCAGTGTTGAAGGGCAGGTTGGATGGGGCTTGGAGCAGCCTGGGCTGGTGGGAGGTGTCCCTGCCCATGCAGGGGGTTGGATCTAGATGATCTTCAAGGTCCCTTCCCACCCAAACCAGGCTGGGATTCCATGAAACCCCTCTGCCAGGATTGAAGAGCCCTCCTGTTGTGGAGTTGGTTTATAGAATTCTCTTACTCTGTTCCTCCCTGGGCTAAGTGTGACTTCAGTGAAGTCACTTCTGATTCAAGGCAGCAAGTTTGTGCCTCAGCCAGAAATGAAAGGCCCAGGTGAGTCGTTAGTGGCTGAAATGCCACGGAGCCCTTTCCTGAGAAATGAGCAGTTCCCTGTTGTCTCACAGTCATTTTGGGAAGGTGCCACATGATTGGAGTGTCAGAAAGCAAACAAACAGCTGCCAGGTCCCTGCCTTTATTGGCATTTGCATGATAAATCTGAAATGGTAATTTTTCTGCTGGGCAACAGTTCCAATTAGCTCCTCTTGCTGCTTGTGCTTTGCACATCTCTGCTTGGCCCGTGTGGGTGTTCCCGTGTCACCCTGAGTTCCCAGGTGGCCCTGCATGATGGGCTGCCAGGCTCTGCCTAATTGGGAACCACTGTGGAACTGGCTGGCAAATAAACAGCAGGCAGGCAAAGCTTTACATCTCTGTGTCCTTCAGGCTTCTTAATAGATGATCTTAAAGGAAGAAGGAAGGCAGAGGAAGAACACAGAGCTGCTTCTTCTTTGTCTGCTCTCTGCAGCAAGACAAGCTTCCCAGGCTGTGCAAGCTCAGCCTGTAGGGTTTGCAAAATTCATTCCTGATGCTCAGTGGAGGCTGAATTCATGCTCATTGATTAATGTGCAATATGACAGGATGATGAGTTATTGCATTGCTGAAATGAGCTCCTTTAAAATTCAGCCCTGGGAGATGTTTTGTAGCACACGGAGGCTGTTCCAAGTGCACTTGTGAAGAAGACTCCTGGGAGGAAGGAAAGGGTGGAATAGCAAGGCCAAAAGCCCTGTGCAAAGTGTACCTGGAGCAAAGGGACTGATCCCAAAGCATCCTGTGAGTTGGTGGCTGAGGGAGGCAGGAGAAAAGGTGACCCCCTTCTCAGGTGAAGCCACCTTTACCCTCCAGTCCCTCCTCTCTTTTGATGCTTTCCCAGCCCTCAGTGCTGGGATTTCATTAGGGAACTTGCCCTGCTTGGTTTCCCACGTTGCCTCCTGCCACAGGGAGCTGCTTTTTGCAAGCTGGTTGCTGCAAAGCATTCAGTGAATAATTCAGGATCAGTTGATGGAGCAGAACTGCCAGCTGAGTCAGGCATCCTGGGCAGGTCAGGTTGGTTGGTATCACTGTGACAGGAGATATTGGTGGCCTGAGTTTGCAAAGAGCCTGAAATGGCATCTGAGACCATCAGCAGCTTTAATTTCAGTGGATGATACTTGGAAGGCCAGAGCTGGGGACTTATAATCAAAGGGAAAGAAGAGGAACCATCATGAATCCATCTGGGTTTTGAAATAAGAGGGAACCATCATGAATCCATCTGGGTTTTCCTTGAGGTGGAGAGAGGAATTCTGTGCAGGATGAAGTTGTGTTTGCATGAAAAGCTGTAGCCTGAGGCTGCCTCCAAACACAGCCATCTGAGAAGTGATGCAGCCCCTTGCTCCCTGCTCCCAGTGAGAAACCAGCTTCCCAACAGGCTGCTGAGGGCTGGCAGTTGTGATGGAAACCAAGATTTTAAACTGGTTTCAACTGTCCCTCTGGGTCATAAGCAAGTGAACAGCAGAGTGAGTGCCCTGGTAGCACAGGGCAGGGGCTGCAGGGGGGAATTTGCAACCTTTTTCTCCCAAAGGAGGACAATTCAGCTCTGAGAAGCTTCAGGATCCATGGGCTCCCAGCAGCAGGAGCAGCCCAGCTCCTACCTAGCACCCCTCTCTCCTTGGGGCTCCCCCCATTTGGGCCTGGCACTGCATTCAGCTTTGGTGCAGGGTGCTCAGCTTGAGGTGCTCTGAGCCAAGCCTGGCCTGGGAAGGGACATCCCAGGGTGCTTGGGCACCAGCAGCAAGAGGCAGCAGCTTCCTCAAGGTCATGGTTGTCTCCAGGAGGCCAAACCCTTGGTGCTTTTAGCTTTGCAAACCTGGAGAGAAGTCCCTTTGCTGTGCAGCTGCTCCCAGTGCCTCTCACCAGTCACAGAGCTGGACAGGTTGCCTCTGCTTCTTTTTTTGGGGGGAGAAATTGTTCCTTTGGGCTCTTATTTCCCTTCCTCTTGATCCTCTTTTTAGCCAATGTCTTGAAAATGGTTTCCTTTTACCTCCAATTATTGAAGCTTCTTTTTTTTTCCTCCCTTTTATCCCCCCCCTGATCTGAACTCTCTGCATCCTCCTCTGTCTACCTGGCAGCTGGGAGGGAGAGATAAGTGAACGTGGCATGCCAAGACTTAATAAGGCACACAGCTTTCAATTGGATTTACAATGCCTTTGGTACAGCAGTGTGGCCAAAATAACAACCCCCCCCAAAAAAAAAACCAAACAGCATTTTTCATTTCCTAATGCAGTTTCTGAGGATCTAAACAGCCCAAGATGGGAAGGACCCAGATAATAGGTGCTTTCAATTCACCTGGGCTTTTATTTTAGGGGATTTAGGCTGCAAGATTGAGGGCAAAGCTGCTCATTCAGACTTGCAGAAGATGAAACTCTCTCCTGAAATGTGATCTTTCATCCTGGAGGTCGTTTGCTGCAGTTTCTTTACCTCCTGAATAGGAGAAGCTAAAGCCCTCCTGCAGTTTCCAGTGGGGATATTTGAGATGTCTAGGGACAGATTCTTTTTGCATCTGGGATGTGGCAGCATTTGGGGGGGGGG
>NW_009953298.1:82122-86483 GCF_000747805.2 Chaetura pelagica
GCAGTTGGGGGGGTGGGAGGGGGCAGCCTGAAAGCCCAGCTGAGGGGGGTGGTTGGGAGCACAGTTGGTGTGGTAAAGTCACAGTTTTGGGGCTGTGCCTCTTTGGCTGCCTCAGGTCCCTTCCAGGTTGGGGGAGAAATGGGAAGGAGAGCAGGAAATCCCAAGCACAGAGGAATCTGAGTGGGTTCTGGCATCTGAGTGGGTCCTGCTTGAGGTGCTTGGTGCTGTTGTGCAAGCCCTGAATCACATTTTTTAGTTGAAGCAGCAACTCAACAAGCTCAGCTGAGCTACAAGAACCAAGGAAGAATAAGAATAATAATAAAAAAAAGGTCAGGACAGCAAGTGAGTGATAAGCAGAGCTTTTATAAGCTGGCTGATAAGAGCTGCTGCAGGTGAAGGCTCCTGGCCCTGCTGCACCAGCTGGGCTGCTGATTTCAGCAGGGACCAGGAGATAAATCCAGTGCCAGGATGCCAGGCTGGATGGCTGGAGATTGATCTGCTCAACCCCACAATAAAATGATTTGGGTGGCTTAATTTGCTTTCCTACTGCTAAATGCCAGACAGCAGGGGGAGGGGGGTCTGTCTGGCTCCTTTCTGGCCAGGCTGTTGACTGGGAAAGTTGGGTTTGGTCTGGTAGGGATGTCAGAGCATCTCCCAGTTGCAGCTCCTGGTACCTCCTGTCTCAGGTGGGCAGGCAACAGGGCACTGAGTCACTTCTTCTGGAGGCATTAGGAGAGAGATGTGATTAAGGCATCAGCCTTGCCAGGATGTGCAGCAGAGGAAGCAGAACTCCTGCCTGTCTCCCCTGGGGCTTGGGTGAGATGTAAAGGGAAACTGGAGATTAGACACAGGAGGAATCAGAGAATCCCAGAAGGAAGAATCCCAGGCTGGTTTGGGCTGGAAGGGACCCTGAAGCTCATCTAGATCCACCCCCCTGCATGGGCAGGGACACCTCCCACCAGCCCAGGCTGCTCCAAGCCCCATCCAACCTGCCCTTCAACACTGCCAGGGATGGGGCAGCCACAGCTTCCCTGGGCAACCTGGGCCAGGCTCTCACCACCCTCACACCAAACAATTCCCTCCTCATGTCTCACCTCAATCTCCCTCTTCCAGTTTTAATCCCTTCCCCCTTGTCCTCTCCCTCCCTGCCCTTGTCCCAAGTCCCTCCCCAGCTTTCCTGGAGCCCCTTCAGGCACTGGAAGGTGCTCTAAGGTCTCCCTGGAGTCTTTTCTCCAAACCTGGGTAGGGAGTTGTGCCAATTCTGGGCTGGGGGGGTGGATCAGGCAGCTTTTCTTCAAGGGGTGTGTGTCCCCAACCTTGTCCTTAGGATGCTTTGGGAAGGGGGGGGGGAGTACAAAGGTAACACCCACCTGACATGAAAACAATTAGTGTGTCCAGCCTGTGAAGTGTTTCCTAAAATCCTGGCTGTGAATGGGATGTGTCCAAAGGCAGTTGGAAAATGGACCTGAGCATCCCCTGCCAAGCTGTGCTGCTGGTTTTGGGGGTCAGTGCTGTGACACAGCTGGGTCCTCAGTGGGGCCTTTCATAGTCTGCAGGGGTGATCAGAGCAGGGTCTGTTGCTGCTGCAGTTCCTTACCCAAAATGACTCCCAGTTTGGTGCCTCAGCATCCAAGTCTCAGCTCACTTGGGCTCTGCTGCAAGAGCAGGTGAGTCCGTGGGCTTGTTCCTTCTCTGCAAGTGAAGAGCCCTGCCCAATTCCTGGAATAAAAGGTCCTGGAGGTAAAAAAAGTGCTCCTACATTATGGAACAGTGCTGTGCAAGGTGGAGGAAGCAGCAGTTTTTCCTCCCCCAACGGGCTGGGATTTCCCGCGCCACGCTGAGCTGTGGTTCTTTGCCCTGCAGGATTATTCCCACCAGCTCACCTGCATCACAGAGAGGGAGAAGTTCATTGTGCCCATCCGAGCTATAGGGCCCCGAGCTCTCCTGGACTTCCCTGACCATCTCAGCTTCTCCAGCTGCCCAGTCAAGTACAGCAGCCAGAAAACTCTGCTGGTTCGCAACGTGGGTACCCGGGAAGCCCGGTACTGCATCAGCACCCGGAGGTAAAGCAGCCCCAGTGCCAGGCACTGCTGTGCAAGGGCACACTGGGTGAGCAGGGACAGAACCTGGAGCCTCTGAACTTGCTGTATTGCAGAGGTAGCTGGAAAGGGGCAGGACATGAGGGGGTTGTAGTTGCTGGTGGTGTTGGGAGCAGGATGCTCCGCAGCAGAGCCTGGCTCTGCAGGGTGGATCTAGCAGGACTGAGCCTGATGGGCTGGAGGAGCTGAGGGAGGAAGGCAGCTTGGCTGCCCTGGGGCTGCTGCATGGCTGGCAGCAGCTCTGGGAGCTCAGAGTTGGGAGAACTGTTAGTAACTGGCTTGTGACCTTCTGAAAGGGTTAAGTAGCTCATCTCTTCTCTGGAGCCAGGCTGGGAGAGTTGGCGTGTTCAGCCTGGAGAAGAGAAGGCTCCAGGGCGACCTTAGAGCACCTTCCAGTGCCTGAAGGGGCTCCAGGAAAGCTGGGGAGGGACTTGGGACAAGGGCAGGGAGGGAGAGGACAAGGGAGAAGGGATTAAAACTGGAAGAGGGAGATTGAGGTGAGACATGAGGAGGGAATTGTGGAGTGTGAGGGTGGTGAGAGCCTGGCCCAGGTTGCCCAGGGAAGCTGTGGCTGCCCCATCCCTGGCAGTGTTGAAGGGCAGGTTGGATGGGGCTTGGAGCAACCTGGGCTGGTGGGAGGTGTCCCTGGCCATGCAGGGGGGGTGGATCCAGGTAATCTCTAAGGTCCTTCCCACCCAAACCATTCTATGGTGATTGGCCAGGGACAGCCACTCTCTGGGGGGCCCCAAGCCCGTGGTGTTCCTGTGGTCCCCTGACCCAATGCCTGCTGTGACTGGTGGACAGCCTGTACTGCTCCTCTTGGTGTCAGAGGACAGTCACTGGTTTCCCAGTGAGCTGAACTGGAGAGGGTAATGCCCTTTTGCCACTGGCTCTGAAAGAAAACTGGCTAGTAACTAGTTGGGAGGTGCTTGTTCCCAGGGCTCTGGGTGCAGGAGCTGAGGTGCAGGGTGCAGCCAAGAGCTGCTGCCTGACTTGGGTGCACCTGAGCTGCCTCAGCTTCTTTCCCAGGAAAGCAGGGCTCCAAAGAAGACTGAAATGTGAGGGTCCCAAGGCTGGCAAGGCTTTTGAAGCAGGCTGCTGGGAGGTTATTCAGGCTGGCTGCTTCTTTTTGCTGCAGAAAACACAGAGGCAGGAACTTGGGAGTCACTGTAGAGTTTTCCTCTGGGATTTCTGCTTCTTGTTGTCACCACCCAAAGAAATACCCAGTGAAGTCTGAACATCTTTTTGCCACGTCCTTGCCAAGTTGAGGGTGTTGAGTCCTGCTTGACAGGGATTTGGAAGGTCTCTGAACCTCAGCAGTCAGATATTTCAGTGCTGCTTTGCAGGAAGTGTTACACAAGTTGGATTTCAAACTACACACACCAAAACAAGAGCAGGATGCTGAAGAACTGGCCTGTGTGTGTGCAGAGATCAAAAGCTGATCTGATCTCCTTTGGCAGCTGAGGGCATCTGTCATCTCTTCCCCTTCATTATGAGCTTCTGAAAGCCAGTTGGATGTTTCAAAAGTGATTTAAATCCTTGAATATAAGCAGCATTCTCTTCTGTTACATCACCTCCCACTTTCATTCAGGTTTCTTTTTAAATGCTCTGAGGTTCTTGTGTTTCTGCTCCCTTTTCCCTTGGTGGTCAGTGACATGTCAGGATGAATTCTTCACTGGGAGCTTCCTTAAAGGTCAAGCTGCTCTGCTGCCTGGGTACCCACCTTCTGCACAGCCACATGTGCACAGAGGTCTGGGGAACAGAGGAAATTGGGGGAATGTGGGAGTTGGGTTGGGGCTGATTTTTGGGAAGTAAAATCCTGGGTTAACTCGGTGGGGAGTGCTGGAGAACATCTGAGCAAGCACTCTGTTCATAGCAAGGCCAGAGTCCAAGTTTGGCCCAGTTACATCCTGGCCTGCACCAAAAGATTCCTAAAGCCCCAGAAGAAGTCAAGATCAAGGAGGAGTTTGCCATGGTAGGTGAGGATTGGGTTAGGGATCAGCTGAGTAACCTGGACATCTATAAATCAATGGGTCTGGTTGGAATGCACCCAAGGGTGCTGAGGGAGCTGGTGGAGGTCATTGCTGGGCCACTCTCCATCATCTTTGGTAAGTCATGGGCAACAGGTGAGGTGCCTGAGGACTGGAGGACAGCAAATGTCACACCAGTCTACAAGAAGGAGGACCTGGGTAACTATAGACCGGTCAGCCTCACCTCCGTCCCTGGAAAGGTGATGGAACAACTTGTTCTTGGCACTATCTC
>NW_009953298.1:87685-90581 GCF_000747805.2 Chaetura pelagica
AAGAAGGACATGGAGCTCCTGGAGAGAGTCCAGAGGAGGCCACAGAGATGATCCAAGGGCTGGAGCAGCTCTGCTCTGGAGCCAGGCTGGGAGAGTTGGGGTGTTCAGCCGGGAGAAGAGAAGGCTCCAGGGAGACCTTAGAGCAGCTTCCAGGGCCTGAAGGGGCTCCAGGAAAGCTGGGGAGGGACTTGGGACAAGGGCAGGGAGGGATGGGACAAGGAGGAAGGGGTTTTAACTAGACAAGGGAAGATTTAGATTAGATATTAGGAAGAAATTCTTCTGTGCACTGGAGGAAGGCTGGACCAGATGACCTTTAAAGGTCCCTTCCAACCCCCCACGTTTGATTCTGTCATTCCCCAGGTGAGCCCTGAGGTTCTAGCAAACCCAACAGAAAAGAACTGGCCTCCCAGTTGGCTTGAGAATCAGACCAGTGCCCTGCCCTGCAGGTCTAGCAGGTGATTTACTGGCAATTCTTCATCCAAACACATTTACAGGAGCTTTCACAAGAGCCTGTGCTCCTCCTAATATGAGGGGATTAATTTCCCTGTTCCAGGGGCTATAACAAAAGCTGCATCATTATTAACAGAGGTAGTTGAAGCTTTAGTTTAATGCCCCTAATTCTTTTCAACGACTTCCCTAATAACTTGCTGATTAATTGTTATTACAGAAGCTGTGCTTTGGTAATGAGTGACTTCTGTTCTCTGTCCTGGAGAGTTTCAAGTGTAGATCTGAGGTGCAGTCATCCAGAGTTATGGCCTAGGTGGGAAGGGAAAGGAGTGTCAGCCTTGCAGGCTGAGTTTTGAGGCTGTTCTTTAGTGGAGAATGGAAGGCCCTGGAGTTGAATGTGGGTTTGATTTTTGCTGCATTACAAGTGGTGCTTCTGGCCCAGCCAGGCTGAGCATCACCCAGCAGCTTGGGTGGCTGTTCTGGCCAAGCCCAAGGGCACATCAGGAGGGTCACAAGTGGGGCAGAAGGGAATGAGGGATCTGCCTAAGCTTGCAGACCCAGCAGCTGGTCCCTGGGCCCTTGATTCTTGACCTGTGCAATTTAAACTTCTCTTTGAGCTGATGCAACTTCTGTTTTCTGGCCTGAGCAACCCCAGGCTTTGGCCCATTCTGCAGGTGCCAAAATTCCCATGTCCATTCTGCAGCTCATAGCACTTTGCCTCCTTCCTCTGGATTCCCTTCTCTGGAGCATCAAGAGCAACCTTTCTGCTCTCACCTTGAGTACATTTTTCAGCCCATCCCAACCTTTCCCTGGTCAGTCCTGAGCTCAGCTTTTGTATCTGGTCCCTTCATGGTGACATTCCTGCCTGTTACCCATTTATCTAAAGACCTTGAGGGTTTCTGTTGCATGTTGCACTCCAGGGAAGACTTCTGAAGAGCTCCTGGAACCCAATTCAGCATCCTCCTGCTCTTCCTTGCTCAGAACTCTCCCTTGCTGTGGTGTCTACCAGGCAACAGGGCCATGTTTTAACCCCCCCTTCTCCATAAAGGACAACCAACCAGCCCACCAAAGCCCTCCCAGTACTGCAGCCTGGTTTTGTGCCTGCATGTCCATACCCAGCTCTTCACTGCATCCTTGGGGAATAAAGCAGAAGAGCAGGATAAACACAGACAGTGTCTTCCTGCCCTCCTCAGTGTGTTAAGGTGGGATAATGAGTTTCTTCTCCATGACATTCACAGAGATAAATGTCATCCCAGCATGTTTGGGTTGGAAATGGTGTCTGGAAGCAGGTGGTAGTGCAGCACTTCTCCTGACATTCCAGGTGCTGGGAGAGGATTAGGCTGAGATAATATTCCTACCAAGCTCATGTCACAGTGCTTGGAGCACCTTGCCCTGTGGTACCCAGCATGGAGCTGTGGGCTTGGAGTTCCCACCAAGCTCTGGAAGCTCAGGGAATCATGTCACAGTGCTTGGAGCACGTTGCCTTGTGGTACCCAGCATGGAGCTGTGGGCTTGGAGAGGTACCAAGGATGCACAAGAAGACCACCCACCCAAGGACATGAAGCTAGAGCCTAGGGGCAGTGAAAGAGGGAAGGATGGAGCCTTTGAGCTGTTGTCTCTGCACAGGGTTTCTTAGCACAGAGATGGAGCCTTGGATGCCTGACAGGCTGGGTTGATTGGAATTGTTTGGCTGTTGTATCATTCCTAAAAAAAGAAGAGGGATGCTGAGGTGAAATGATCTTTGGGCTTTTCCTGCAGCCAATCTCAGTGGACAGATGGGGCAATTTAATCAACAGTCATTTCACTGTCTTCCTTGGGGTTGGAGATAGCTTTTAATGAAATCAATTCTCCCCAACTCCAATCAGTTTAGGATGCAAATGAAGGCACCAGGAGCCCAAAGCAAGTTTTTGGTTGTAGAAGATAAAGATGCCATGGGGACTTGAGGTCCAGGGCAGCCTCCTTGCCCATGGCAGTTGCAAATGTGTGGGTACAGGAGGAGAAGCAGCAGGGTGCTCTGAGGGCCTGACTCACTGGGATGCCCAGTTGTGTTCAGTTTTCTGAATGATGCCAGGAATGTTTGGCCCTTGGCATCCTCGTGGGACATCAATTCTGCCCCAGCTCTGTGAAGAGGAGCTGATGACTGGTGAAAGGAGGCAAGAAAGCAAGCAAAAGTGTGGCCAGCAAGTCAAGGGAAGGGGATTCTCCCCCTTTGCTCTTGTGAGGTCCCACCTAGAGAGCTGGGTTCAATTCTGGAGCCCCCAGCACAAGGACATGGAGGTCAGGGAGATGATCCCAGGGCTGGAGCAGCTCTGCTCTGGAGCCAGGCTGGGAGAGTTGGGGTGTTCAGCCTGGAGAAGAGAAGGCTCCAGGGAGACCTTAGAGCAGCTTCCAGTGCCTGAAGGGGCTCCAGGAAAGCTGGGGAGGGGCTTGGGACAAGGGCAGGGAGGGA
>NW_009953298.1:92032-130127 GCF_000747805.2 Chaetura pelagica
CCATCCCTGGCAGTGTTGAAGGGCAGGTTGGATGGGGCTTGGAGCAGCCTGGGCTGGTGGGAGGTGTCCCTGCCCATGCAGGGGGTTGGATCTAGGTGATCTTGAAGGTCCCTTCCAACCCAAACCATTCCATCATTCTCCAATATGGTTCTGTGAAGATGTCAATGATGCCCAAATACATCCTGATGAAATGGCTTGTGAATCCAGGGCTGCTCTTTCTGCAGGGCAATAACAGGCCAGAGCTCAGCAGGTGCTGGGGGAGGGTTCCTCCTCAGTTGGTGTGGACAGTTGGGGTTATAGAGGCTGTGGATCTGGAGGTGCCACTAGGGAGCTGGACCTGGGCTAGTTTGGGTATTTTACAACAAAGAAAACCTCCAGAGGGACATGGTTAAATGATTGTCAGAAGAACAGAAGCTGTTAAAAATCTCCAAGCCTTATCTCTCCTGTCTTGCAGGAGCAGCAATGATTCATTCAAAGGGCAGATCAAACAGGAGGAGAATGATCTTGAAGAGCAGCTCACCAAGAATGGATGAGAGGCCAAGGTCAAGCCTGGCAGCTCCATCCCTGGGCTGTTGCCACGTGGCAAGAAGGCCACCTTAGCATCCCTCCTTCTCTGTGGGCTGCAGGGAGCAGCTCAGGGATGCTGCCTGAGGTGCAGGGCTCAGTTTCACCAGGGTTGCCTTCATCTTTGGCTCTTGGAAGGCCAGGTCTGGGTGAGGGATAATGAGCCCCAGCCCCAGCAGTAGCAGAGTTGCCTGGTGGGCACAGCATGGGATGGGGTGAAGTGTCTGATTTGCGTTTGGTTTCTCAGTCCTGAGAAGAAAGTCCTAAATTTAACTGCATCCCCTTCTTCTGATAATTCAGAAACATGGAGATCTCTCTGTTCTCAGCCCTCCCTGGTCACCTGAGGGGTATTTTTCCCCATCCCAGGGCATGTAGGAGGAGCATGTAGGCAGAGTAGGAAGCTGATGGGATGGGAGGTGGTGCTGAGTGCTGCCAGGGATTCCCCTTAACTGGCAGCTTTTCTGTTCTGGCACCATTTCAGGCAAAAGAGAAGGGTCAAAATCTGCCCTTCAGAGAGAGCAGCTCTAGGTTCACAAGCCATTTCATCAGGATCTATTTGGGCATCGTTTACATCTTCATAGAATCATCTTGGAGAAGCAGACTGGGTTGGGTTGGAAGGGACCTTAAAGGTTGCAGCTCCTGAGATGAGGTTTCCAGGTGGCAGGAGAAGACAGAGATCCCTGAGGAAGCCAAGGTGAAGGAGGCTGGTGAGGGCCTTGACCTTCCTCCTCTCCCTCCAAAGTCTCAAGTCCAGTTTATAACCACTGCAGGCCCAGTGCTTCTCTATCAGTCAGTGGCAGTGCTTGCACCAGTTGTACTGGGAACAGGGCAGCTCCCTAATTGCAGCTCCTTAATGAGCAGAACCTCCAGCAGCTCATCAGCTGGCACTGCTGACATGAACAAAGTCCAGCTGCAAGGTGGCTCCAGTTGCTCTCATTATTTCTCTGTGTCTTGCACTCTCATGGTGCCAAAGCTCCCCAGAGTTTGTTTTTAATTGCTTTGAAGGCTTTGGGGGGTGCTCAGGAACTTCTGGTTGTTGAAGTGGGGGCTGCACAAGAGCCACAGAGCCCAGCTTGTGCAGAAATGAGCTTCATCTGCTTCCTCCCCATCCATGGAAACACAGAGTTTTGTGTCTTCTCAGCCAAGAGCTGCTCACCTGGTGGGCAAACCAGAATGGCTGGTATGAAATCCCAAGGCCACCAACACATTTGCATCATGATTTCCAACCCACTGCCCAGAATTTGGCTTGCTGGGCCAAGCAAACAGCTCCTGAGCTTGGATCACCAGCCAGACTCCCAGGTTGTGTTGCAAACCTCCTGTTCAACTCATGTCCTTGTGCTCCTGCTCATGGGGCTTCATTTCATGAGGGGTTTCATGGCTGGCAATGGGCTACTCTTCTTGTGGCTTGTTGCCATGTCAGGGTGTTGCTCTCACCTGCATTTACACTCAGGCTTCTTTCTGTTTTCCCTGCTTGTTCATTTTCTTAGAGCAGCTCTCCCTGACATGGGGGTAAAATGGGCCCTTTCTTGGGCTACAGATGTTCCCAAGGTAAAAAAGAGCCCTGCATCATTATTCTCTGCTCTTCCAGGAGGGCTTTTATTCTCCCTGTCTGATGCTTAGGTTGTAATCTCACTGGGACAGAGATTGTGTTGACATTGGCATCTCCTGAGCTGAGGTTTGTAGGTGGCAGGAGGAGGAGATTCCTGAGGAAGCCAAGGAGGACCATGAGGTCCCTTGATCCTGTAGGATCTTCTGAGGGCTGGACCTCTCCAGAAGTGAGGCAGTAGCTCTGGTTCTGATCCTGGGTGTGCTGGTTTCCTGGTGCTGCCTGTGGTTGGGGTGCTCCTTGCTGGCAGAGTGCAAAGGGAGCAGAGTCCCCACAGCTCCCAGCAGAGTCCTGATGGGTCTCTCTCTGTTGCAGCCCCTTCTCTGTGGATCCCTCCGTGGGGACTCTTGGGACTGGGGACACCATGCAAGTGACAGTGGAGTTTCACCCCCTCAAGACTGGACATCATTCCACATCCCTGGTGGTTCACTATGACACAGGTAAGTGCTGGGCTGCCCTTTAAAACAGAGCCCTTTCAAAGCAGGATCATGTCCCATTTGCTCTGCAAACCACTTCTGAACCTTGGCTTTCAAAACCTCTGTGTGTTCCAGTGCTCAGAATGAAGCAGGGAAGGGGCAAAGGCTGAATCTGTCCTTGTTCTCTGCCCTGGGTCACTGTGTGCTGCTCCATCCCATGGTGCCCTCCATCCCATGGTGTTTTCCATCCCTTGGTGCCCTCCATCCCATGATGTCCTCCATCCCATGGTGTCCCCCATCCCATGGTGTCCCCCATCCCATGGTGTCCCCCATCCCATGGTGTCCCCCATCCCATGGTGTCCCCATCCCATGGTGTTCTCCATCCCATGGTGTTCTCCATCCCATGGTGCCCTCCATCCTATGGTGCCCCCATCCCATGGTGTTCTCCATCCCATGGTGTCCCCATCCCATGGTGTCCCCATCCCATGGTGTCCCCATCCCCATGGTATCCCCATTCCATGGTGTCCTCCATCCCATGGTGTCCCCCATCCCATGGTGTCCCCATCCCATGGTGCCCTCCATCCCATGGTGCCCTCCATGCCATGGTGTCCTCCATGCCGTGGTGTCCTCCATGCCATGGTGTCTTCCATCCCATGGTGTCCTCCATCCCATGGTGTCCTCCATCCCATGGTGTCCTCCATCCCATGGTGTCCTCCATCCCATGGTGTCCTCCATCCCATGGTGTCCTCCATCCCATGGTGTCCTCCATCCCATGGTGTCCTCCATCCCATGGTGTCCTCCATCCCATGGTGTCCTCCATCCCATGGTGTCCTCCATCCCATGGTGTCCTCCATCCCATGGTGTCCTCCATCCCATGGTGTCCTCCATCCCATGGTGTCCTCCATCCCATGGTGTCCTCCATCCCATGGTGTCCTCCATCCCATGGTGTCCTCCATCCCATGGTGTCCTCCATCCCATGGTGTCCTCCATCCCATGGTGTCCTCCATCCCATGGTGTCCTCCATCCCATGGTGTCCTCCATCCCATGGTGTCCTCCATCCCATGGTGTCCTCCATCCCATGGTGTCCTCCATCCCATGGTGTCCTCCATCCCATGGTGTCCTCCATCCCATGGTGTCCTCCATCCCATGGTGTCCTCCATCCCATGGTGTCCTCCATCCCATGGTGTCCTCCATCCCATGGTGTCCTCCATCCCATGGTGTCCTCCACCCAGCACCCCCTAACAGGTATCTGGCCTCACTCTCCTCTGTCCCACCTCTGCCTGAAAGTCAAGGTGTGGTGCTGAGGGACATGGGTTGGTGGTGGTGGCCTTGGCTGGGCTGGGTGAATGGTTGGTCTCCAGGATCTTGAAGGTCTTTGCCAATCAAAAGGATTCCAAGTGAAAAACTGGTGGGTGTTTTGGGGGTTGTTCAAGTGCAAGGAATGAGGTGGTTGGAATTCTCTGTTGCTGGGGGGAGAAAGAACCTCAGCTCTCCATTGCAGTGTGCATGGGGTTGTGTTCATGGAGTGTTCAGGTCTCTCACCCCTGTCCCCACTCTGCTTCTCCCTTCTCTGACCACAGACCCTTTGTCCATGTTGTCCTCTACATCCCCCACTCAACACCTGGCCTAAAGCAGCCAGGACTTGGGGGCTCTTGGGATTTGGCAGGAGGTGCTTCCTGCCTTCCAAGATAGGGCTGAAGCTCTTGCCAAGGAATGATCAACTAAGAGCAGGCCAGAGAAATGGTCCCAACTTCAGAAGTCACTTGGAAGTGGGGGGAAAAGCTCCAGAAAAGGGTGTGATGTTCAAATGCTTCTGCCAACCTTGGTTCTTGTGGTGCTGAAGGAGCCATGTCCTCAGTTGGATGAATTCCTTGGGGCAAGGATTCTCTTTAGTCCTTCCTCCTGAACTTAGGTCCTGGGAAGCACCAGGTCCTAACTTAGGTGCTCCTGGGATGCTCTGGCCCAACCAGGAGCATTTGAATGGTCATGAGCTTGTGTGAGTTGTCAAAATATTCACCCATCTCCCAAATGCTCTTTGGAGCCTGGTGGGTTTTCCCAGCTTTGTTTCATGGGAGTGAATTGCTTGCTGAGAGTGGTTCATGTTGGCTCTGAGAAGCTCCTGGGTTTGGAGGACACTGGCTTGAAAGCTGCTGACATTGCAGAGAGAAGCACCAAGTGCCCCATTTCCAGGCACATGGAGAACATCTAGGATAAGGTGCAGAGGGCTTGGGCTTTCTCTGGGGTAAATCAGAGCTGATGACACCAGAGAGGAAGTTCTGTGGGGTTTAAACCATGTGCTTAGATGTTAGAAGAAGGTTCTTCCCTCAAAGGGTCATTAAACCCTGGCCCAGGCTGCCCAGGGAGGTGGTTGAGTCTCCATCCCTGGAGGGGTTTCAAAGCCCTGAGGGACATGGGTTAAGCTCTGGACTTGGTAGAGGTGGGTTAATGGCTGGTAAAGTCAGGTGATGGTTGAACCCAAAGGTCTTTTCCCACCAGAACCATTCTGTGGTTGCACAGACTACCTGAAGAGTCAGGGCCAGGGTTTTCCTGGCTTGCTTGGAAAACCTGAAGCAGCTGGTTCCTCCATGGTCAATCTTCCCAAGAGCCATTGGCATGGGTAGATCCACCAGGAGCAGACTGGCTCCTGGCTCTGAGCTGGGTGACCTCCCAGCAACAACAACCCTGCAGGTCTTTAGAAATAAACCACAGATTGAGAGAGGCTGAGCTAAGGGAATAATTCAGGGATTATCTCCCTGGCTTTGAAGCAGACAAAGAGCTAAAAGGCTGCTGAGATGAATTGCTCAAGTCTTCAAACCAGCTGCTTGAAGGTGCAGGGCAGGAGGCAGCATTTCCACCCTGGTGTGGCCACCCCTGGCTGAGGTGTCCCTTTATGGGGTCCTGTTCCCTGTGATTCACACCCAAAGAGCAGCTGGGTTCCTCTCCCAGCCCCCCAGACTCTTTGTCACCCACCAGAAGCAGCTCTGGGGGTTGGGAGGAGTGTTCCTTGCTTGGCTGTGTTGTCCCTGTTGCTTTTTGCAGCAGCACTTCCCAATGGATTGAAGCTGGGAGACTTCCAGAGGATCAGGGGGGTGTTGCAGGGCTTGGTTTCTTGCTGGAGTTGGGTCATTGCTTGAGGAAACGTGGAGCCCTGAAATGGGTAGAAGCCAGTTTTCTCCTCCCTGTGATCCAAACTGGGGATCCATGAGGTTGTCTGGGGGAGGAGGGAAGGTCCTGACCCCTGGAGAGACTCTGTGTGTGATCAGAGTGGTGGGGGTTGGAAGGAGCTTCTGGAGATCACCTGGTCCAACCCCCCTGCTGGAGCAGGGTCACCTGGAGCAGATCCCACAGGGATGGTGGTCCTGTTGCTACAGGTGAGTGTGAAGAGCATGTTTTTGCTGCCAACAGCATCCTAATTTCTCATGAAACCTTAACCTTCAGTGTTCTACATGTCCAGACTCCTTTTCCCCCATGTCCCTGTGTCTGGGTGTGGGATAAATCCCAGCCCATCCTGCAATGAAGGTGATTTGAGATGTTCTGGGCTACTCACCATCCCTGTTCATCATCAGGTGGTGGTACTTTCTGAAGCCTGGATGCTGAGCACCTCTGGTGGTTTGGAAAGGGTTCTGCCCTCAGGACCTCTGAGGGTCTGGTTGGAGACTTGTCCCATCCCAGGTGACCTTCAGCCCATCCCATGAAGATGTGAATGAAGAAGTTGATGAAGTTAAGTCTGGTTTCAACCAAGCCAGTACTCAGAGAGCTTGGATAACCTTTCCCTCCCAGGCAGTGCTGAAGGGAGATGCCCAAAGCAGTTGCCCCAAGAGCTGTTGGCTTCCCAGAGCTGGGCTGGAGCTGCAAAACCAGCTCAGCAGTCCCACAGCACCCAGAAACCCTCAGGATCTCCAGCAGCAGATGCTCCATGCCATGCAAGGAGGCTACCAGAGACAGGAGGTGCTGGAAAGGTTGGGAATTGTGGAAAGAAGGATCATTTCTCTGCTCAGAGTTCCCTAAATCCTGCCTCCCATCACACCCCTGTCTCCAACAAGTACCTAGGGTGGTGTGATGGGTGGGTCTTGGAGGTGCAGGACCAGATCCTGTGCTTGTCTGTGGGTGCCACAAGGTGCACCTGACCCAGGAGCTCTGCTGTGTGGGGCTGAAATCCCTCTGGACAGTTGCCACAATCCCTTGGGATCAGGTTGGCAGCAGAGGAAGCTTCAGGAATTAGCCAAGCCCCACTGAGCTGCTGCCTGGCTGACACCACTGCCTGCTGAGAGATGCTTTTCTAGCTGGCAGTAATGAGAGCAATTATGCAGATGAGTTTCCTCCAGTGGCTCCAGGAGCCCAAGGCAGAAGTGGAAGCCTTGGGGCCAGGATCTCCCCCTCTTGGAGGGGAAACATCAGAGCCAGTTCTCAGATGGTAGGAGACAGCACGTCCAAGAGGAACCAGCCCTTGAGCAGGGATGTCTGTCCCATTAGTGCCCTGGCTCCCCTTGGTGCCTCAGAGAGCAGCTTTCCCAGGAGAAGAGGTTCCATGTGGCTCAGGAGGAGCTCTCAGTGGGTTGAAGTCCCTCTGGGTGCCTCCAGCCTGGGGCTCAAACCTGCTGAGGCCCCAGCTGGGGATGTGGCAGCTGAATACCCTGTTTTCCCTCAAATTACTTCATGACTTGGGGGGGGGGGGGGAAGCTGATGGTTGCTGAGCAGGAGCTCTCCTGAAGCAAAGCTCTGATGGTTTGGGGGCTCCCAGAGCCAGGCTGAGCATCCTCTGGGGCTCTGCACACCCAGGGGGAGGAAGGGGGAGCTCAGCCTCAGCTCCTTGATGAATTCCTGCAGGGGGAGGTAGATGTGAGCAGTGGGGAGAGCCTGGCCCAGGTTGCCCAGGGAAGCTGTGGCTGCCCCATCCCTGGCAGTGTTGAAGGGCAGGTTGGATGGGGCTTGGAGCAACCTGGGCTGGTGGGAGGTGTCCCTGCCCATGCAGGGGGTTGGATCTGGATGATCTTGAAGGTCCCTTCCAACCCAAACCAGTCTGGGATTCTAACTGGTGTAATTTTTATTTGTGTTTAGTGCTGGCAGAGGCTCATTTTATTCTGTGTTGTTAAAGATGATCCTGTTGCCTGTGTTATCCTAAGGTACAAACCAGACTTTTTGCTGCTGTCATTATTGCAAGAGGCTTCTCCAGGTTTTCCTGGGCCTGTCAGGTATTTAATAACTTGCCAAAGGGATTTTTCTTCTTGTTGCAGGGGGGTTGGGGAGTGCAGGTTGTGCTTCCCTGGTGAGAATTCCCAGTGGACTGGCTGGTTTCTCTTGCACTTCTATGTCCTTGTGTGTCCTCCTTCCAGGCAAGTAGAGGGAGGCAACAAAAAAAGATCAAGCTATATCAATATCAAGATGCTTTTGCATCTTGATAGTAGCAGCACTGGAACAGGGGGAGGGTTGCTAACTCATACTTGATATGCCTGGTTACAGGCTTTTCTATTCCAAATCAATCAGATGGGTGTGTCTAATTGGTCTCCAAAGCATTAATTTATGTCAGAGCAGCTGATGGATGACCAGTTTCCTGCCTCAACTCCCCTTTTTCTAGAGCTTGTTGCAGTGATGATGGTTGGCTGCTGGTTTAGCTGAGGTGCTTGGACTCCCTGCACCCAGAGTGTGGTTCCTTTGCCACCTCTCCAGGGCCTTGGGGTCAAGACAGATGGTCCACAGCTCTGAGGGTAGATGAAGGGGAATTAAATTTGAGTTGTTTTGGTTTTTTTTCCTTGCACAGCTTTATAGCTCCCCAACTACAGAACCCCCCCCTCCCATCCTCCCAAACTCCCTGCTGAAGCAACCTGAGCACAGGCTGGTGTGTGTGTGTGTGCTGGGAGGGCTGTTGAGAGCATAAAACCCCCCTCCTTTTGGCTGTTTTCTTCCTCTCCAGGTGAACAGACTTCAAGGTGACCTTGCATCTCCATTTTTAGCCCCTGAAAGGTTTCTGGTGGGGTTTTTTTCATCCTGCTGCTCCCCTGCCCCATCAGCAGTGACAATCACTGCTCTTCTCAAGTGTCCTTCACCCTGGGCATGTGTCAGGGCAGAACTTGGCCATTCATTATCCTCCTTCCCCTCCTGGATCAATCAGCATCTGCTGAGAAGCAGAAGAGCAAGAGGATTGATGGATGAAGTGGGAGACAGGGCAGGGCTTTGCCAGGCAATCAGGATGAAGGTTCCTGCACTCATTTCCCCGTGGGCCACAGGAGATGTTGCAGGCACCCCAGTTATCATCACTGGCCTGGCAATAATGATTAAAAATAGCCCCTGGCATCTTGGCTGTGTCTTTCATCATCCAACAGCTTCATTGTCCTTTTCAGTGCACTCTGTGAGGGTCCTTCATGCTGGGCAGGACAAAAGCCCTTGTGCTGCCTCCCAGATATTCCTGTGCTGGAGCTTTTCATCCTTGAACAAAGCAAAGCAGATCTTCCTAAGCAGGGTTTGGAGGAGGTGATGGGGAGTGCTTTGGGTGCTCTGCTACAGGAGGAGGCACAAGAAAGAGCTTGGCTGAAAAAAGAGAACTTTTCATGTGCAAAAGAGCTGTCTGAGGAGGTCTCAGCCTCTCTGTAGAGCACTGGTGGCTGCTTTCTGTCCCCCTTCTCATTGGATCTGGTTTGGGTTGGAAGGGACCTTCAAGATCATCCAGCCCAACCCCTTGCATGGGCAGGGACACCTCCCACCAGCCCAGGCTGCTCCAAGCCCCATCCAACCTGCCCTTCAACACTGCCAGGGATGGGGCAGCCACAGCTTCCCTGGGCAACCTGGGCCAGGCTCTCACCACCCTCACACCAAACAATTTCCTCCTCATGTCTCACCTCAATCTCCCTCTTCCAGATTTAATCCCTTCCCCCTTGTCCTCTCCCTCCCTGCCCTTGTCCCAAGCCCCTCCCTAGCTTTCCTGGAGCCCCTTCAGGCTCACAGGGAAGAATTCCCTGCTCATATCCCACCTCAGCCTCTCTGTAGAGCACTGGTGGCTGCTTTCTGTCCCCCTTCTCATTGGATCTGGTTTGGGTGGGAAGGGACCTTCAAGATCATCCAGCCCCAACCCCCTGCATGGGCAGGGACACCTCCCACCAGCCCAGGCTGCTCCAAGCCCCATCCAACCTGCCCTTCAACACTGCCAGGGATGGGGCAGCCACAGCTTCCCTGGGCAGCCTGGGCCAGGCTCTCACCACCCTCACACTCCACAATTCCCTCCTCATGTCTCACCTCAATCTCCCTCTTCCAGTTTTAATCCCTTCCCCCTTGTCCTCTCCCTCCCTGCCCTTGTCCCAAGCCCCTCCCCAGCTTTCCTGGAGCCCCTTCAGGCTCACAGGGAAGAATTCCCTGCTCATATCCCACCTAAATCTCCCCTCCTTTCATCCCCAGCTGCTTTCCTGGGGTTCCTGCAGTGCCCTTGCTCTGCTGACACCCTCCCCTGGTGCTGAGCTGCTTTGCTGAGCCCTGTGCCAGTGACTTCTGGCTGTTAACAACAAGAATTTTGGCAACAGGAATAATGAGGCTGCTTTGAGCTTCCCTGTGGCCTGGGAAGTGATTCCTCAGCATCACCCCTGTTAGCAGCAGTTATTTAGTGCTGAGGCTTTTATAAACCTGCTGCTCCTGGGGCTGGAGTAAAGAATGGGAGGATTAACCAGAGCCTGAAGGCAGCTTGTGAACCCTGCCTTGGAGAAACACTCCTAAATCCCTGCTGCTGCTCTGTGCTTCCCTCTTGGGCTGGAAATCCAGGCATGAGGGCTGACATGGTCTTTTCCCAGGTCAGTGGAGACCCAGAGCACCTTGTAGGTGATGCCATGAGCTGCCTGACAGCAGAGCAGCCCTGAGCTCTGCTCCTGGCTCTCAGCTGGTGGTAGCTCTGCAGGAGATGTAGTAAAAACATATGGTGGGGAGGGCTGGAGGTGGTTTCTGTAGCTTTTCAGAGATCCCTGAGCCTGGGGAAGGGACTCAGTTCTCTGAGAAGTGGGAAGAGCTGCCCTTGGCATGTGGCTTGGGCAAGCCAGGGTGGTGGCAGCAGGACCACAGACATGCTTGGCACAGGCTGCTGGGGAGGTACCACAGCACCCCTTGATGGGGAGGGTCCTGCTTTGCCTGCTGTGCTTGTTTCTTCAGTGCAAGAGCAGCAGGACCTGCCTTCAGCTTCCTCCATGGGGAGCAGGACTTGAGCTTCAGAGTCACAGGGTGGTGGGGCTGGAAGGGACCTCTGCAGATCATCCAGTCCAACCCCCTGCTAGAGCAGGATCCCCTAGAGCAGATCCCACAGGAACACATCCAGGTGGGGTTGGGATGTCTCCAGGGATGGAGACTCCAGCCCCTCTCTGGGCAGCCTGTCCCAGGGCTCTGCCACCCTCCAAGTACCTTCTCCTTATGTTTAACTTCACCCTCCTGTGCTCCAGCTTGTGCCCATTGCCCCTAACCAGGCACATGACATCAAATTTCCCATTCCATGCTACACAGATACTCCAAATTTGACTCTCATGCACCCCTAAAAATACTTCTAAATCCAAATTGAGCAAGGAGGGAGTCACAAGGGCAAAGAACCCATCTTGGGGGGGGGGAGATGAACTGCAGCTGGTTTGGATCTGCTCACTCTGATCCACCTTGAGAGCAGTGCTCAGTGAAGGGAAGTGCTCTTGTTGACTACCAGGAAAGCTTCCTCAAGCCCCAAATGTGTTTGGAAATCTCCTTCCAGGGTTTGCTGATCCCTTCTTGGAGCTGCCCTTTCAAGCTCAACAACGTTTGTCTTTCTATTGAAGGACAGTTTGTGCTGCTCTGAAATCTATTCCCTCTTGCAGCAGGGTGATCATGTAGCATTAGAAGGATTCAGAAAGGTGCTTGAGATGCTTCTGTAAATTCCTTTTAAAACATTTTCCTGCAGGAAAGGTGACCCAGTGCTGGGGTTCTTGCTTGAAGGGTAGTAAAGCATTAGAAGGATTGAAAAAGATGGTTTAGCTCTTCTGGAAGTTCCTGTATTTGTTGTTTTCCTGCCCCAGAAAGGGTGACCCAGCATTAGAGTCCTTCCTTCCAGAGAATTCAAAGTTGTCCTGTGCCAAGAGACCTGCATCCCTGGTCATGAAAGGCAGTGATGGCTCCAGGAGGGCACAACCCAAAGCATCTGCTGGAGCAAAAAGTCTCCCTTTCTCATTTCAAGTTCAGGAATGGTTCTTTTTTTCTTTCTGAGGGGGGTTGTGAGGAGTGAGCTGTGTCCTGCCATCTGCAGGGAATGGCTCAGAAGGCTGTGAGAAGGAGGGAACTGACAGGCTGGAATGAGGTTGTGTTGTGTAAATAATGGCAGGGCAGAGCTGTTCATATTCCCTGGCAGCAGAGCCTCCCCAAATCACCCAGCATGGACCTTCCCCTGTCAAGTGCAGTGCCTGCTGCTGCATCCCTGCTACATTACAGGCAGGCTTGTTGGCTTTTTTTAAAAAAGACTTTAATATATTAAGCAAGCAAGGGTCTTAAATGGAATGTCACATCTGGTTTGGCACCCAGGCTGTGATGCCCCTGCCTGCCCTTGGCCAACCCTGACAGCTCCATTCCCTGTCTCAGCTCATCTGTTGGCAGAGAGATCCCCAGCTTCCTCCTGCCTCCCTTCCTGCTCTCCCCTGCCCTGTCATTGCTGGCCTTAGATATCCAGCACCATGTCAAAATGCTTCTCCTTGGGGTGGAAGATGCTCCAGCCTTCAAGTGTCCTCAGTGCCTGGAGCACGAGGGTGGCTGTGTCCCTCTGTCCCTGTGTCCCTCTGTCCCTGTATCCCTGTGTCCCTCTGTCCCTCTGTTCCTGTGTCCCTCTGTCCCTCTGTCCGTGTCCCTCTGTCCCTGTATCCCTGTGTCCCTGTATCCCTGTGTCCCTCTGTTCCTGTGTCCCTCTGTCCCTGTGTCCCTCTGTCCCTGTGTCCCTGTGTCCCTCTGTCCCTGTGTCCCTGTGTCCCTGTATCCCTGTGTCCCTCTGTTCCTGTATCCCTGTGTCCCTGTGTCCCTGTGTCCCTCTGTCCCTGTGTCCCTGTGTCCCTCTGTCCCTGTGTCCCTGTGTCCCTGTGTCCCTCTGTCCCTGTGTCCCTGTGTCCCTGTGTCCCTGTGTCCCTGTGTCCCCAGCCCCTCTCCAGGAGAGCAGCCCCAGGGGATGTTTAGCAGATCATGTGGACCAGGAACCTGCAGCTGCTTTTCCCCCCCTGGGGGCCCTGGAGTTGGCAGTGCTGGAGGCTTTGCTCTCATCTTTCTTTAACAGCTCCTGCTGGTTTTATCTCCCAAGAACTGGTGCAGTTGCTCTCTGGATTTATAGCTGTTCAGCCTCTCCAGCCTCCTCTGCCAGGGGGTTCCAGAGGAGGGAATAATCCCTGGAAAGGTGCTGCTTCCTTTGGGTAATTTCTGCCTAACAAGATGATTTCAGGCCCTCGGGTTCCTGTTTTATGCCAATTTCTTTTCCTCAGTCACATTTATTCTTCCCTAAACCTCTCCCATGTGATTTCTAGGTTGAGAAATGCTCCTCAGGCTTCACACCCAAAGCTGCTCCATGCTTTTCATCCTTCTTCCCACCCTTCCCTGTTGAATTCCCAATGCTCCAGCTGGGGTTTTGAGAGCAGAACTGTCCCCCACCTGGCCAGGAGGGGATCCTTTTGTTGTAGTTTGTCACCTGGATGACAAGCATTCCCTTTGGGGTCCCATCCACCTGAGCTGGGTGTGCCTGGAGCCCTGGGCAGGGCTCTTGGGTCTGGTTCTTCTGCTTGCCAGGGATTCAGGGGGGAGAAGAAAGGTGATGCTGCTGAGGAGCAGCTGCCTCTGCCATCCCTGAACTTCAGGGATGCTGAGTGGGCAGGCTGGACGTTGCCATTTGTCTTCCAACATCACTCATCCCTGGCCATAAGTGCCCTCCTGACTCCCTTCAGACCAGAGAAACTGAGGTTCTACAGGCATGAAGGCTCAGTTCTCCACCTGTGGGGATGAGTTGGGGATCTTCTCTTTGAAGGGTGAGTCTTGCTGGATTCCCCAACCTCCCTCCAAAAGAGAGGGAGCTCTTTTTTCCCCAGAAGGGATGTCCTTCTGCTGGGATGTGTCTGGTTTAGGGTTCAAGGAGTCCACCCAGCACCTCTCCTCGTGGTGTTGCATGGTGGCCTTTCAAAAGCAGGTCCATCCTCTGGCTGATTTGCTGCAGCCTGTGCAGTGAGGGATGTTCTCCAGGAGGGCTGCTCTGCTCAGTTGGGGCTGGCCCTGAGGTTTTAATCATCTCTCCATTAAAATGCCACTTTCTAGAGGGTCCAGAGTGGCCATGACCTGCCCCAAAGCATGTGTGATATTGGCATCATGAGGAACACCAACAACAGGATGAGTGGGCTTGGTCCTGAAGTTTGAGCTCAGTTGACTTGGTTTGAAAGCTCTGGACGTGAGGGAGCCTTTGGTTGGAGTCTCTTCTGGAGGGTGAAATGCTGGCAGGTTCTCCAGCAGGACCCCAGGTGATGTGCCAGGAGCTCACTTCTCTTCTGCTCAGCCTGAGGTGGAGAGCAAAGGTGTCCTCACTCTGGTTGCTGGACAGCTTGGGATGACTTGGTGAAGACTTGCAGGCTCAGGCATGAACAGCAGGATCCAGGCTGAAAAATGGGCTTGAAGGGCTGTCCTGGGCAGGATGGTGTGTGGCTCATGCCCCACCAGTCTCATCTGGATGTGTCTTCATCAGCCCACAACAAGAGAGGACAATTCTCCACCACAGCCCCGTTCTCTTCTGTGCCTGCCCTGCCATGGGGAACTTCCCTGGTTCCTCTGAACCTCCCTTGTCTCCCCAGGTGCCCTCAGGCAGCTTTACTTGCCAGCAGCAGTGGGTCAGGAGGAGCACAGGAGACCCTGGGCAAGCTGGGGTCTCCTCAGGCTCACCCTTGATATGGACTTTGTCACCTCCATGGGGTGGCAACCCAAGGGCCACCTGGGCACAGCTGAAGGACCTCCCTGTAAATATGGTCACCTTGGGGCTGAATCCCTATAACCACACCTGGAAAGAAGGGGCTGAAGGTGGTGCTGGGGACATCCTGATGCTGTGGACACACATGTCCTGAGCTGTGGAACTGCTAATCCAGCTCAAATGGTTCCTTCTTTCCTTTCCTCTGTTCCTCATCCTTCTCTCACCAAGTGAGATGAGCAAGAACTCCCCCTTTTTTTTTTTTTCCCCCCCCCCTTTTTGCTCCAGGTGAAGATGTTCACACCAGCCTTCATGGAACAGCTGTAGATGTCAACATCAGGCTGGACAGGAACTCCTTGGCAGTGGAGAAGACCTACCTCACCCTGTCCAACCACAGGTCCGTGGTCATCCACAACCAGAGTGACATCATTGCCCACTTCCAGTGGAAGGCTTTTGTCACTGAGGAAGAGGAGGAGCAGCACAAGTTGAGGTGGGTTCTCAAAGAGCCACTCCAGGCAGCTGCTCTGCCCAAGGGTAGAACTAACTTGTGGCCTCCAGGGGTTTCTTGGTGCCTTTTTAATAAGGGTTTTGGAATACAAGAACCATCCACAGCTCCAGGGTGTGTCCCTGGGCATCAGGGTGATGGAGCTCAGCACTTCCCAGTCCAGCTCCATCCCTGCAGCAGCTGAGGAGGGTGTTTTGGGGAGGGAAGGTTGATTGCAAGGGCTGGATTTCCTCAGAGGGCAGATCTGTGGTTGTGGGAGCCACAAATTACCAAGGGCCAGAGATCTCTGGGCTACAGAAGGTCCACAAGGCTGAGGGAAGTGTCAGGACTTGCTACCTTGGAGTAGCAGCACTTCACATGGTTGTGGGTCTGTTATGGACCTGTTGTGCCTACAGGAAAGCTGGGGAGGGGCTTTCCACCTGAGAAGGCAGTGATAGGACAAGGGGTGATGGTTTTAGACTGGAAGAGAGGAGATTTAGGTTAGATATTAGGAATAAATTCTTCATCAGGAGGGTAGGAAGGCACTGGAACAGGTTGTCCAGGGAGGTTGTGGCTGCCCCATCCCTGGAGGTGTCCAAGGGCAGGTTGGATGAGGCTTGTGCAGCCTGGTCTCATTTGAAGTGTCATAGGTTGGAATCTGATGATCTTTGAGGTCCCTAGAGTTTCTTCTACTCTGGTTTTGGTGAGATGGCAGCTCCTTCTCCTGAAGGAGCCTCATTGGCCCAGAAAGTTGAGGCCAATCTACTGTTGGAGGTTGAAGTGCCTCCCACTGGCCTGATTTCCAGCCAAACAAGGTGTTTCTCCCTTTCCTTAGAGTCTGGGTTGAGGTTAGAGGTGGTTCTGCAGTGGAGCAGAGGATGGGGAGGTGCTTTGGGGCTTCAGCAACATGTGTCTTCCTGGTGGGGAGAGAAGGGGCAGGTCCTTCAAAGCTTGTCTTTGGGGAAGCTTTGAACTCCCCATTTGAAGCAGCAGAAAAACACTTGTAGCCCGAGAGGGATGAGTTGGAAATTCCACTTCAAAGCTTGGGTGGTTTAGACAAACTTGGTGTCACTTCTCAGAGTGAGTCTGAACCCAAAGCTGGTCAGGGAACTGCCTTCCACTGGAGCACTTTTTGAAGGGCTTCTGAGCAAATCAAGTTCAACATAATTAGGTCAGAAATGCCTTGAAGGCCCAAACGAGTTTTCCACTGTTCTCTATTTTTAATTACAGTGTGTGACTTTTGTGCAGGCTCAGAGTGTTCAAAGAAAAACCTCATGACCTTGATGCTTCCCTGGACTATTCCTTTCCCACCTGTCTGGGCTCAGGCTGGACCTTGAGTGATCCTCACCCCCCTCAGAAGCACCAGGTTTCCCCTCATTTAACTTCAACCTGATATTTTTTTCCCCCAATTCCTTTTAATCTTGAGCCAATTTGTGTCCCAGACTCTGCCCAGGGTGTTTAGTTCTTCCCTCCTGCCACCTTAGGGGTGGTCACAGCTCTGAGGTCACTGCTTTGCTGCCAGAGAAGCTCCTGAGATGTTGGAGCAGGGAGGACTTCTTCATGAGAGGAGGCAATGCAAGACCCTACACTGGGACACAACCCCAAAAAAAGACCTTCAGCATGAGAAGGTCCATCCAGGGGGTTGCTTTGTCTCCTTCCTGCAGGCCTTTCTGGCTTATGATGGTGGAATTATTGCCTGCTGAGTTGAGGGTTGCTCCTCTCAGGGGCTGAAAGGGCTCCTGATGCCTTTGGAGGTCAGTGTGGAGGAACATGTCCTCTTGCTCTCTGCAGGGGGCTGGCCAAAGCAAGTATTTTTGGCACTGGGGACTGCATGTGCCTGAGGCTCTGTCTGGGGTGGCCAGGGCTGTGTTTCCTTTCTGATTGGATTTGAAATGAGCTGGGTGATGCTTCCTGTCCTGTTCACACTGTGTTGTCTCCATCTGCTGCACACAGAGCCTTCCACTCCCCACCCTCCCAGGGTTGTCACCTGCTGGTTTTTCCTGGCCAGGGGTCTTGGGGGGCGAGGGGGGAACAGGGACCTGCCAGGTGGGAAGCACCTGCAGGGCTTCTCCTCCTTGGGTTGTCATCTTTGAACCCTGGGATGATCTCCAGCCACCATGAACTGTGCCAAAGCTGTGCAGAGGAGGCCCCAAAGGAGGAAGAAGAGGTGGGTTCAAGGCTTGACTGAAGGGTTTGGTTTCAGAGGTGCTGGTCCTTTTACTGGTGGTCCTGACCCTTTTACTGGTGCTGGACCCTCAGCTGGAGCTCAGGTTTCCTGCACATGAAACATCTCATGTCACCGAGGTGACGTGTTGCCTGAAGGGAATGAGTTTGCTTTTGAAAGTGCTCTGGGATCCTCTGGTGGAAGGCAGGGTAGGGAACACAGCAGGTGGTCCTTACTGGTCCCTGCAGCTCCAAAAAAACAGAAGCAACCAAGATCATGATGCTCCTTAACCAGCAGCTGGAGGCCTGGTGCTTCTCCTCCCTGCCCTGGCTGCTCCTTCATCTTCCTTACCTGCCAGGAAGAGCTTGTTGGTGGGTTTCTCACCAGTTGTGGTGGTGGCTTTGAGCCAGGTGGCTCTCTGGAGCACTGTGGGCTTTCACCAAAACCTCCTCTCAGCTTCCAAGTGTGGAGCCAAAGCAGCTGTGATGCCAAGGAGCAAGTGATGCTCCAGTCACCCCGCGACGTGGTGGTTTGACCTCAGCTGCTCCTCCTCCCTGAGTCTCTTGCTGCCCCTGTCCCTGCAAACGTGTTGCTGATGGAATGACCTGCTTGCTGTGTCTCTCCCCGGGGCTGCAGGCTGTGTGACTGGCTGCAGAGGGAGGAGGAGGACGAGGCAGAGCTGCTGAAGGTGTGTGTGGTGGATCCTCTCCTCCGGGACCGCCTGGTCCTCCTTTCCCGCACCTTCCAGAGCCACAGAGCCAAGGTGCAGGGGGACTCTCTGCTCTTCTCTGATGACTTCTTCACCATTGAGCCAGTGGTAAGTGAGAGCTGAGGACCTCCTTTCCTCCCCAGATGAGGTCACTTGGCAGATCAACCTCCCACACACACACACACCCCCATCAAAGAGGAACACGTCAGGTTTCCAGCAAGGCTGGGGGCAAAAAGCAGCTCAAGAAGCTGCTGGTTCCTGCCCTGCAGGGAGAGCCTGCCTGGAGCTGAGCTCTCAGCATGGCCAGAACTTAAGGACATGTCCTTCAGGCAGCCAGAGTCCTCATTCTGAGCAAAGGTCTGAGATGAAGAGCCCCTGCTGTCTGGGCAGGGCCAAGTCCCTTCTCCTTGGACTAAACCCTGGAATAAACCCCATTTATTTGGGGTATTTTTAACTGAAATAAGTGAACCTAAAGTTTGCCAGGGCTGGGGATCTTGCTCTCTTGCTTCCTCCTATAGCTCTGCCAAAGTTGAGAGCCACCAAGTGCAGTTTCCTACCCCTACAGCTGCCACCAGCATGGTGTGACCAAGGGGCTGTGTCAGGAACACTGGGAGGAGGGGGAGCTGATCAGCTGAGCTTCCAGAGCCTCCTGCAGAGCTGGGCTGGGAGTGTTGGGACACACTAGCATTGCACTATGTCTCCACAACCTGTCCTGGAGCTCCTGAAGCCCATGAGGTCCAGTGCTGTGTCCTGCTGCTTCTCTTCATGGTGTATGGACAGAAAGCACAGCCTGGGTGGAAACCTCTCCTCAATGTCTATGTCCATGCACAGTTAGTTCCAGGACTGAAGGTACATGGGCTACTAGAGGAGTCTCTCCCCTTCTGCCTTGCCCAGCACCAGCAACCTTTTTCCATTATTGATGGCACAACCAGTCTCACCTTTGGAGTTTTGCTCATGTCTTTCCTCTCCCCCTGACACGTGGGTGTCTTCAAAACAAGTGATGGCTTTTTCTTCAGCACATGTAGGATCTAAACACCCACTGCTGCTGGTTTCCTTAACCTTCTCTCCAGTGGTGGCCCCATAACCTTCTCTGCAGTGGTGGCCCCATAACCTTCTCTCCAGTAGTGGCCCCATAACCTTCTCTCCAGTAGTGGCCCCATAACCTTCTCTGCAGTGGTGGCTCCATAACCTGCTTTCCAGTGGTGGCCCCATAACCTTCCTTCTCTCTAGTGGTGGCCCCATAACCTTCTCTCTAGTGGTGGCCCCATAACCTTCTCTCTAGTGGTGGCCCCATAACCTTCTCTCTAGTGGTGGCCCCATAACCTTCTCTGCAGTGGTGGCCCCATAACCTTCTCCTCTGCAGTGGGGGCCCCATAGCCTTCTCTCCAGTGGTGGCCCCATAACCTTCTCTCCAGTGGTGGCCCCATAACCTTCAGCTTGGGCAGACAACCCTTCTTGCCATGTCAATCTGCTGGGAAAGGCCCCTCAGAGCTGGGACCTTGCTGGGGTCATGGATCTTCTGGCCTGAGGTGGCTTCTCTCCTCCCATCTACCCCTAGATAAAAGATAATCCAACCCTTGTAGCAGGTGACTAGAGGGTGGAATTGCTTCCAGAGGTTGGGAAGCTGGTGGAGGGACACTCCTGGGAAGGCTTTCTGGGCAGGGTGGCTTGGCAGGGGGTTTGTGCAGGAGCTTTGCTGGCTCCCTGCACCATTCCCTGCTGGTGTTCCCAGCTGTCCCTGCAGAAGCTGCAGCAGGTTAGTTCAGGTTGTCCAGGGTTAACTCCCTGATGAAAAAAAAACCAACCCCAAAGCAGCCAAGAGGAGCAGGTTTTGGATTTTGGAATTGCCACGTGACCATGAACAGCCTTCCAAGCCTGTGGGAAACAAGCTGTTATGCAACCCTGACTTCCCAGCACAGCTCCAGTTTGGTTGCATTTCTTTTTGCAAACACACATGACCTGTCAGCAGCAGCAGCAGCTGGGCTGGAAGCCCAGGTGGCTACCAAAGGGACAAGGTCCTTGGTGGCTACCAAAGGGACAAGGTCCTTGCTTTGTTTTGCTGCCTCCTCCCCACCCCAGCTTTGCTGGGAGTCATCCTGGGGGAGCTGACTCCTTGGGAAAGGAAACCAGAGCAGAGGGAAGACAAGGATTTGTCACCATTGCAGGGACCTTGAGGAGCCATCCCCACCCTCCTCAGTGTCATGGGCTCACTCAGAGCCTGGGCAGGGCTTCAGGATGCTCAGGTGGTGAAGCTGTTGCTGCTGTGGATCCAGGAGGTGGCAGGTTCCTGAGAAGCTGGGGAGCCAGGCTGATCCCCATCCAAAAGAGGGGTCACCCCAGGGCACAGGTTTGGGCAGAAGGCACCATCTCCAGTGGGAGCTGTGCCCCCCATCCCACAGCTCCCTGGGCCTTCAGTGATTCCTGGCAAGAGGCACCTGGGACCTTTTTGCTCCTCAGTGCCCTGGACCAGCAGGATGCACTTTGGGGGGGGGAGGTCATTTCAGCACTTCTCTTGCCCCCTCACTGATTTTCTGCTCTCAGCAGGGATTCCCCTTCCTGGGATCACCTTCCCCCCCTGCCAAACAAAGCCTGGAGGGTTTGACCACCAGCTGGTGGTGCCCAGCTCTTCCAGCCTGGCTTCTCCTTCCTGGTGCTGGTGGGATCCAGCAGCTGCTCCTTCCTGAGGGAGGAGGAACAAGAAGATCTGCAGCTATTCCCACTGCAGCCCTTGCACAGAGCTCACTGTGAGGCTGTGCTCTCCTGGATCACTTGGCTTCATGTCCTTACAACATGTTCTTCATGTCCACCAGCTGGATGTTCTGTGCTGCCTCTCCATCCTCTGTGCCCCCTGCCAGCTGCAGCCTGGCACTGCCAGGAGAAGTGCTGCAATGCCACCTTCACAGGGCTGGGGGATGTTTTACTGCTGCTCTGCTCAGCAGCCCTGGTAGTTTTCCATGCCCTGACTCCACTGAGGAGAACAGGGCACCCCTGGTTCCTGAGGTGTCCTCAGACACAGTTCCCACAAGGGTGGGTAATGAAGCACATCCTTTTAACCACCACTTCTTTCCCCCCCCCCCTGCAGGAACCTCTTCAACAGCCTTATATTAATTTCCCAGGAGAAATAACTCAATATTATTCTAGTTTCCTAGTCTGACACACAGCAGGTAATGAAGGGAGAAATGACCCACAAGTCCCAGAATAATTGTGGCCTGAAATCATTGGGTTTAGCCACAGAATAGTAGGATGAAATGGAACTGTTTCTTTCTTCTTGCTCTCTCCACCTTTGGAGTCCAACAGTTGGGCTGCTTCACTGCAGGGGAAGTTCCCTGTGGAGGGGCTGCCAAGGTGTCTGATCCATCAGATCCTGGGGATGGTGGTTTCACAGCCCAGCTCAAGAGGCTGAGGCACCTCCTGGGGTAAGATCTCTGGGGAGTGGGGACATGAGTGCCAGGCTCCAGCAGTGATGCTGCCCCAGGGTTGTTGGAGACCTGTTTCTTCCCTGAAAGGGTCATGAGGATGTTGGAGACCTTGTTTCTTCCCTGAAAGGGTCATGAGGTTCTTGGAGACCTTGTTTCTTCCCTGAAAGGGTCGTGAGGTTGTTGGAGACCTTGTTTCTTTCCTGAAAGGGTCATGAGGATGTTGGAGACCTTGTTTCCTCCCTGAAAGGGTCATCAGGCATTGGGACAGGCTGCCCAGGGTGGTGGAGTCACCATCCCTGGAGGGATGTCAGAGTCATGTAGACATAGAACTTAGGGACATGGTTGTCAGTGTTGGGTTGATGGTTGGAATTGATCTTGAAGGTGTTTTTCAACCCAGGTGATTCTGGGGTGGTTCTGGGATGGTTTTGGGGTGATTCTGGGATGGTTCTGGGGTGGTGCACATAAGAGGATGGGTATTCTTGCTGACCCCTAGGTTTGTTTCCCCTGGTGCCTCCCAGCTGACTGTGCCATGGGGTCCAGCAGCTCCTCAGCTGGTTGGAGATCTGTCCCTTCTCTTGGTGCAGCACGGAGGGGTTTCCTGGAGCATGGCAAGACCTCAGCCCTGGTGATGGGACCTGTGTGCTGCACCCTCATCCCTTTAGGTTGTGGAAAGAGAGAGGACATGGGCCCAAAGCTCTGGGCTCCCTCCTGCCCTGGTTGATCATCTGGGAGGGATGCCAGCAGCATTCCAGCAGTCCCTGTGGTCTTGGTGTTGAGCAGAATGTCCCACCATTGGGGGAATGCCTGCAGGGACTCCCTGCCAGTCCTCTTCTCTTTTGGAAATGTCACCTTGCAGGGTCATCCCAGGTTCCTGCTGAAACTGGAGGGTTTGGGTGCCATGGAAGTTGCCCATGTTGCTGTTCAGTTGGGGCTGGCTTGCAGCAGGGTCAAATTCCAGAGCTGGGTGGATACCCTGCCAGCTCTGCTCCCCCTTACAGGAGTGGGAGGAGGCCAGGCCAGCTAGAGCTTTGTGTCATGGGCCCCTGTCTCACATCCCAGCACAGATTGCAGAGCCCTGGTGTTGCTCTCCTGCCTTCTGTGCCTGCTTGGCCCTAAGGAGCCTTGGGCCAGGGAGCCCTGGCTGGGGTAGCCAGGGTCCTGCCTTCATTTGCTTGCTGCTTTCCAAGCATCTTCTGCAGAGGTGAAGGCAGACAAGGAGGGTTGGAGAACATTCCCCAGGGAATGGGGACCAGGTCCCATGGTGGGGAGGAGGGACATTGTGCAGCCTCCCTGCCTTCAAGGAGCTGGAGGTTCTGTGGCTTGAGGCTCCCTGGGGATGGTCCAAATGAGATGAGGACTGGGTGGTGTGAACCCTCCCACGTCTGTCCTCAACTCTTGGGGGCATTTAGGCCTTGAAGATTCAGCCCTTATTCCTTCTCTCTGCACTGGGACCTCCTGGGAGGAACTGGAGGTGACTGGGAGGGCCAGGAAGGGTTTTGCTGCCCTGAGAGAAGCCCTGGGAACACCCCAGCAGCCTGGGTGGACTCTGAGGTGGCTGGAAGCCTTTGCTGCTCCTGTTTCTGGGGGCTGGAAGGTGGGCAAGTGGAATTTACTGGAAGATTTTGCTTTAGAACATGCATTATTTTCTGTCCCCTCCTCCCTGCTGTGGTCCCAGGGGCTCCAGGACCTCTTGCTGTGCTCCAAACCAGTGGGCTCAGGTCACTGTGCCCATGATATTTCTGCCACACTTGTGCTGGCCTTGGAACCCATGGAATCCCCAGCTCAGCTAAACTCACTGGGCTAGAAAACTATTGAGAGCAGATACATATTCATCAGCCCAGTGGTTCTTCTTCATTTCCTTCCTTTCCTGCTCAGCTTCATTTTTTGCTTAGGAATTGTCTTCCTCTTGCTCCCATGAGCAGGAGATCTATGGCCTCTGTCAACCTCTGAGCCATCACCAAAGTGCCCCAGAGGCTCCCCAGGGCCAATCTATCTGGTTGTGGCACATAAAGCAGCCCAGGGGGGGCCACCAGCTGCCACCCAGCAGAAGGGAGCAGCAAACCCTGTTAGATAATTGACCTGGAAGAGTGATCAACTGCTGTGTTAGGCTCCAAGAAGTTTGTTTTCTGGCCTTTGGTGGGAGGAAGGATGTTCCCTGAGCTTCCCAGGAATCCTTTGGCTCTGCAGGCAAATCCTCCAGCAGGTTTTACCCCCAGCTCCTCTGCTGCAGGTCTGGTAGCTTCTCCCTGTTTTTTTCTGGCATCTTAGGCTCTACAGAGCCAAAGGAGACTTGTCCTTGGGCTGTTCTGCAATTGGGCTCATTTCCTTCCCACTGGTTGCTGAACTCCCTCCCTTTCATGGGATTGTGTCACAGAATCCCAGACTGGTTTGGGTTGGAAGGGACCTTCAAGATCATCCAGTTCCAACCCCCTGCACAGGCAGGGACACCTCCCACCAGCCCAGGTTGCTCCAAGCCCCATCCAACCTGCCCTTCAACACTGCCAGGGATGGGGCAGCCACAGCTTCTCTGGGCAACCTGGGCCAGGCTCTCACCACCCTCACACCAAACAATTCCCTCCCCCTGTCTCACCTCAATCTCACAGTTTTAATCCCTTCCCCCTTGTCCTCTCACTCCTTGTCCCAAGCCCTTTCACTGCACCCCCCTATATTTTGGGGTTCAGGCTCAGGGGGGGTGATCCCCCTGTGCTTTATGCCCCCCTAAGAAGAAGAGCTCCAGCATCACCACTGCCTTGAGTCTGGGGAGGCACCATCTGCTGTGCAAGAACCCCCAGGAGAACCCCCTGGGCAGAGAACCCCAGCAGCTGGAAGATCAAACAGGAGGATCCCACAGTCCCTCTGGGCAGCTCATCCCATGGAGCAGCCTCTGAAGTTCCTGGACAGTAGGAACAATTCCTGGAAAGTGTTGGTCAAAGTCCTGGCTCAGGCTGCCCAGGGAGTCACCATCCCTGGAGGGGGTTCAATGTGGCACTTGAGGAGGTGGTTGAGTGGCCCTGGTGGGGTTGGATTCTGTGGTCTTAGGAGTCTCTTCCCAACCTGAATGGTTGTGGGAAGGAGAAGTGCAGAGCTCTGGTGTGTTCAGCTGGGGCTGGAGGGCTGGGAGCAGAAGCAGCAGCTGCCTGGTGCCCCCCCCTGCCCAGGGCTCCTCTGCCCAGGGGGGAACCACTGAATCCAGCCTGTCAAGCACCCAACAAGCAGCTGGGTGATGAGCACTGGAGAGTTATTAGTCTCTTAATTAGCCAAGCCATGAAAAATCTATTCTCCAAGTGTGTTTTCTCAGTGGCTCAGCTGAGACAAGCTCCAGGCACTGGGGCAGAGCTTCTGCTCTTCAGAGCACCCTCTGTGCCAAATCCAGGGTAATTCCAGGGGTGCTCAGTGCAGGGAGCACCCCTGTGGCACCCAAAGGCTCAGGTCCCCAAGGTGCTGGCTGTGGGTTGCAGGCTGGTGTCCCCCCCTTTGCTTCCTCAAGCCTTGGTTTCCATCCCATTGCTTCCTGCAGGGACACAGCAAGTACATCTGATCTGGGCAACATTTAGAGAGGGATCCAAGTGACTTGATTCTTCCTGACTGGAAGGTGGAGGTTGGGGTGGTACTTGGAGCTGTTGTTCTCTGTTCTTTGCCCTGTTGACTCTGAGCAGCCTCTGGAATGAGCAGCTCCTTTGCAGCTGCAGCCCAATAAGTCAGTGTCACAGCTCTTGAATCTTTGTGGGGACTGTCCTTGGAGCTGGAAGCTCTGAGCTGATGGGAAGCACTGTGGTTGGTGAATATTTACATCTCAGGAGTGCCAGAGGCTCCAGTCACTTCAAGGTTCTTCTGGACCAAGTTCTGAGGATGCCCAGGAGCAAGCAAGGAACCCAGTCTCACTTGGCTGAGAGAAAAACAACCCTGTTCTCTTTGCCTCCTTCCAGCAGCTGCATTTTGTGTTCCTGGGGGGGTGTCAGAGGTGCAGATATTTGTGTCAGCAAAGAGGTTTGGGGTGGGAGTTGAGGGGATGTGAGTGGTGCCTTGGTTTAAAGCAGTTGCAAGTGAGGAGTGCCTCCAAAAAATGTGGGTGCCAAGGCTCCCTGGGGCTGAGCACCAGGACTCAGTGGGAGAGAAGGCCCTGAAGAAGCAGCAGGTGGTTGCAGACAGGCTGGGAGGATGGCCCAGGCTTCCACCTCTGAGCAGGACATGGAGAAGAAGAGCTGGTTCAGTTGAGATGAGCTGCCCAGGGAGGTGGTTGATGCCCCATCCCTGGAGGTTTTCAAGGCCAGGTGGGATTGAGGTTTTGTGCAACCTGGTCTGGTGGTTCCTGCTCATGGCAGGGGGGTTGGAGCTTGAACTTTAAGGTCCCTTCCAACCTTGATGGTTCTACATTTGGTTGAGAGAGGTGTAGAACTAAGCAATTCCCTTCCCTCCTTGTCTGAGCCCGTGGTCAGGGCACCAGGGGTGGGTGCAGAGGGGAACAAGATGCATCTGACTCTCAGCTTCACTCTTGGAGCTCCTGTGTAACCTTTGTGCTCCCAGCCCAGGAGCAGCCACCAGAGCCCCTTCCTCCCTGGTCCCCAGGCAGGGGGGCTTGTTCTGCTGGGCCCTGGGAGTGTCCCCAGAGTGTGACACACAGGAGGGCTGTGAGAGGCAGCACCTCCATAACCAAGAATAAAAAAAACCCCATTTGCTAAATCTTTCCTGATCTGCCTGAAAATGGAGACCCAGGGAGGTGCAGGAAGAATTTGCTTTGTTGGGCTGTGAGTCTGGTTGCTTCACTGTAGCCTGAATTTCACACAATTTCTCTCCCAGATGCCAGCAAAGGAACTGAAAAAATGGTGGTTTTAATATTTTTAGGGTGTTTTGTTGGGGTTTTTTTTTGCAGCTGCTTTCAAACTCCTCATTTTGTTGGTGTTTATTTGCTCCTGGCTCTTTGCTGCTCCAAATAGAGGCAGCAGGGCTGTGGTTGGGAGCAAGGAAGGTGATGCTGGAGGATAAATGACTTGCTGGCTGCTTCTGTTTCAGGAGGGGGATGTCTGGCCACATTCCTCAGCTGAAATCCAGGTGATCTTCAAACCTCAAGAAGCCAGAGTCTATCAGCAAACCATCTACTGTGACATCTCAGGTACAACCCCTTCCTCTCCTGTTCCCTGCAGGGAGGGCAGGGCAGTGCTGGCATTACCCTCGTGGTTTCCAGGTGCTCTCCCTGCCCATGTCTAGGGCTTCAGGATGCCTGGATTGCTGATCCCAGAAGAAGGCAGGGATGAGTTCCCATGGCTTGGGCAGCATTTGCTCTGCTGGGAGGTGCCTGAAGGGCTGCAGAGCAGGGGGGGGAGGATGAGCACTCAGCACTTTTCCCTCCCAAGATGAACCATCAGGTGGTAGGAGCTGAGCTCCAGATGTGCTCCCAGCCCCTGCATCACCTCCCACCACCCAGATGCTGCCAGACCTTTGGGTGGCTGAGCTGGGGTGGCTTGAAGGGACCCCCCCTTCTGGCCACCATGGGCTCCTCCTGTGGGAATGGTCACCTTGGGGCTCCTGGGCTGTGTGGTGGCTCCAGGTGCCTTTGCACAGGGCTTGCTGTGCTCAGCAGGGTGCTCACCCTCCCTGGGTACCACTGCCAGGCAAGCTGCCCCTCCTGTCACTTTTCCTTCACCCCACCCAGGTTTGATCCCATCTTTGCCCTTCCAGAGGTGCTGGCTTTGCTGTGCTGGCAGGGGATGCTGGGTTGGGTTCCCTTGTCCTTCCTCTGCCTGCTGCTGCTTCAGGTGTTTTGATGCTTCTCTGGTTTCCACCTTGTTTGCCACCCATGGAATAAAAAGACCTGGTGGACAGTGGGGTGACCATGGTGCCCTCACAGTCAAGAAGGCCAATTCCATCCTGGGGGGACATGGAGAAGAGTGTGGGCAGGAGTTCAAGGAGGTTCTCTTGCCCCTCTGCTCTGGGGAGGCCACGTCTGGGTGTTGTGCCCAGTTCTGAGATCCCAGTTCATGGAGAAGGAGCTGCTGGAGAGAGTCCAGCCCAGGGGACTGAGATGCTGGGGGAACTGGAGCATCTGCCTGTGAGGAAAGGCTGGGAGAGCTGGGGCTGTTCAGCTGGAGAGGAGGAGCCTGAGGGGGGATCTGATCAGTGCTGATCAATATCTCCAGGGGGTGTCAGGAGGATGGGCCAGACTCTTCTCAGGGGTGTCCAGTGACAGGACAAGGGGCAATGGGCACACACTGGAGCACAGGAGGTTGAACCTGAATATGAGAAAATACTTCTTTGCTCTGAGAGTGACAGAGCCCTGGGACAGGCTGCCCAGGGAGGTGGTGGAGTCTCTATCCCTGGAGACATTCCAGACCTGTCTGGATGTGTTCCTGTGGGATCTGCTCTAGGGGATGGTTGGACTGGATGATCTCCAGAGGTCCCTTCCAACCCTGAGCACTCTGTGTTTCTCTGCTCCTCCAGCAGCCAAGCTGCTGTTGTGGAAAGTGCTGGGATCCCTCATCCAGCTGCTCTGGTGCTTCCCTTGCTGCTCCAAGCAGCTGGACACAAATGTCATGGAACAGCTTTTTATTTCTCCAGTAATTGCCCAGGGTTTCCTTGGCAAATGCCACCCCCAGTAATTACCCAGGGTTGGTGTTAACAAGTTGTCCTTCCTGCCCACCAACTGCACTGGTTAGAGCAGGAGAAGGGAAAGGATTGAGTTCAAAAGTTGCCCCCAAGGGGTTCCTCACTCAGTGCTGTGCTCCTGGCTTGGGGGATTTTCTGCCTTGGTGTCCATCACTTCACTGCAGGGGTGTCCAGGAGTTGTGCCAGGAGAGCTTTTCCATTGCAGAGGAACAGGAAAAGTGCTTGGATTCGACCCTTGAGCTGGTCTGGGAGTGAGAGGGAAGAGAGCTGGGCAAAGGGTCTGTGTTTGGAGAGAGGACCCTGCTTATGAGGGACCCTGGGGGGCCCTCAGGAGACCTTCACATCCACTGCCTTCCTGCAAGAAGACCTCAAGGAGGTCACTTAAATGCTGCACCCATCCCTGACCAAACAGAGTGGATCCACTGTATTCTCAGGGTGGAAGTTGCCCCAGAGTCCAAGTTCTTCTTATCATCAAATCCCAGACTGGTTTGGGTTGGAAGGGACCTTCAAGATCATCTAGTTCCAACCCCCTGCATGGGCAGGGACACCTCCCACCAGCCCAGGCTGCTCCAAGCCCCATCCAACCTGCCCTTCAACACTGCCAGGGATGGGGCAGCTGCATCTCACACCCCTCTGGCAAGGAGCTTTGTTGGCCTCCACTTGTGCTGCAGGTGCCTCCACAAAGCACTGAGCAGATGCTTCTGCATCCAAGTGATTTCCTGAACTCCTCAGCACTGGGCAGCTTGCAAAGCTGGCAGTTCAGAAGGGGCCTGAAATTTGTTCTTGGCAAATATTTCAGGTGAAAATGAACTTTCTTAGTTATTCATGCAAATAAAGCTGAGGCTCTTGAGGGCTGGAGGGGAGCACAGGGGGTGGGGGACACCTGAAATTCTGCTTTCATTTCTTTTTCCTGCATGTAGAAATGGATTTGGCTGCATCTGGTTTCTTCCAAAGGCCATTTCTAAGCCCCTCTGGCTGGGAGAAGCCAAATCCCAAGTGGTCCTCACTCCTCTACCTTGTCCTGTCCTGCATCAGGGGAAACTGGATCTCTCCGTTGGCTTGGTCAGATGAGGATCATGTTCAAAAGCAGTCACAGAACAGGGGGGCATTCTGTGAGCAAGGAACAGTGTCAGGAAGCAGCAGAAGTTGAGGACAGTGCTTGGGTGTGTGTCCTGTGGAGAGAGTCCAGAGGAGGCCATGGAGATGATGGGAGGGCTAGAGCAGCTCTGGAGCCAGGCTGGGAGAGTTGGGGTGTTCAGCCTGGAGAAGAGAAGGCTCCAGGGAGACCTTAGAGCACCTTCCAGTGCCTGAAGGGGCTCCAGGAAAGCTGGGGAGGGACTTGGGACAAGGGCAGGGAGGGAGAGGACAAGGGGGAAGGGATTAAAACTGGAAGAGGGAGATTGAGGTGAGACATGAGGAGGAAATTGTTTGGTGTGAGGGTGGTGAGAGCCTGGCCCAGGTTGCCCAGGGAAGCTGTGGCTGCCCCATCCCTGGCAGTGTTGAAGGGCAGGTTGGATGGGGCTTGGAGCAACCTGGGCTGGTGGGAGGTGTCCCTGCCCATGCAGGAGGTTGGATCTAGAGGATCTTGAAGGTCCCTTCCAACCCAAACCTTTCCCAGGACTCTGTGATTGCCATGAGCAAGGAGCTTCTCCTTCCTTGGGCTCAGCTCTGGTGCTCTCTGATCATGTCAGGAGAGATGGGATCTTTTTCTCTTCTATCCCATGAGCTCTGTGCCTTCACTGGGGGGATTTCAGAGCTCATCTGAGCCCACAGGAAGAAATTCAGAGCTCAGGCCTCACTTCTTTTAGAGTATGAACTGATCACTGAGTTGCAAACCAGCCCAAAGGTTGGTTTGAAGTTAGAAACCAACCCAAAGCCACATCTCCTGATGGAAGAGAAACAACCTCCTCCTGGAGCATCTCCAGCTGGTCCCACCCAGCCCAAGAGCCAGGGAGCAGCATTTGGGGCAGCCTGGAAAATCCAGGCTGAGAGGGGATGATTGCACTGACATGGGAATGTCTCCCCAGGCCGTGAGACCAGGCTGCCCCTGCGTGTCACAGGAGAAGGTGTAGGACCCCAGCTCTGCTTCAGCTTTGACCAGCTGGACATTGGGAAGGTTTTTGTTGGATCAGCCCACAGCTACGAGGTGAGCAGGAAGGGTTTCCAGAGGTTGGGCTGGTTCCTGAGGGCTCCATGTGGGATTTCTGGCTCCTCAGGCAGTTGGGAGCAGGGGAAGGTTTGATGTCACAAGGGATCTGGGGCCACCTGATGATGTCTGGAAGGTGTGGGTGGTGTTCATGAAGCCCCAAACTCTTGTTGGCTGCCTCCTTTGAGAGCAGCTGGGGGGCTCCCTGCAAAAACCCACCCACAGAACCAACACTGGGTCAAGAAGAGAAGCAGATCTTGGTCTTAGATAAACTCCCCTTCCTCCTCTGGCTCTTCCAAAGCAGCTGGAACCTTCACCTCCACCCCATCCCAAACCCCCAAGTGCATCCCAAACCAATCCCAAGCCCCTCTTGGCTCAGCCCTGACCCTCTTGGCTCATTTGGGAGCCTCAAAAAAACCTCCTCCCACCCTCCAGGCTGGACCCACCTCCCCAGAACCAACCATGTCCTGGCTGGGAAGCAAAGGAACTTCCTACAGATTTGCCCTCCCCCCCCAAACAGTGTCAGCTGGTTCTGTGAGGCTGGTACTGGTATTGTGAGGCTGGCACTGGTTTTGTGAGGTTGGCACTGGTTCTGGGAGGTTAGGACTGGTTTGGTGAGTTTGTTACTGAGTTTATGAGGCTGGAACTGGTTTTATGAGGTTGGCACTGGTTCTGTGAGGTTGGTACTGGTTTGGTGAAGCTGGCACTGGTTCTGTGACAATGGCACTGGTTTTATGAGGTTGGCACTGGTTTTATGAGGTTGGTACTGGTTTTATGAGGTTGGCACAGGTTCTGTGAGTTTGGCACTGGTTTTGTGAGGTTGGCCCTGGTTCTATGAGGGTGGCACTGGTTTTGTGAGGTTGGCACTGGTTCTGTGAGGTTGGCACTGGTTTGGTGAGGTTGGCACTGGTTTTGTGAGGTTGGTACTGGTTCTGTGAGTTTGGCACTGGTTTTGTGAGGTTGGGTTCTGTGACAATGGCACTGGTTTTATGAGGTTGGCACTGGTTTTATGAGGTTGGTACTGGTATTGTGAGGATGGCACTGGTTCTGTGAGTTTGGCACTGTTTTTGTGAGGCTGGCACTGGTTCTGTGAGGTTGGCACTGATTGTGTGAGGCTGGCACTGGTTCTGTGAGGTTGGCACTGATTGTGTGAGGCTGGCACTGGTTCTGTGAGGTTGGCACTGATTGTGTGAGGCTGGCACTGGTTCTGTGAGGTTGGCACTGATTGTGTGAGGCTGGCACTGGTTCTGTGAGGTTGGCACTGATTGTGTGAGGCTGGCACTGGTTCTGTGAGGTTGGCACTGATTGTGTGAGGCTGGCACTGGTTCTGTGAGGTTGGCACTGATTGTGTGAGGCTGGCACTGGTTCTGTGAGGTTGGCACTGATTGTGTGAGGCTGGCACTGGTTCTGTGAGGTTGGCACTGATTGTGTGAGGCTGGCACTGGTTCTGTGAGGTTGGCACTGATTGTGTGAGGCTGGCACTGGTTCTGTGAGGTTGGCACTGATTGTGTGAGGCTGGCACTGGTTCTGTGAGGTTGGCACTGATTGTGTGAGGCTGGCACTGGTTCTGTGAGGTTGGCACTGATTGTGTGAGGCTGGCACTGGTTCTGTGAGGTTGGCACTGATTGTGTGAGGCTGGCACTGGTTCTGTGAGGTTGGCACTGATTGTGTGAGGCTGGCACTGGTTCTGTGAGGTTGGCACTGATTGTGTGAGGCTGGCACTGGTTCTGTGAGGTTGGCACTGATTGTGTGAGGCTGGCACTGGTTCTGTGAGGTTGGCACTGATTGTGTGAGGCTGGCACTGGTTCTGTGAGGTTGGCACTGATTGTGTGAGGCTGGCACTGGTTCTGTGAGGTTGGCACTGATTGTGTGAGGCTGGCACTGGTTCTGTGAGGTTGGCACTGATTGTGTGAGGCTGGCACTGGTTCTGTGAGGTTGGCACTGATTGTGTGAGGCTGGCACTGGTTCTGTGAGGTTGGCACTGATTTTGTGAGGCTGGCACTGGTTTTGTGAGGTTGGCACTGGTTCTGGGAGGCCAGCACTGGTTCTGGGAGGCTAGCACTGCTTTGCAGGGTTAAAGCAGCCCAAGGAGCCCCCATCCTGGTGTGTTTTCTTTGGCTTCTCCCCCAGGAGCAGCAGCATCTCCCTCTGCCCGCTGGCAATGGTTTCACTGGGAGCCAAACCAGCAAGGGAAGGTTCCTGGGGGGTTCACACCTTGCCTTCCTCCTCCTGCAGGTGATCCTGTTCAACAAAGGAGCCGTCCATGCTCTCTTCAGCTTGATCCCTCCAGCTACAGCTCTGGGCTCCTGCTTCTCCTTCCTGCCTGATGAAGGTGTCATTTTGCCCCAGGAGCTCCAGGCCATCCAGGTCTCCTTCAGCTCCAGCCTCCTGGGACAGTTCACAGAGGAGTTTGGGTTCAGAGTGCAAGGATGCCCTGAGCCTGTCACCTTGACCATCAGGTGAGGAGGGTTGGAGGAGCTTGGGGGGTTCATCCGTGGGCATCTCAGGGTGCTCAGCCCCCCCCTGCCTCATTTCATGGTGGAAAAAGAGCTCAAAAAGGTGTTGTCTGAGGTCTTAGGGTCAGAGCCAAGGCTAAGAACCAAGACTTTAACCTGGACTCCACTTTGGACCTTGCAAGAGCAGCAGATGAAGTGTGAGGAGAAAGGACCCAACCTCCTGTGCCCAGTTGGGCTCTGAAAGTCTTGGGTCCCCCTGGGATGGAGGCACCTTTGTCCTGCTGGTTGAGGTTCCTTTTGTGGACCTTTGACATCTCTGGGGACCCCAGGGTTTCATGTGTCTCCTCATGCTGGAAGGGCTTTGACTGGAGCAGGTTCCTTTTGTGGACCTTTGACATCTCTGAGGACCCCAGGATTTCATGTATCTCCTCATGCTGGAAGAGCTTTGACTGGAGGAAGGTGTGGAGATGCCTGCTGCCCAACCTGGGCACCCAGCAGCTGCAGTGACTCTTTCCTACCAGCTGCTCCTTCTCCCCTTGGCCCATGGGTGTGATGGTATCAGCAGCAGATGGGCTGGGATGTCCCACCTGAGCCCTCCAAATGGCTTTGGAGATGGTTGAGGGCTGGGTGATTCTGCAGCCAGAAGGGGGTGGGTTTTGAAACTCCTCTTGCAAAGGATCCCTCCAAAATAGGTGGCAGCAGCTTCAGCATCATCTCTCCTGCTGGTGAGATGTTCTCCTGGCTCTTGTGGTGCCTCCTGCCTGCAGGCAGGAAGGGGCTGGTGCAGGAGCTCTGCACCCCACTCCCATGGGCTGCTGTCACTCCAAGAGATGATCCTCACTGGGCTCAAGGGGAGAATTGAAGGAGAAAAAAAGGCTGATGACAAGAGACCAAGCTCCTTTCTCAGCACCACAGCTGGAACTGGCCCAGCTGGTCCTCACCATGGGCTGGTGGGATGTGGAGGTGCAGGCAGGAGAGCTGTGGAGCTGCTGCTGCTGCTGGTGGAGCTGCCAGGTCAAGGTAGCAGAGACATGAAAGTGCAGTTGATTTTATCCCAGGCAGGGAAGGGAAATGGAAGAAGAAGAAGAAGAAGAAGGTGGTTCCTTGGCAAGAGAGAGAGTGATGAGCAGGTCTGACCTCAGCAGAGCAACCATGGACATGGGCTTTGTGTTTGGAGGGAAAGTGCTGCTTGTTTTGGAAATCAAGAGGGAACATTTCACCAGCCAATCATTTATTCTCCTCTGTCCCTCCCCCAGGTTGGTCACGGGGTGTTGTTGTGTAAGCAGCTTTCTCCTTGGGCAAGGGCAGGTCCCACTGGTGAAGATGTGCTCATCACAGGTGGAAAAGGGGGTTGCTTGGGTGGTGGCCCTGAGGAAGGCAACCTTGGGAGGTTCCTGAGGAAGGCAAGAGCTGTCCATGTCCTTTGGCTGCCCCTCAAGCAGATGCAATGGTCCTGCTTTCCCCCCTGGTGCCCTGGCTCCCAGTGCCCACCAGGTCCTTCTCCTCCCCAAGCTCCATGCAGACCTGATGTCTCAGGGGAAGAACCCTGGGTTTGTCCCTGCCCCATTTTGGTGCAGTTTTCAGCTCCATGCAGACCTGATGTCTCAGGGCAAGAGGATCCCTAGGTTTGTCCCTGCCCCATTTTGGTGCAGTTTTGGATGGTGGCTCCTTTGCAACCCAGCTGATGGTGCCCCAGCATCCCCTTTTTCTCCCTTTCCAGTCCACTTTCCTCTGAGGTGTCATGTCCCTCCTTGCTTGGTCTTCCCTTTGCTCCAAGGATCCCTGTCCAGCCCTTATCTCCTGTTCCCCAGCCTCACCACTCAAGCTGTTTCTTTTGGAACCCCTCTGAGATGCCCACACACCAGGTCAAGCTGAATCCCACTCTCTGGGAGGCTTGGAGCTCTGGATTCCATCCTTCATGGAGGAAAACTCTCAGTGCTTGGGCATGGAAGTGAGCAGGTTGGTGGAGCTGCAAAGGAAGGAAGAGGGATAAGGACCAGAGGGGCATTCTGTGGGCAAGGAACAGTGTCAGAAAGCAGCAGAAGTTGAGGGCAGTGCTTGGATGTGTGTCCTTTGGAGAGAGTCCAGAGGAGGCCACAGAGATGATCCCAGGGCTGGGGCAGCTCTGGAGCCAGGCTGGGAGAGTTGGGGTGTTCAGCCTGGAGAAGAGAAGGCTCCAGGGAGACCTTAGAGCAGCTTCCAGTGCCTGAAGGGGCTCCAGGAAAGCTGGGGAGGGACTTGGGACAAGGGCAGGGAGGGAGAGGACAAGGGGGAAGGGATGAAAACTGGAGGAGGGAGATTGAGGTGAGACATGAGGAGGAAATTGTTTGGTGTGAGGGTGGTGAGAGCCTGGCCCAGGTTGCCCAGGGAAGCTGTGGCTGCCCCATCCCTGGCAGTGTTGAAGGGCAGGTTGGATGGGGCTTGGAGCAGCCTGGGCTGCTGGGAGGTGTCCCTGCCCATGCAGGGGGTTGGGACTGGATGATCTTGAAGGTCCCTTTCAAATCAGAAACCAGCCTGGGATTCTCTGATAGGATCCTGTGAGTGTTGAAGTGGTGCCTCCCCCACCTCGTTACCCTCCCTGCCTAACGAAGCTGCTGCTCTCCCTTCCCAAGGTCACTCGTGCTGCTGCAGGACATCCCTGCTGCCCAAAGTGCTGCTTTCCCCCCAGCTCCTTCTCAGCTGTGGTGCAGAGAGCTCTGGGTTGGCTCTTTGCCTGGACCTTCTGGGCCATCATTCAGCTTGGAGCTGCTCCAAGCAGGAGCAGCAGTTTCCCCACTTGCCTGGCAGGTTCCCAGGGTGATCCCCAGCAGTGGGTGAACTGCAGGTAGTTTTCCACTGTTTCCTGGCAAGTGCTGTTGGTTGGAAAGTGTGGCTGCTCCTTGGGGAAGGGGCTGGAGCACAAGGAGAAGGGGCTGGAGAACTTGTGAGGAGCAGCTGAGGGAGCTGGGGGTGTCCAGCCTGGAGACAAGGAGCTGAGGGGAGACCTGCTGGCTCTGCAGCTGCTGAGAGGAGGTTGGAGCCAGGGGGGTCGGGCTCTGCTCCCCAGGAACAAGGGATGGGACAAGAGATGAGCTCAAGTTGCACCAGGGGAGGTTTAGATTGGATCTTGGGAGAACCTTCCTCCATGAAAGGGTCACTAAACCCTGGCCCAGGCTCCCCAGGGAGGTGGTGGGACCCCCATCCCTGGAGGGGTTTCCAAGCCCTGTAGATGTGGAGCTGAGGGACATGGGTTAAGCTCTGGGCTTGGTGGAGTTGGGTTAATGGTTGGTAGAGTTTGGTCATAGTTGGGCTCAATGATCTTAAAGGTCACAATTCTGTGATTCTGCTCCATCCAAAGGAAGCTGAAAGGGCTTGGGAGGTTGGGTCTGATGACAGGAGGTCCTTGCAGAGGGACCTTCCCCAGCAGCAGAGGTTTGTTCCCTGACTTGTTCTCAGGAGCTGCTGAAGCATTAACAGGGGATTGACACTCCTGGTAGTTTTTTTCAAGGGCTTTTTGGGTTTGCAACCAGAAGGTGCCCACACCTTGGCTGATTCTTCTTGCCTTGGAAACCTTAGGAGGTTCTAAATGGTTCTTTGGTGTTTAGAAAGGGGGATATCCTGGAAATGGGACCCTATGGGTGAGCACAGGGCTCTTCTGTGGGACACTGTTCATGTGCCAGGCACATCTGGTGGCAGCCCTGGGTCTGAAACTAGAAGAAACCCATTCCTGTGACCCCTGCTTTAGCTACAAGGCAGAGCCAGCATGGATTGGCCTCAACCATGATAGAGATTGATGTTGTGCAGCTCCAAGTGCTGGTTTGGGTGAGTTTTGAAGGGGCTGGAGCACAAGGAGAAGGGGCTGGAGAACTTGTGAGGAGCAGCTGAGGGAGCTGGGGGTGTCCAGCCTGGAGACAAGGAGCTGAGGGGAGACCTGCTGGCTCTGCAGCTGCTGAGAGGAGGTTGGAGCCAGGGAGGTCGGGCTCTGCTCCCCAGGAACAAGGGATGGGACAAGAGGAGATGGCCCCAAGTTGCACCAGGGGAGGTTGAGGTTGGAGATTAGAAGAAACTTCTTCCCTGAAAGGGTCATGAAACCCTGGCCCAGGCTGCCCAGGGAGGTGGTGGGATCCCCATCCCTGGAGGGGTTTCCAAGCCCTGTAGATGTGGAGCTGAGGGACACGGGTGAGCACTGGGCTTGGTGGAGTTGGGTTAATGGTTGGTAGAGTTTGGTCATAGTTGGGCTCAATGATCTTAAAGGTCACAATTCTGTGATTCTGCTCCATCCAAAGGAAGCTGAAAGGGCTTGGGAGGTTGGGTCTGATGACAGGAGGTCCTTGCAGAGGGACCTTCCCCAGCAGCAGAGGTTTGTTCCCTGACTTGTTCTCAGGAGCTGCTGAAGCATTAACAGGGGATTGACACTCCTGGTAGTTTTTTTCAAGGGCTTTTTGGGTTTGCAACCAGAAGGTGCCCACACCTTGGCTGATTCTTCTTGCCTTGGAAACCTTAGGAGGTTCTAAATGGTTCTTTGGTGTTTAGAAAGGGGGATATCCTGGAAATGGGACCCTATGGGTGAGCACAGGGCTCTTCTGTGGGACACTGTTCATGTGCCAGGCACATCTGGTGGCAGCCCTGGGTCTGAAACTAGAAGAAACCCATTCCTGTGACCCCTGCTTTAGCTACAAGGCAGAGCCAGCATGGATTGGCCTCAACCATGATAGAGATTGATGTTGTGCAGCTCCAAGTGCTGGTTTGGGTGAGTTTTGGAGCTGGGAGCTCAGCTTCTGAGTGACAGGCAAGGAGATGGGTAGGGTTGGACTTGAAGCTGTGTTGCTCTTGGTTGTGTCAGCTGAAACTGTGCCCCAAGATTCAACTGTCCACTGTGTAGAAGTGTTGCTGCCCTCCTGGTCTGTGGATGTCTGGATTCACATCTCTGGAGCAGATCAAGATCCTCTTGAGGGGAAGAAGTTCATCTGCTCCATGGAAACACCAGTTCCAGCTGGGAACCACCAAAGCAGGGAACCTACAGCTGGAAGGCTGGTTGGAGTGAGTCCATGTTTTGTGTGGCCACCTCCCACACGGTGGGGAAACTGAGGCACGGAGCCATCAGTGGTTGAGGGTCCATCAAGCCAACCTGCCTTGACGTGGTGCCCTGAGCCCCACCAGCTGCTGCCCACCTTGCTGTGCCTGCCCTGCTGGCCTGGGAGGCTGGATTTGAAACCCACCACGGGTTCTGAGACCAGTTTTTCTCCATCCAAGCAGCAAGGGAAGCCAATAACAAGCTTTGCAGTCCTTAACCAAGCCCATGTGCTCTGTCCTCCCAGGGGCTGCGTCATCGCGCCGACGTTTCATTTCAACGTGCCCTCCCTGCTCTTTGGGGATGTCTCCTTTGGTGAGTGGGCCCTGGGGCTTGGAGCACGGGTGGAGGGGTCTGTGTGTGCCCACCAGAGCAGAGGGACACAGGAGCATCACTCCCCTGTGCTCCTCCAGAGCAGCCTTCAGGGGGTTCCAGCCTTGGATGGATCTCGGGGTCCGTGTCCCGGGGGGGCCCAGGGGATGGGGTGGCAGCAGGAGGGGGGTTGAAACCATGGGGGGATGTTCCTGTCACAAGGTAAGGAGTCCATTTACCCTCCTGACCTTTGCTGTTGGCTTTGTTGTT
>NW_009953298.1:130837-135418 GCF_000747805.2 Chaetura pelagica
AGAGCCCAGGGCAGAGGCACAGAGATGCTGGAGGGAGGGGAACATCTCCCTGCTGAGGAAAGGCTGAGGGAGCTGGGGCTGTTGGGCTTGGAGAAGAGGAGACTGAGGGGCCACCTCATCCATGGGCACAAATCTGTTCAGGGCAGTGTCAGGAGGACAGAGCCAGGCTTTGTGCAGTGATGTCCAGTGACAGGACAAGGGGCAGTGGGTGCAAACTGGAGCCCAGGAGGTTCCATGGGAATCTCAGGAAGAACTTGTTTGCTGTGAGAGTGACAGAGCCCTGGGCCAGGCTGCCCAGAGAGGCTGTGGAGTCTCCTTCTCTGGAGACATTCCAACCCCCCTCGATCCTGTGTGATGTGCTCTGGGTGCCCCTGCTCTGGCAGGGGGGTTGGGCTGGGGGAGCTTCCCAGGTTCCTTCCAACCTTGATGGTTCTATGCTAATACGCCCCAGGAGCTCCTTCTCCTGCCCCACCAAAAGCCCAGCCCTGCTGGCAGAGCAGGTGCCTGAGCACCCAGAACCTCCCCATGGAAATGCAGATGCTGGTACTTCATCTCCCCCTCCCCAAAGACTTTTTCCTGCCTTGGATCTCAAGTTGAAACTGAAATCCATGGAGGGTTGACTGAAGGGCCATTATCACCCTGTGCCCAGGATGCCTCCCTGGTTTCCTGCTGTTCCTGGACTTCTTCAGGGAACTCATTACCCTTCCTGAGCTGCTTTTTCCCCCTCCCTCCATCCCTGCTCTGCCACTTCTTTGTTTCCTTTGGGATAAATAAACCCAGAAGAAACCCACAGGGCAGAAAGATGATGGTCATGTCTCTAGTTAATGAGACCTTCTCAGCTGAAGGCACCTGGGGGGGGTTTGCTCCTTGAAGTTGGGCTCTTGTTTGGCTGTGTCTGGTCTCATTTGGGGCTGTGAAGAGTCTGGTGGTCCTTTCTGGACCCCTCCTGCCTCCATGCTGGAGTAGTTGGCTGTCACTGGGCATGGACTGGTGCATGATGGAAGGCTGGTGTCCAAGCTCAAGTCATGGAAACCTTTGCAGGGGGTGACCACAGCAACACGGGTGTGATGTCCCCAGTTGTGGGGTGAGGTGACACAGGGTTCATGCTCCACAGGCACCAGGTTTGGGGCTGCAAATTGTCCCTCCAGGCTGGTTACCCCAAAACAGGACGTGCCATAAGGACTCTGTCCCTGCTCACAGCAGGGAGCTTGGACTAGGTGACCTTTCAAGGTCCCATCCAGCCCAGAACACTCTGAGATCCTGCCTGTGGAGGCTCCAGAGGGCTTTGCATGGTGCTGCAGCTCCTGATTCCATCCATCCTTTTCTCCTCCTGAAGCTCCTCCTTGGTGACCACACTTTTCTATGGGGGGGGGAGAGTTCCTGGGGTGTCAGGGCATCTCAGGGGGGTTGAAGTTTTCAGCAGAAATGGGCCTTTTGGGTGCCTGTTTGTCAGTGAGTGGTGGTTTGGGGGCCACGTGAGGGAGCTTCTTGGGTAGGGGGAGAAACTTGGTGGGCATTGCCAAGGGGGCAACCTCTGTGGGCAACATAAAAGGGGACTTAAGTGCCACTTCCTTGCTTGGCTTCTCCATCAGCTGCCATTCAGGTGGAAGAGAGTGCAACTCCAAGCACAGGTTTGTCCTGGCAGGGTATTCCCCCCAGGAATTGGTGCCTACACTGATGGTCTGTGTCCTTCTCCCAGGCTTTCCTCACACCTTGTCCTGTCGCCTCAGCAACACCTCCCTGGTGCCCATGACCTTCACCCTTCGCATCCCTGGGGATGGCTCTGGGAAGCCCAGTGTCACCAGTTTGGTTCAGATGGCAGACAAGAGCCGTGGCACCTGGAGGAGGAGAACTCCAACTCATGGCAGGCCAACTGAGTTCACCATCAAGCCCCAGAGAGGGACCATCCGTTCCCAGGGATTCCTGGATATCCAGGTATGGAAGGAGCTTGGCCAAGATGTGGCCCAGCAAGTGGAGCTGGAGCTTTCACAGAGTTCCTGAGGCTGGGAAAGACCTCTGAGGTCAAGTCTCAGATCCAGTGACTTGACACCACCACATCTCCAAGTGCCACCTCCAGCCTTTCCTTGAGCACCTCCAGGGATGGTGCCTCCACCCCTTCCCTGGGCAGTCCATCCCAAGGTCTGATCACCCTTTCCATGGGGAAGTGCTTCCTGATATCCAACCTAAACCTCCCCTGGAGCAGATCCAGGCCAGACCCTCTCATCCTGTCACTGCTTGCCTGGGAGAAGAGTCCAACCCCACCTGAGCACAACCCTTCAGGTAGATGTAGAGAGTGAGAAGGTCCTCCCTGAGCCTCCTCTTCTCCAGGCTGATATCTGAGAGGGCTTTTTTGCTGCTGGCATAACATGAGGACCATCTGAGCAGTAGCCTTTGTTGGCTGAGCTCCTCTAGGATGCTTCTGGAGGAGCACCTTTTTGTTCCCAAGGTCAACAGCTGAAGGTCTTCTACTGTAGAGAAGCCAGTCCTGTGCTTTTGAGAGCTGCTTCAAGTGCTTTATGTGCTTGAACGTGGGCAGGGGAAGGATGAGGGTGTTAGGAAGAGACTTCATCATCACATGAAGCAGTTTGCTGTTCCTCCTGGCCTTGTTACTCCTCTCTGAGCAGAAGGAGCTGTGTTCCCTGCAGCAGCTTCCAGGGGGGACTGGAAAAGCATCTGCTGGGTCACATTTTGCCCTCAGCTTCCCACTGGAAAGCTGAACCTGTTCAAGTCAACAGCATCCCTCTGGATTTAGGCTGGTGGAGCTGGGATTCAAAATTGGTCCCTTCATTGGGTGAGTAGAACATGTGGTGGTGCTTTCACTGAGCTTTCCCCTGCCCTGGGAACTGCAGGGGGTGTTTAACAAAGTAGATCCTGTCAGAAGACTTTTCTGACCCCCAGAGACACCTCTGGACACGTGGACCAGCAGAAGAATTAGGGCAAAATCCTCCCTTTCCCTTCTGTGGAGTGAGAAGTGGAGGCCAAGTGTTCAAAACCAGTAGTGGGGCATGGATGGGCAGGATGGGTTTAGGGGTGGACTTGGCAGTGCTGGGTGGAAGGTTGAACTTGGAGATCTTTCCCAACCACTTTTTTTGGAGTGCTGAATGGTTTGATGGTCTCTCCTCTGCCAGGTCACCCTGTGCTCCAACACCCTGAAGCAATATGAGCTGGCCCTGGTGGTGGACCTGGATGGGATTGGCAAGGAGGTGTTGGCATTGCCCATCATAGCCAGGTACTGGGGCTTTCCTTGCAGCTCATCAGCTCCTCCTGCACCCCCTTGGGTGCCTCCAGCTCCAAACTGACTCATTCTGGCAGCTGTGGAGAGGAGCAGAGCAGTGTTTTGGGAGCAGCCCATGTTGAGGAGCACTTGTGCTCCATGGTCAGATGTGGGGAACAGTCGTGCTAGTCATTATTAGCCTGGATTTCTGAAGGCAACAGGAATTCTACTCATGATTGGCCTGCTGGCTGGTGGGACACGTGTCCAAAGGGCCACCTCTCCTTCCTGCCAGTGGTGGGACTGGTCTTGGGTGGCCACCAGAGTGCAACACTCACCTGGGAGGCAGTGAGGAACCTGCTGGTGGCTGCTGCAGTGAGTGAAGGCATGTGGTGGGGCTGGGGAGGGGGAGAAAAGAAAAGCAAGACCTTACAAAGGGCAACCCAGTCCTTGATATGTGGGAGGTGAGCTCAGGTGTCTCTGCTTCCCTCTGGGGTGTTTTTTTTGGAGGGTTCATGTTCTCCAGCCCAAAGCTGGCCCTGCTGCAACCCTGTGGTGCTGCAGTGGGTGGCAGGTTCATGCCAAGAGGGATGTGGTTTCCCTCTCCCAGGCCAGGGAGTTGGTCAGACATGTGCAGGTGGGAACAAACAGGGCATGGACTCCTGGGGTGAAGGTCTAAGGTAGCTCCAGAATGGGGGTCACCCCCTGGGAAGGGCAGGTGGGGGCCTGTGCCCTCCATCACAGGGAGCAGGGCTGGGTTGTCAGGCAGGGCTGGGGGAGAGGAAGGGGTTGGTTTTTTCCTGAGACCCTGAAATCTTGTGTTCCCTGCTCCTTGGGTGAAGGCTCCAGCTCAAGCCCTTGGGAGCCACCTGAGGCAGAGGTGCCCATGACACAGCTCTGGAAGGGGCAGCAGGAGCTCTGCCTGGGCACTTGGCAGGCTCAGAGGTGCTGAGTCTCCTCCTTCAGAAGGGATTGTGGTGGCAAAAAAGAAGCTCAAGGTGATTTATGGCTGGGGGGGTGTTCAGTGTCTGCTGGGCAAATGTGTTCTGCTCCATTTCCCACTGCTTGAGGAGCAAACAAATCCTGCCTTCTCTTGGTGTCTCTAATCCCCTTTTTGCTCCTCTCTCTCCCTGCTCAGATGTGTAGTTCCAGAGCTGAGAGTCCTCAACCCCACCATGACCTTTGGAAGGTGCTTTCTGAAACACCCTTATCAGCAGATGCTGACCCTGGTGAACAACAGTGACCTCCCAGGCTGCTACAGGCTCCTGCCTCAGGTGTGGCATCACCTCCTCCTCCTCCATCTCCTCTTTCTTCTCCTTCTCCTCCTCCTCCTCCATCTCCTCCATCTCCTCCATCTCCTCCATCTCCTC
>NW_009953298.1:135931-137129 GCF_000747805.2 Chaetura pelagica
GGGGGGACCCGTCTCAAAGGGCCCACCCCTCCTCCCTGCCAGTGGTGGGACTGGTCTTGGGTGGCCACCAGAGTGCAACACTCACCTGGGAGGCAGTGAGGAACCTGCTGGTGGCTGCTGCAGTGAGTGAAGGCATGTGGTGGGGCTGGGGAGGGGGAGAAAAGAAAAGCAAGACCTTACAAAGGGCAACCCAGTCCTTGATATGTGGGAGGTGAGCTCAGGTGTCTCTGCTTCCCTCTGGGGTGTTTTTTTTGGAGGGTTCATGTTCTCCAGCCCAAAGCTGGCCCTGCTGCAACCCTGTGGTGCTGCAGTGGGTGGCAGGTTCATGCCAAGAGGGATGTGGTTTCCCTCTCCCAGGCCAGGGAGTTGGTCAGACATGTGCAGGTGGGAACAAACAGGGCATGGACTCCTGGGGTGAAGGTCTAAGGTAGCTCCAGAATGGGGGTCACCCCCTGGGAAGGGCAGGTGGGGGCCTGTGCCCTCCATCACAGGGAGCAGGGCTGGGTTGTCAGGCAGGGCTGGGGGAGAGGAAGGGGTTGGTTTTTTCCTGAGACCCTGAAATCTTGTGTTCCCTGCTCCTTGGGTGAAGGCTCCAGCTCAAGCCCTTGGGAGCCACCTGAGGCAGAGGTGCCCATGACACAGCTCTGGAAGGGGCAGCAGGAGCTCTGCCTGGGCACTTGGCAGGCTCAGAGGTGCTGAGTCTCCTCCTTCAGAAGGGATTGTGGTGGCAAAAAAGAAGCTCAAGGTGATTTATGGCTGGGGGGGTGTTCAGTGTCTGCTGGGCAAATGTGTTCTGCTCCATTTCCCACTGCTTGAGGAGCAAACAAATCCTGCCTTCTCTTGGTGTCTCTAATCCCCTTTTTGCTCCTCTCTCTCCCTGCTCAGATGTGTAGTTCCAGAGCTGAGAGTCCTCAACCCCACCATGACCTTTGGAAGGTGCTTTCTGAAACACCCTTATCAGCAGATGCTGACCCTGGTGAACAACAGTGACCTCCCAGGCTGCTACAGGCTCCTGCCTCAGGTGTGGCATCACCTCCTCCTCCTCCATCTCCTCTTTCTTCTCCTTCTCCTCCTCCTCCTCCATCTCCTCCATCTCCTCCATCTCCTCCATCTCCTCTTCCTTCTCCATCTCCTCTTCCTTCTCCATCTCCTCCATCTCCTCCTCCTCCTCCTCCTACTCCTCCGCCCCCTCCACCTC
>NW_009953298.1:137633-147515 GCF_000747805.2 Chaetura pelagica
CTCCTCCTCCTCCTCCACCACCTCCTCCTCCTCCTCCTCCTCCTCCTCCTCCTCCTCCTCCTCCTCCTCCTCCATCTCCTCCTCCTCCTCCATCTCCTCCTCCTCAGGTGTTATTGTGGGGTTTATTAGCCAAAAAAACCCCAAGTTTTGGGGAAGATCTTACTGGTTCATATTTGGGTATCCTCACCTTTAGATGAGGTGAGAACAGGAACCCTGGGGAAGCAGGTAAATGGGAACCTACTTCAATATAAACCTCAGGAAGCAGGTAAACAAGAACCTACCTGAATATAAACCTCAGGAAGCAGTTAAATAAGAACCTACCTGAATATAAAGCTCCAGAAACAGTTAAATAAGAACCTACCTGAATCTAAACTTTGGGAAGCAATTAAGTAAGAACCTACCTGAATATAAAGCTCAGGAAGGAGTTAAATGGGAACCTACCTGAATATAAAGCTCAGGAAGCAGTTAAATAAGAACCTACTTGAATATAAACCTCAGGAAGCAGTTAAATGGGAACCTACCTGAATATAAAGCTCAGGAAGCAGTTAAATAAGAACCTACCTGAATTTAAACTTTGGGAAGCAGTTAAGTAAGAACTCACCTCAATATAAACCTCAGGAAGCAGTTAAATAAGAACCTACTTGAATATAGACCTCAGGAAGGAGTTAAATGGGAACCTACCTGAAACTTTGGGAAGGAAATAAATGGTGGGTTTGATTCTTTCCCTTCCAGGGAGGCAGGAAAGGTGCTGCTGTGTGGTATTCCAGCCCCATGCCCTGTGGGATCATCCAGCCTTGCAGCTCTGTGCAGGTCCCAGTCACTCTGGCAACCCAGAAACTGGGGGAGCAGGACACTGTGGCTCATGTTGCTGTGTTTGGGATGGAAGGTGATCCCCTGGTGAGTCCTTGGTGGGGTGTCAAGTGTAGCAGGGTTGCACATTCCAGGGGTTCTTGCTGGCAAAACAAGAAGTTGGAATATAGGGCTGGTGTGGAGAAGGAAAGAAGGGGCAACAGTGATGCCTAGAGGAGGAGGGGGGGGGTGTCCTCTTGGGAGGGTGTGATCTCAGAGTCTGACACAGCAGGGAATGCTGGACATGTGAGGCAGGATAACAAGCCCAGGCTGAAATCCCACCCAGATCCCTGAGTCTCCTCCTCTGCTGTGTTGCCAGAAGAACATCAACTTCCAAGCTGGATTGAAGCTTTTCTAAAAGCCAAGCCCATCAGGTCTGAGGAATAACCATCCAATCTCTTGGCCAGAAGCCCCAGCAGGACACACATGAGTCTCCACACCCCATATATCTGTATTTTTTCTACAAAGTTTGGGAATTGAAGAGGCCAAAGTCTCCTAAAAAGCCATGATTTGCTTTCAGCTGCAGCAATGGCAACAAAATGCAGGCAAGGAAACCTTGTCTGTGCTGTCCTGGCTTCATCCAGCTGAAACCCAGAACAATTTGAGTTAATGAAACATTAAAATGATGCTCACTTTTGAAGCAGCTGTTTAAAAATGTCTTGTCCTCTCTCTGAGCATGCAAGAGGATTCCTGAGCACCAGAAGCTTTCTGGAACAGAAAGGAAGGCTGACATTTTAAAAGGAGTCACAGGGATTGAAGCTTTTATTAAAACAAGTGGAAATGTTGCTGCTAAATCCCTTGGATGCTACTGAACATCTGGGCATTTCTGGATGTCAAGCAGCCAACAGGGAGCTCTGAAGTTGGACACAACAGTTGCTCCTAAATATAAAACCCTGTTTCCCTTCAAGGGGGGGTTTCTCCTCCTTAGAATGAGCAGCTGCTGAACTGGCTGCTGGGTTTTTAACCACAGATTTCTGTGCTGTGAGGGTGGTGAGAGCCTGGCCCAGGTTGCCCAGGGAAGCTGTGGCTGCCCCATCCCTGGCAGTGTTGAAGGGCAGGTTGGATGGGGCTTGGAGCAGCCTGGGCTGGTGGGATGTGTCCCTGCCCATGCAGGGGTTGGATCCTCATGATCTTTAAGGTCCCTTCCAACCCAAAACAGTCTATGATTCTTTTTCTACCCACCCCCTCCTTGATGAGGCTGGTGTTGGTACCCCCTCCCAGTGAGACCAGCCCCCCTCAGCACCCTCCAGCTGTTTTTTCTGCCCATCTCCAGGGGCTTCTGCCTTTCTTTGCTGCTTCTGCCCCTGTGTCACCTGGAAGCAAAACCAACTGACAAGACACAGCTCTGCCCTCCAGCTCCTTCCCCTCAGGAGCAGCTCTTCATCCCTCCCTTTTCCCAGAGGGATAAAAATCACCATCATGGCTCCAGTTCCTTCTTTTCAACCTCCCAGCCTTGCTACCTGATTTTTAGCTTGTCCTTACCCTGTCCTGTCAAGGCATGAGCATTTCTGGATCCTTTTCTTTGTGTCTTGGAGTTGCCAAGTGGTTCTGACAGCTGTCAGTGCTGGTTCCTTCAGCCAGACATCAGGACAGGGTTGGCATCATGGGCATCATCTGCTTCAATCAGACTCCTTGGCCTCCTCTGAATCCACCAGCAGCTTGTTGGGATTTCGATGCTGTGGATTTTTATGGGGTAGTTGGTGAAATCCAGCAAGGCTGGATCAATGCTCTGCATTCATTATACAAGCAAGCACTTTAGCAAAGGGATTCTCCTCCAAAAAAAACCTGGGCCAGTCCTGCCAGAACTAGACCTTTTGGGTTTCAGGCTGTCACAAGAAAAAACTCCTGCTTGAATGGGTTAATAATTAATTCATGTCTGGGATTCATACCAGGGAAAGCACAAGTCAGAGGCATCATCTGCCAGGCCTGATCTCTACCCTGCTTTGCTTCTGGGGTTCATGCAAGTGGGGAAAAAGCCCCAAACCTGGGAAACTGGGTGTTTTTATCCCCTGGATTAAGAGAGTTGGTGGCTTTCCAGTTGGATTTCTCCAGCCCCCCCATTTGCTCCAGGCCTTTTGCATCAGTGTTACAACCCTGGAAGCTTCAAATAACCCTAAATATCCCCCAGTCTTGGAATATCCTGGAGCTGTCTCCTATTTTTAAACTTTCCCTGTTGTTTGGTTGGTTTTTTTTTAACCTTTCCTACCTTCTTCCTGGAGCAGAAAATCCGTTTGGTGAGTTTTGGAGAAGGACCAGTTGTCTACGTGCACCCAAATGAGCTCAACTTTGGCAACATCCAAGTCCTCCAAGATGTTTCCCAAACTCTCCACCTCTCCAATCAGGCTGTCATCCCTGCATCCTTCTGGGCAGAGATGGTAAGGATCCCTGGGGGTTGTTTCCCAACAAAAATGTGACTTGGTTTGGTTTCTATATGAACTTTTCCATACTGAAAAAGCAGGATATTCCAGCAAGAGGAGCCTGGCTCTGGGGACAGATTGAGCTGGGGGACCTTTCATTAAATGGGTCTGGATCATTTTTAGGAGCTCTCCTTTTATTTTGTGGAAGGGATTGAGTGCTGAGTCATGTTTTTGGAGCTCTGACATCAAGTAGAACCCTGTGGCCTTAAGCTCCTGCAAGGGCATGAGCTTCCTTAGGAGCTCTCACTCTGCCAGGGCCATCAGGGCAGGAAAAAAGGGTTTGGGGGAGGTTTGTCCTTCTCTCTGCTGGGTGGGTTGAGCTTTTAGGGCTGCTTAACCCAGGCTGAATTTCCTTCTTGCTGCTTTGCCAGTTTCTGTGCCCAGGAGGATCAATGTAACCTCAGAGAGGGGGGTTCCCAGGGCAGTTTGTCTGGGACTCCACAGGGAAATCTGCTTTCCCAGCTCTGCAGGAATGGACCTGGGTGGGTGGCACTTGGTGTGTGAATAATGGGGATTGTGTGTTTGTACCCCAGTGTGTCCTGCTTAGGTCCTGGTGTCCCTGGGTGGTGCCTGCAGCAGACCCAGGGGACTTGCAGGGCTGGATAAGTTATCCAGGGAAGCTGTGGCTGCCCCATCCCTGGCAGTGTTGAAGGGCAGGTTGGATGGGGCTTGGAGCAACCTGGGCTGGTGGGAGGTGTCCCTGCCCATGGCAGGGGGGTAGGTCTGGATGATCTTGAAGGTCCCTCCAACCTGAACCAGTCTGGGATTCTGTATCTGCCTCACCCCAGTGCCCTGAGTGATGGGACTGGGCAATAAATCCTGTCCTGCGTCTCTCCAGTCCCTGCAAATATTGTGGCTGATCAATAAACAGAACAATAACATGAGGTGGTTTGCAGGTGATTTCTTTTCCTGCAGTCAAGATGCTCCATAGCCCTCCCTGCTGTGACTTCTCAGGGTTGGCTTATCTCAGGGTTGGTGAGCATCTTCTGCTTCTCAAGACTTCTCAGGACAGCTGCTGATTCATGGAAGTGTTTGCTGGGCCAGGCTCTCACCACCCTCACACCAAACAATTCCCTCCTCATGTCTCACCTCAATCTCCCTCTTCCAGTTTTCATCCCTTCCCCCTTGTCCTCTCCCTCCCTGCCCTTGTCCCAAGTCCCTCCCCAGCTTTCCTGGAGCCCCTTCAGACACTGGAAGCTGCTCTAAGGTCTCCCTGGAGCCTTCTCTTCTCCAGGCTGAACACCCCAACTCTCCCAGCCTGTCCCCAGGCATTTAGGGACAAGCCAGGAGCAGGGATGTTGTCAGACATTAGGTATTGGTGTCTAAAGGGCTGGAATGTTTTAGCATTTGGGCTCCCAGAGATGTTCCTGGGACACACCAGATGGGTGTAGCCCAAGCTGACCTAGAAACCCAAGGGAATCTGGCCAGGCAGAGCCTCTCAGTCCTGGCAGGTCTCCTGGTGGGGGGTGCCCTGAGCCCCTTGGAGCCCCCCCAGGGGCTGGCTGAAGGAACCAGGACAGGAGGCAAACCATGCTGCTCTGGGGTGGGCTGGTGGCCCAGCAGGGCCTGGAGGGTCTGCTTGGGTCACCCTGGGAAATCCCAAGCCTGGCTCCATCAAGACAGCTCATCATTATTCCTCAGGAAGAGTTTCTTGGGGACAATTTCCTGGCAGGCTGTGAGAAATGAGCTGTGGCAGGTGGCAGCTTTGCAGCTTCACCTCTGGAGCCAGAGCTACCAGGGCTCCTCTGCCCCCCTGGGTCAGGAGGAATCAGAGGAGAAGTTGTCCAGGGATGTTGATGCCAACCCAACACACCCACCAGCTTGGCATGACCCCCCTTGGCTGGGTCATCTATGGTCGGTGGGTCTTCTCTGAGGCTTGTGACCAGTTGCAGGGGTAGAAAAGAGAGTTGGTGGGATCTTCTGTGGTCAAGTGAGGTCAGGCTGCCTGGGATCATGTGTAGCTCTGGCCTTGGAGATGCACATGAACTTGGTGCTGCTTTTTTTGGTGCTTTCAGGAGGCTCCATCACTTGGGGAAAGCAGGGGGAGTTGTGTCACCTTCCAGTCTAGCTGAGCTCAGCCTGGTCTTCAAGCTCTGCTCCTCTTCTTCAGAGGGGCAGAAACCAAAGTGATCATTATCTAGACTCATATGAATATTCCCTAGCAGGGTATGAGGTCCCAAAGCAGAAGCAGGTTGCAGGTAGTAATGGATGTGGAAGATAAAGGAGTGAAAAAAGCCCAGCCTGGTCCTCCTGGAGCAGCAGAGCCCAATCCTGACCACCTTCCTCCATCCCATCTCCTTCTAGCTGCTTTTAAGACTTTCTCTGGCAGCTCTAGAGGACAAATTAAATGTAGCTGAGTTTATTCATTGTGCCTGGAATGATCTGGTTGCCTTTGGCATGAGCAGCCCAGACCTGCCCTCCAGGCTTCTCAAGCCTTTCTGGGGGAACCTACCCATTGTGCAGGGTCCCTGAGTGCTCAGCAAGTCAGTGCTTCCCTGGCCTTCTGGTCTCATCCTCAGCAGCAGCAGAGGTGGGTTTGGAGGGTTTATTTAATGCTTCCCATGATTTGGAAGTGCTGCTGGGTTTTCTGCTCCTCTTCTCAGAGCCTGATGGATGGGAACTTGAGCTTCACTTCACCTTCCCTGAGCTGGCATCAGGCTTGGGTCCTCTCAAGCATCCAAGCACAATTTCTGCTAAAAAACAAAGAAAGAAACCCCCTTTTCTCTTCCAATATTGCAGTGGTTGGGTGAGCAGGGTCTGTGGTGTCACACCCAGCACTGGATGGTGGTGCAGGTGCCACCACCAGGACACCTTGAAGCCATGAATCTTCACCCCAGTGCATGTCCTGCTGGCATGTGTGGTTTTTTAGGTGGGCTGGGGGGTCCAGCACCTTTCTTGTCCCATCTGTAGAGGGAGGTCCATGAGAAACCAGAGGAAGAGAGTGTTTGGGAGGCCTGGGCTGTGTGTCCACAGGGGACATGTCATGCAGTTGGTTTTCTCCTTGTTTCTTTCCTGTCCTGCTCTCAGCCTTGCCAGGTGAGTTTTCCAAAGCAGAGGGCACTGGGGCACCTGGTTGCAGCTCTGAGGGGCAGTGAGTCCTTCAGGGGCTGTTGGGAAGCACCTCTGAAAGGAAAGGAGACTTTGGGGTGAGGGGTTTGGTCAGTTGGGTTTGCAGAGCTGGGCTTCAGGCTCTGAGCAGTGTTCCCCCCCCCAACTGTGGGGCTGCCAAGGTGGGATTGGAGCTGGGAGGAAGCTGGGGGAAGGGAAATCAGCTTCCCAAAGGACAGGCAGGGGAGGGAATGACCTTCTCCTGAGGATGATCATCCCTTGGGTTGGGCAAAACTGGGTCAATGAAGTGAGGAGAGCAAAAGACAGGTTGGATGAGCTCCTGTAGAGTTGCTGCCTCACCATAGCTTGGGGAAATGAAGCTTTTATGATTTTTACCCTCATTTTCTCTAGTCCTTCCTTTTCCTGCAGCCCCCAGGAGAGCAGGGGCCATGGTGTCCACCCTGAGCTCCTCTTGGGTTTGTCTTCCAGGCTGGTAGATGCTCCCGCTGGAGGATTGAACCCAACAAAGGAGTCATCCCCCCTGAGGCTGAGGTGTCTTTGGCCATCATAGCAAACTTGGATGATACTGAGAGCTTCCAGGATGAGGTGAAGGTCTTCATAGAGAACAGCCACACCTCTGTCATCCCTGTCCAGGCTCTTGGCATTGGCACCACCATCGTCACCGACAAGCCCTTTGCTCCAAAGCTCAGCTTGGGACCCCACTTCAGGTAGGATCTCCCTCAGCTCCTGCTCCTCCAGGGGGCTCAGCAAGGAGGAGTTTTGCTGTGCTTCTCCTTCAGGACTCCAAGTCCTGGCTCCATTGCACTGAAGCCACAGGAGGAACGTTTTCTGGCAGTTGGAAAGTCATTAGACACCCTCAAAAGCCACCAAGAATAGACACCAAGTTGCTCAGTTGTCACTGAATTGCCCTCAGTGATGAAACATTGATTTCCTCACTTGATCAAATCAAGATTTGGAGGAAAGCAGCAGGTTCTGGGAGCCTGGGGCTGGAAAAAGCTGTATTCCAAGGATCAAGAGTTTTTCCTTCTGCAATATTGTTGTTTGCTCACTCACTCTGGAGCACAAACCTTGGTGGTGGCTTGTTAGGAGCTCCTCAACTCAACAAATGGTGCTGGTTTCTGTCCCCTCTGCCCTGGAGTCCTGGAGGAGCAGCAGGATTTGTCTTTGCTGTGACAAATCCCTCAGTTCCCTCCTCTCCCCACCAGGCTGCTCTTTGGTTGATGTGGTTGCTCTTCTGCCTCCTCCTTGTCTTCTCCACGTGGCACGTGAGGGTGGTTGCAGCTCTGAAGGGAGAAGGTTGAGGTTGGGTGGGAAGAACTGGGAGTGGATGGGAGAGTTTAGCTCAAGGGAGGGAACTCACTGAAGGTGGGGGTCAAACCAGACCCATCCTTGTAAGCAGGAGACAAACCTTCCCAAAGTCCTGGCTGCCTCATGTGGGAGATCATCTGGGGTGAGAAGAATGGTCTTCTCCAGGTGCCTCCTCCTTTCCCTGGCTGCAAAGAGGGTCCAGTACCTGCTTTTTGGGGTAGAAAGTAGGTTCATCCTTCCTTAAACCTGCAGAGTAGATGTTGGGGGGTTTCTACCTTGAAGCATTTAGATTGTGGGGGGTTCAATGTGCACCCCCAGCAAGCAGGGCTGGTGGAGGGAGGTTGGTGCCTTCTCTGTGGCCTGTGCAGCCACAGGTGGGTGACACAACACCCAGAGGACAATGTCAATGTGGTTCATGTCATTGTCCTCTGCTCCCCCACCCTTCCCATCTCAGCCTGCAGGCTCCCTTGGGAGCTGAGGGAACATCTCAGCTCAGCAAGGGCTTTCCCAGAGCCACAAACCCTGGGTCTGCCCAGAGCTTCTCCAGGCTTTCAGCTGCTCCTTTCCACACCATTAACCCATCTCATCCTCCAGGTAGAGAAACCATTTGGTGACTGGTCTGTTCTCTGCTGTCTCTTGGGTGTTTGTGTTTAGCTGGGGAGCATTTTAGAAAGCCACATCTTCTCTACCTTTCAACTGGTCCAGAACAGTTAATTTCCTGGCCATGTTCAGATTTATAGAGGGTAAAATAATTACTCCTGCAGCCCATGGTTCTTGACATGAAGGAATCAGTTTCCATCAAACTCTGCATTTGGTGTCAGATCTCTGGTCATTCATCTCTGAGTGAAGGGGGTGACAAGTGGATCTGGTCCTGCTGCCCTGGTTGTGTCATGCTGCTCCCAGTGCTTGGATCTCCCTCAAACCCAATCCCAGGTGCTTTCTTCAGGTGATATGTTGGGGGTGGCAGGGGTTGGATGCTCCCCAAGGAATGGGGTGCCAAGGGGCCCTGCCAGAGGCACAAGTGGGGCCCAGATCACCAGATATCTACCCTGCAGCTCCCCAGGAGCAGCTCTGGAAGAAGCCACCTGAGGCAGCAGCTCCCAGGGGGAAGGTGGAAGGGCAGTGAACTTGTTCCCTCAACCCTTTGCAGCCAGGCCAGGCCAGAGGAACATCCAGTGCAGCAAGACCTGCAGGAAGGATCTTGGAGGAAACACTCCCAAGTGTTAATTACAGAATTGTCAGGGTTGGAAGGGACCTCTGGAGATCATCAATCCAAACCCTCTGCTAGGGCAGGGACACCTGGAGCACATCCCACAGGGGGATGTTTGGAGTCCAGGTGGGTTTGGGATGTCTCCAGAGAAGGAGACTCCACCACCTCCCTGGGCAGCCTGTCCCAGGGCTCTGTCACCCTCACTGTGAAGAAGTTTTTCCTCCTATTTCAGTGGCACTTCCCATGTTCCAGCTTGTGCCCATTGCCCCTTGTCCTGTCCCTGGGCACTACTGAGCAGACTCTGGCTCCATCCTCCTGCACCCACCCTGAGATACCTGTAGGTATTGATAAGGTCTCCCCTCAGCCTTCTCCTCTCCAGGCTAAACAGTCCCAGCTCTCCCAGCCTTCCCTCATCAGGGAGATGCTCCCACCCCCCAGTCATCTTTGTCACCCTCCCCTGGACTCTCTCCAGCAGTTTCCTGTCTCTCTTGAACTGGGGAGCCCAGAACTGGTCCCAGTTCTCCAGATGTGGCCTCACCAGGGCAGAGCAGAGGGGCAGACTGACCTCCCTTGACCTCCTGGCCACACTCTTATGCACCTCAGGATTCCATTGGCCACAAGGGCCCATTCCTGGCTCATGGATCATTTCCTCTCTCCCAGGACCCCCAGATCCTTCTCCTTCCCAGCAGGTCCAGCCCTCCCCTCTATTGGCGCATCTTCTCCAAAGGCTGGGGAGGCTTCATCTCCAAAGGCTGCTGATGCCTTCAGCTCCAAAGGCTGCTTTGCAGGAGCTGGGGATGTTCTTCCTGCAGCTTTCCCTTGGTGTGAGCAGGCAGCCCAGCTGCTGGATGGTGACAAACTCAGGAGCCACCAAGTTGTGGCTCTCGCTGAAGCTTCAAACCAGCTCCGCCGATTCCCAGCTCTACTGGTTCCCTGGTCCCCTTAGGGTGCTGAAGCTGGCTGACCACTGAGAGCTGGCACCTCCTGTGACCCTTTTTTTCCCTCCCCCACCTCTGCTTTCCCCCCAGC
>NW_009953298.1:147995-148813 GCF_000747805.2 Chaetura pelagica
CGGTGGGATTCGCCCCGTTCCGCCGGCGGGCTCGCCTGCCCCCCCTCAGTGCCCCCAAGGGCAGAGCTTCCTCCCCCAAGCCCAGCCCTGCCAGCCCTGTCTTTAAGCTTCGACCACTCATCATGGACCTGCTGCCAGGCAAGACGACGGAGATGATGCTGGAAGGCTCCTGCAACACCCCCCAGGTGAGATCCCCGACCTTTCCCATCACCTGCCGCTTCTTCTGCAGCCCTTGATGTTCACCTGAGCTTTCAAGAAGCTGTTTTGATGCCCCCAAAGCCACCATGGCAGCACCAGTTGCCTTTCCTTGCTGGCCACCCAGCAGTTGCTAGGGTTGGGGTTTTTTTGTGTGTTGCCATGGTTACCATAACCCCAACCTGCTGCTCCCAGGAGAGGGGCTGAGGGAGGGAAACGTTGCAGCCTCAAGGGGCAAACAGGGGGTTAGGAGGTGGTGGGTGCTGAGGCAGAAAGGAAGGGCAGAGCAAACAAGTCCCACAAGGAGCACAGAAAGTCAATCAGAACATACCTGGGAGAAGCAGTGAGTGAAAAAAAGACCTGAGGAGGGAGGAAGGGGCTGAGAGCAGCAGCATTTTTCCTCCTTAGCCAAGCAGGGCTCATCTAGCACTGAGTCCTGGAGGAGAGAAACCAACCCAGGCAGCTCTAGGATCACTGGGAATGTTCTCCACGTGGGAGACTCTTCCCAGGGCTCATTAGAATTGACAGCTTGACTTGGGTCCATATTTCCAGCCCAGTCTCACAACTGGCCTGAGGGTTTCACAGCCCCCTTGGGTGGTGGCTCAGGGAGGGGGAATTCAGCA
>NW_009953298.1:148839-205775 GCF_000747805.2 Chaetura pelagica
TCCAGGGGAAAGATCCAGCTGGACAGGGAAGTTCACCCTGGTGGGCATTCCCTGGCTCCAGGACCACTGGGCACAGATGTTGAAGTGAATGTGGAACCACCAAGCATTAAGCTCCTGCTGAGACTCATTGTTTGGGAAGGTGTTTTAAAGGGTTGTCTCAGTGGTAGCTTTGAAGAAGACTGAATTGTCCCCTCAAAGGAGTGTGATGAGACTGTTCTGAGCCCAAAGGTTTTGCTGAAGGGGTAAAAAAGGTGCCAGGAAGGAAAGAAAATGCTCAGGACACTGGAGAGGGTGTGTTGCCTGGAAAGCTGAGATGACATCTGTGAGCTCAGCTGTGGTCACCTGGCTCCTGCAGCCAAGATCCTTGGAGTTCCCACCTTCCTTGGGTCTTGAGGATCATTTCCCTCCATCTAGTGATAGTTTGACCTTTTTTTCCATCAGTTCCTGGAAGCTTGGTGCTTGGCCATGGGGCACATCAAACCACTCATCATTTGGGGCAGTGGTTCTTTTAATTGTAGACATTCCCATGACTCACCAGTGCCTTCTTGGGGAGGTTGGAGTGGAGCAAAGTGGACACTGGAGAGCAGAATAAATAGGATGCAGCAGAAATGGGGACAGAGTTTCAGCAGGGCCTGTAGGGACAGGGCAAGGGGAGATGGTTTGAAGCTGGAAGAAGGGAAGGTCAGACTAGATGTAAGGAAGAAATGTTCTGCACTGAGGGTGGCTGCCCAGAGATGCCCCATCCCTGGAAACATTCAAGGTCAGGTTGGATGGAGCTCTGAGCAACCTGGTGGGGTTGAAATGTCCCTGCTCACTGCAGGGGGTTGGAGTAGATGAGCTTTTAAGGCCCCTTCCCACCCAAACCATGCCCCAATTCTTTAAAAAGGGAGCTGGTGAGGAGCCCAGTGACTGGAACTTCATGGTGGCAATCCCTGCTGGTCCCCATGGTCCCATTTTTCTCCAGGCTATCAAAACCCTTCCTATCCATGCTCAGGGGGCCCAGCAGATGCTCTGTGGCCCTTGGCTGCCCTGCCAGCACCCACTGGGGACCTGTGGCTCCTGCCCCCCCGGTGGTGAGGGAGCGGCAGCCAAGATCCTTGGAGTTCCCACCTTCCTTGGGTCTTGAGGATCATTTCCCTCCATCTAGTGATAGTTTTATCTTTTTTTCCATCAGTTCCTGGAAGCTTGGTGCTTGGCCATGGGGCACATCAAACCACTCATCATTTGGGGCAGTGGTTCTTTTAATTGTAGACATTCCCATGACTCACCAGTGCCTTCTTGGGGAGGTTGGAGTGGAGCAAAGTGGACACTGGAGAGCAGAATAAATAGGATGCAGCAGAAATGGGGACAGAGTTTCAGCAGGGCCTGTAGGGACAGGGCAAGGGGAGATGGTTTGAAGCTGGAAGAAGGGAAGGTCAGACTAGATGTAAGGAAGAAATGTTCTGCACTGAGGGTGGCTGCCCAGAGATGCCCCATCCCTGGAAACATTCAAGGTCAGGTTGGATGGAGCTCTGAGCAACCTGGTGGGGTTGAAATGTCCCTGCTCACTGCAGGGGGTTGGAGTAGATGAGCTTTTAAGGCCCCTTCCCACCCAAACCATGCCCCAATTCTTTAAAAAGGGAGCTGGTGAGGAGCCCAGTGACTGGAACTTCATGGTGGCAATCCCTGCTGGTCCCCATGGTCCCATTTTTCTCCAGGCTATCAAAACCCTTCCTATCCATGCTCAGGGGGCCCAGCAGATGCTCTGTGGCCCTTGGCTGCCCTGCCAGCACCCACTGGTGACCTGTGGCTCTTGCCCCCCAGGTGGTGAGGGAGCGACTGCTGTGCCACTCCATAGTGGGCAACAAGGGAGGGAAGGTGAAGATCATGCAGGTGGATGTCAGCTGTGAGTTTGTGGCTCCTGTTCTGCAGATCTCCTCCACAGACATCACCTTCCGGGTGGAGAAAGTGAGTCTTTGGATTGTTCCTGGCCTTTCCCAGCTTGGCTGGGGGCTCAGCACCTGGTGGGAGGGTGTGTTTGTGTTCACAGAAGTTAAACAGCTGCTCCAAGTCCATGGGGTGGTGATTTAAGCAGGGCCAAGCTTGAGCATTAACACTGAGATCATCATTTCTGGGCTTGGGGACACTCTGAGGTGTTTAGGTGGCCCCGTGTGGGTGTCCAAAGCTGACCTTGGGCTCCTGCAGGCCCTCTGCTCCAGGCCAAATCCTGCTTGCTTTTCTCCTCTGGACACCCTCACTGCTTTCCTGGGGCTACTGGAGCTGAGATGGTTAGAAGAAGTCACTGGATGTCCTTGCAAAATGTCCTGGCCAAGAGAGGCTGCAAAACTGGAGGCAAAGGGTCTGGCTTCACCTTCTGGTTTTCATCTCCAGCTGCCTCCTCTGAGGGTGCTGTGCCCTCAGCTGTACACCAGGCTGTTTGCCTGTGGTTTCTAAAGGTGAAGAACATCTGGTTGACTTAGAGAAAACCCTCCCAGAAGGGTGGAAACCACTGAAAAGAAAACTAAGCTTGGAAAACTTGAAATACATTGGAAGGGGATGGAGGTCCATGGCCACTTCAGGTGTTTTTTTGCCTTGTCTCCTGTTCATGTAGCACCCAAGTGATGTCCTAACTCTTCAGTACAAGCCTCTTTCTTTAAAGAACATCTCCTCCCTGCCACTCAGTGTTGTCCTGGTCTTGGAGCAACCCTTCTTCATCTGCAGTGCAGACCAGCAGCCCTTCCCTGCAGATGTTCAGGTGAGCAGCTTTGGACCTCCCTGCTGGGGTGGGGTTGAAGAGGGAGGAGTGTGGTGGTCGTTCTGCCTGGAGGTCCTCCTAGTGGAGAAGTTTATTCTTCAGGGTCAGCAGGAGATCCTCCTGAACTCAGGTTTGAAACAAGGGGCTGAAGGAAATCAAATGTCATCTGAGCTGAGGAGGTAGGACCTGGCTCTAGGACAGGAGGAGAGAGGAGCAGGTAACTCTGGGCAAGCCAAAGGTGTCTCTTGGAAGCCCTCCAAGCTCTCCAGGTAACCTCAAGAGCTGCTCACTCCCCACCAGGGCAGCCCTGCCTTCAGGAGGGCTGAGGATGCTCTTCCAGCTCTGCCTGGCACCTGCCCCATTGGTGGTGGGAAATGCTGGACCTGGACTCTGCTGAACACCTGGTGGCCACCACTTCTGTGCCATGGCAGTGGAAGAGCCCCTGCACGTGTCCTCACGTGTGCTGTGAGGACAAAGGGGTTCCTCTAGGGTCAGGACACAGGGTCCTGGTTGGCTTTGTGGGTCCAGAGTTCAGGAGGACAATATCTGCCTCCTCCTTGCAGTGATGGAGAGTGCAGTGCCAGGAGGTTCTCAGGCAGGGGTGCCTGGTGCTCCCAGTCAGGTGCACACAGAAGGACATGATGAGCTACCCTGGGGTCACAACTTGGAACATTCTCACCTTTCATTCTGTAAGACCTTGGGGCTTCAGCACCTGCTGATGGATGCTCTTCATCTCCTTGCAGCCCATGAAGCTGGAGGTAGGGGAGGAACTTCACCTCTCCATCAGTTTTAACCCTGCTTATGAAGAGGACTTGAATATCCGGGTGGTGGAGAAGGCTCTGAAGATCCAGTTTCTTGAGCACCCTCATCAGGAGCAGGTCACCCTGAGGGGAGAAGTCTATTTCCCAAACCTCCAGATCCCAACCACCACCCTGGACTTTGGCTGCATCTTGAACGACACGGAGGAGGAACGTTGTGTGGAGATGACCAACTGCAGCCCCCTGCCTGTCCTGTACCACTGGTCCTTCCTGACAGACAGCCACAGCAGCTCCATGAGGTAGCCACCCCTTTACCCTCTCCTTCAACCTCTTCTCCTTCCTGGTGTCCCCTCTGGACTTGGCAAAGAGGCTGTTTGCTTGGGATCTGACCCAAGCTTCCCCTCGTGGGAACACCCACCAGCTGTGCTCAGGCTTAGATCCTCAGGGAATAGGTGACCTCCACCACCAGGATGCTAGGAAGGAGACAATGTTCTCCCCCCCAGGCTGGAGCTGTAGATGCTACCAACATTTTTTTTTGCATCATCTAGAGTCCTGCTTCATTCCTGCAAGGCCATGCATAGCACTGGGTCAAGCAGATAAGGTGACCTCTTGTCCTTCCCTGCCAACCCTGGTTGTCCTCATTTCATCCTGAGAACATGCACAGACCCTGCCACTGGAGCCACATCCTGCTGTCCCAGGCTCTTCCTGCTTTGAAACCCTTACTGGGCTTTACTGGGCAGGAGGGTGGGTGTGGGAAGCTGCTTGCTCAGCCCTTGGTGGCCTGGACAAACCCCACCTTGGTGAAGTGAGTTTCCATCTGTCAAACTGCACATCATGGTCCAAAACCAGCTCTTCAGTGGGTTGCAGTGAAACAGCAGGTTCTGCTGCAGCTCCAGGTTCTTGGTGGGAACCACAAGCATCCTTGGGGAGCAGGACCATCCAGTGCTGGCCTGTGCTTGCCAAGCACAAGAGCAATCTTGGGGTTGTGCTGGAGAACATCTAGACTCATAGAATGGCTGGGGTTGGAAGGGACCTTCAAGATCATCTAGATCCAAGACATGAACATGTTGATATGAAGATCTGTGAGCACTTTTCTAGTTGTTCTTCCCTCTTTGGCCTCTCTGGGGGGTCCAAAAGTCTCATCTGGGCAATTTTTAATGACAGTAGCAAATGGTTTTTCCATCATGCCCCAGGAAACCAGGCAGAGTTGAATCATTGGGCATCCAAGTGCTGCTGTGACAAATCATGGAGCTCATCAATAGATGGTTGTGTGCAGGGAACTGGGATCTGGCTCAGAGAAGATGACCTATTGGGAGCTGGAAATGAGCTGTGAGGAGGCCTTGGGGGAGCAGACCTGGGCACTGGGGTGACCAGTTCCCCCCCCTGGGACTTGCCCAGTAGCACCAAGCCTTGAGTTGGGGCCCTTGATGCAGGAGGGCAGAGCCAGGAATGCAGAGGCAAGGAGGGAGGTGGGCAGGGAGTGGGGAGCAGAGCTGGATGCTTTGTTTGGAGTCCCCTGTCATCTCCTGGCAAATTAAATGAGAGTTTAATTACAAGCTAAAGGGAAAACCTAATTTTGATGAGAGAACAATGCATATATTGGATCATAACAGAGAAACAAGCACATCACAGCCAAGCCTGGGTGGGCTTCATTTCCTCTGGGGCCACTTGTTGGCCACTTGGCTTTTCATCTTCACTGTTGGGCTGGTTTTTGGGGGTGTTTTATTTTAAGACTGAATGGAGGGGTTGGGAAATGTGGCTGCTGAATCAGGTTCCCCCCCTTTTTAATGACCCTGTCTCCACCTCCGTGGGTCTGGCTGGACCCGACCCTGTGGGTTCTCCTGCTTCCAAAGCTCTGCTGAGCTTTGGAGGGTCCTGAGCACCTGGCAGGAGGGATCAGCCTCTTCTCCAAAGGGTTTGGCATCACCCTTTGCTGGCTCCTGAGCACTGTGGCCACCACGACAGCTCCTGCTCTGCTCTGCATGGTAATGAAGCAGTAAATTCTCTCTGCGGGTCCATCAGCAGCCGCTCGGGTGATGCTCAGTGGCAGAGCTGGCAATGGAGATGGTCTCCAAGCTATTAACACCTCAAATGACTCATGAAAAGCCCTGCCAGAAGGGCAGCATGTCAGCTAGTCCTTCTGGTGCCCACCAAGCACTGTTGATGTTCCAAATGATCAACTCAGGCTGACGTGGAGGGAATCGAGCGTCAGGGCTCAGGAAGGTTGAGATCAGTGGGATTTCTCCACCCAGTCCTGCTGGAACCTGTCACCAGGGACTCTCAGCATCCATCAGACACACACGTTTCTTTGGGGCAGGAAAGAAGAAGGTTTCTTTGCCTGGACAAGACTCTTTGTGCTTAGAACTTTGGGGTTTTTTCCCTGGTGTTTGATCCTCCCGACCCTGGAGTCGCTGCTGCGACTTTGAGCAGAGAGGTTGGATCTGAAACATGGTCCAGCTGTGGCTTTGGGGCTGGGCATGCCCAACTGAAAGCCAACCCATGGCCCTTCCCTGGCACTGCTGGGCCATCAGTCTCTTGTGGTTACTCTTCTTCTAGTCCTATGTGGTTAGAAACAAGCTGAGAAGAGTCTCTCCTCACCTCTCGGACCTTGGGGAGCTGGAAGGTGGGTTGAACCTTTGCACCCAGATGTTTGGTGGGCTCTGGAAGGGCTCTCCAGGGTCTGCCAGCAGGAGAGAGCAGATATGGAGCCACATTCCAACATCTCATTTCTTCCCTTCAGGATTTCTTCCACATGGGTTGGTTTGTCCTCCTTCCTAAGGGCAGCATCCAGCTCCTCAGCTTTGGTTGGGGTTGCCATCCCATGGAAGACATTGAGGTCAAAGGATGTGGAAGGGTTTTCTTGCAGACCCAAACCCAGCTGTTCTCTGGAGTTTTCACCCTTCATTAAGGATCTTTGCCTTGTCATGGAAGGGACTTTGGACAAGAGCTTGTAGGGAGAGGACAAGGGGGAAGGGATTAAAACTGGAGGAGGGAGATTGAGGTGAGACATGAGGAGGAAATTGTTTGGTGTGAGGGTGGTGAGAGCCTGGCCCAGGTTGCCCAGGGAAGCTGTGGCTGCCCCATCCCTGGCAGTGTTGAAGGGCAGGTTGGATGGGGCTTGGAGCAGCCTGGGCAGGTGGGAGGTGTCCCTGCCCATGCAGGGGGTTGGATCTAGATGATCTTGAAGGTCCCTTCCAACCCAAACCAGTCTGGGATTCCTGAGCACCCAGGGCACAGAGTGGGATCCCAGTTCCATTCCAAACACCCTCCTCCTCCCTACAGGTGCTGCACTGCCTGGGTGGCTCCTGCCACCTCTGGGCTGCTCCTCCAGGCCCATCTCTGCCAAGTGTCACTGCTTCTGAAACAAAACATGGATAGTTCCCTTTTCCTTCTCTTGAGGCTGGTGGGAGAAGCTCTCTGGGGCAGTTGGGCTGAGCAAGAGCATTGACTGGGGAGCTGCTGCTGTCACTTCCACTTTGTGTCTCCAGCAGAACTCTGAGGGCAGGAGCTGTCAGGTGGGATCTGGGTGGCAGGATGAGCTGTTTACTCCTGTCTATTTGCTGACCTGATGTCACTGCTGGTGGCAACAAGGAGTGAGGGGACATCATCCTTCCAGACCTTGTTGATCTGAAGCTCTCCAGCTGTTTCTCACCCTTTTCCTGCATCAAACAACTTTCCTTCAGGGAAAAATCCATCAGAAGCTGCTGGAATCTCTCTGGCCTTTCCAGTATCACTCTGCTCTTTGCTCCTAGGAGGAGGAGTTCAAGCCAAGCTGGAATTCATCCAGTTTGCAAGTGGTTTTGGGTGTAAATCTGCACTGGGGGATTTTTGGTGCTGGTTCCTTCCAGTCCAAGGTGGAGAAGTGATGGAGAGCCCAGTGTTCCTGCTGCTCCCACCTTCAGTCCTGAACTGGCTGAAGCCAAGACAAGGATTTGAAGCAAAAACCCTTCCAGACCATGGGGGGTTTTGTCCTGTGTGAATCTGGGCTCACAAGACAGTGAAACTGGTGCTTGTCCTTCTGCACAAGCCCCTTGAGGGGCTGATGTTGGGCTGATGGGTGAGTTTGGGGTGGGTTTCAGTTCCAGATCTTCCAGATCTGCTTTCAGGTAGACAAGCAGAGAACCAGGCAGGGAGATGTTTCCCAAAAAGATCAGCATGGGATCCCACTAAAAGGGTGGGATCTGCCCAGTGGGTTTGGCCCCCAATGGGTTCTTTGGCCACAGCCACCAGCTCCATGTGTTCCAGGTGAGGAGGTTCTCCATGCTGGGATGGGCTGCAGCTCCAGGTGGTGGGAAGGAAGGGGAGGTTTCTGTGTTCACTGTTGTCAAAACTGAACCCTAGGCAGGGATGGGCCTGACCACCTGGTGACAAGGCCTTGCTAAGTCCCAGGGAGGTGCAGGTCCTTGGTTTTACCAGCTCCCAGTGGGACCTTCACACAAAACCAGTTTGCACAGCTCTGCGACCAGACCCATCCCAGTGGAGCAGCTGGAAAAGCACTTGGGAGCACTGGGAGCTCCTTGCCCAGTGACCCCACAGCCCCAGGATGGGGTCTGCAGAGCATCTGCTTCCTCAGCTGGAGCCTGCCAAGCCTGTGCCTCCTCCCAAAGGCAGGAGCAGGGGCCCCAGCTGAGCCCTGCAGTCCCACCAGCACCCAAGGGACCTTGGGTTGGGCTTGGCCAGGGTTGGGCAACCTGAGGTGCCCTGATCTTTCTGCTCAGCCTCACCTGGGGGTTGGAGCAAGGACACCAGCTCCGAGTGGTGTCTGTCAGAGCTGGGCAGCAGGGATGGCCCTGCTGGTCTGCACTGGGTGCCCTCAGCTCCAGGAACAGGTCCCATCAGCTGTGGGGAGCCAAGCACCCCCAGAAGCTCAGGGGGGCTGAGGACGTTCAGCTGCTCACGGGGCACGTGTCAGTCCCTCAGGATCAGAGCCTTCTTGAAGCCCCCAGCTCTGCAGGCACCAGGAGCTCCCAGGAGCAGGGGGACAGCACTGGGAGGTGCACTTGGGGCACCTGGAATATGGGGGGAGGGTCCCCACTCACTTGAGAAGCCTCCGCCGAGCAGGCAGGTCAAAGGCTGTGTCCTCCAGGGGACCTGAGGCCAGGACCTTCTGCTGCTCCAGGGCATGTTCCTCCATCAGCATCTGCTCCATCTCCATCTGCAGCAGAGTGTCCAACTGAGGAGAGACAGTGTCTGGCTAGGAAAGGTCCTTCCTGAGGGACAGGCTTGTCTCTGGAAGAGGATCCCACCCTGCTCTGCTGGGGACAGGTCATGGGCTCCTCCTGCCTCACTGCTCAGTGTCTGTGACACCTTCTGCTCTCCTAGACCTCATCTGAAAGGAAATTAACTCCAGCATCCTCACCAGGGTGACCCTGGGCAGTCCCATCCTGGCTCTGCCCCACTTCATGGTGCCTACCTCCTGCCAGGGGACCCCTCCAGGCTCCCCTCTCTTCTCCTGCAGGTCTATGTCCAAACTTCCTTGCTCTTGCAGGTTCAGTCCTCCAGCACCTAAGTTTTTCCTGGAATTCCAAGCCCTGAAGGAGGAGGGAACTTGGTCAGAGCTCCCAGGACCTGCAGGGAGCAGGGATGGGGGTGCAGAGGAGTCAGCTGAAGCCTTGGGAGAAGTGGAGGATCCTGGTCAAGAGCCAGCAGATGCAGATGCCTCTCTGGAAGCTAAGGTAGATGATCTTGTGTCCACCTCCCTGTGCCCTGCACACTGGGAACAGGAGCAGGGGCAGAGCCAGCAGGAGGGCACAGGGCTCCTGGGGAGGGAGAAACAGGATGGAAGCTCATTCAGATCCCACTGGTCTGGGGTGGATTGGGGATTTTTGTTTGTTTGGTTGGGGTTTTTATAACATTAAATTAGGGCCACGGAGATGATCCCAGGGCTGGAGCAGCTCTGCTCTGGGGACAGGCTGGGAGAGTTGGGGTGTTCAGCCTGGAGAGGAGAAGGCTCCAGGGAGACCTTAGAGCAGCTTCCAGTGCCTGAAGGGGCTCCAGGAGAGCTGGGGAAGTGCAGATGGAGCCTGTGTCTCATCTGTGGGTGGGTTTGGACCCCTGTTCCACTGGTGGCATGGAGGTTTTGCATCCAGGTCCCATCTCAGCTGCCCTTGTCTTCATGAGGTGGTGGAGCCTGCAGCAAGGAGGTCTCACCCAGACCAACCAGTTGCTCACTGCAGCCCCTGGGGCTTGTTTTCCAGCCACTGTCACCCACTGCTGCAGAGGTGGAAGGGGCTGCAGGGACAGAAGGTGCTGCAGAGGTGGAACGTGCTGCAGAAACAGAAGGTCCTGCAGAAGCAGAAGGAGCTGCAGAAACAGAAGGTCCTCCAGAGGTGGAATGTGCTGCAGAAACAGTAGGTCCTGCAGAGGTGGAAGGTCCTGCAGAGACAGAAGGGGCTGCAGAGACAGAAGGGGCTGCAGAGGTGGAAGGTCCTTCAAAGGTGGAAGGTCCTGCAGAGGTGGAAGGTGAAGTGAGGATCAAGCAATTGATGCAGTTCATGGAGACAGAGCCCCTGGCTTTGGGAGTGGAGGAGGTAAGTTGGAACCTCTCTCACTCCTATGGTTCCATAGCCCCCAGTCCCCCTTGGTGGCCCTTGGCACTGCCCAGAGTGGCCTCATAACCCCCTGAGGACACCACTTGGTGCTGCTGGAGCAACTGGTCATTGGAAAGGCTGGGCAGGACGTGGTTGACCAAGGGGGTTACCTGTCCAGCACCAATGGAGGGCATTCTTCAGCAATCCAGTGGTTGGCAGGGAAGTTCTGCAGGAGGTTCTGGTGGAGCACCTTGGGAGGGAGCAGCAGAGGAAGCAGAGCCAGGCTGGAGTCCTTCCCCACCTCAAATCTCTTGTTTCTCCAAAAAAGGGCTTCTTAAAGTCAAGTTCTGCAGCAGAGAGAACTTCCTGCTGCCAGGAGACCTCCCAAATGACTTCCATGTAGCCTGTTAATTAATCCATTCATTAGTGAGTGTGGGAGAAGATGTTCCCCATGGTTCCTCCACCAGGAAGAGTAACAGATGCAGGAGGAGATCCAGATGATTGTGCCTGGGCTTTGAGGAAGGGGCCCCTCCAGCCATGGTGGTTCTTCTGCATCCCACCTGGGTGCTCAACATCTCCCCTCCCTGCAGGTGTTTGACATCCTGCCCCTCTATGGGGAGCTGCAGCCAGGCCAGAGCCAGCAGGTCACCTTCACCTTCTTTGGCCACACCAACATCGTGGCCCGTGTCCTGGCCCTCTGCAGGGTGGAGGGAGGTCCCACCTACCAGGTGCTGCTGACTGGAGAAGCTTCACTCATCAACTACCTCCTGGACATCAGGGAGATCGACTGTGGGGTGCAGGTACTTCTCTTGGCTGAGGTCCTCAAAACCCAGCACTGGTGGGTTGCTGCCCACCAGGGTCTTGGGCTCCCTCCTCTCCACGAGCTGCTTTGGCAGCTTCATGGCTTGGAAGCACCACCCTGGAGTGATGGGTCCTGCATCCAAGCTGGTTTTTCATGGCCATCTCTGCCCTACCCAAAGCTGGGGGTTCCTTCTCTTCAAGTCTCCTGGGGATCCCAGCAGTGGTGGGAGGGACCTGGCCCAAGCCTTCCACCCCCTGAGCCACCCCTAGAGCCTGAGGTCCAAGGAGATGCTCTTTGAATGCTCTTCATTCACCAACAAACCACACCAGGGAGGACATGACCTTGGGTTTCCAGTCCCTGCAGCTGGAGAGAATGTCCCAGAATGGTCCCTGCTTTGCTCCTGCTCCCTCCAAACCCCCCCAGATGCTTCCAGCTGTTGGCCCTGGGTGTGTTGCATTGTCCATCTCCCCCTCCTGCTGCCCCTTAGATGCAGGTACCTTTTCTTCTGCAAGGTCTTGATGCCTCCTCCCTGTTCCAGGCAGTTGGGAGGTGACACCAGAAAGCACAGGGGCCTCGTGTCCTCTTTGGGGTGTGTCTTGCTGATCTTCCCAGGGTTGTCACTGCCCCTCTGCCAGAAAGATCTGCTCCCATGGAGGACTAAGAGGTCTCTTGTGGTTGGATGAACTCCAAGTCAAGTGCTTGTGTCCTCAGCAGCCCCACCTCCTGCATCCTGTTCATTCCCAGTGGAAGCAGGAGGAGATGGCCAACATCAAGACCTGTCTCCATAACTTCCTGCTCCTCTCTTCCTCCTTCCAGCTGTTTCATGAAGTCCTGGAAGCAGAGCTCACCCTGAGGAACAGTGGGAAGGTGGGATTCACCTACGTGGTGCTGAGCCCCCCTGGCCCAGCCCCTGCAGACACAGCCCTGCCTGGTGTCCCCCTGGTCCTGCCCAGCTCCGTGAGTACCAGGCTGGGACAAAGTGAGCAGCTCTGGCCCTTCAGCAGGTGGCCCAGGAGAGGCTTTCTGGGGGGGAGGAAAGGGAGAAAAACCAGGATAAAACCCCCACAAGCAACCAGGAGGGACAGGTTGTGAGCAGCTGCTGTGGGGACAAGGAAGGGTGGTCCTACTGGCCCTTCTCAGTGGCCTCTGCCAGCTCTAACCTGAGACTTCAATCCTCTCTTGCTTGGGTTTGAAGCTCCTTGGCCAGAACCTCAATACCCTGGAGAAGTTTCTTCCCCCAGAGGGTTGTCAGGCCCTGGGCTGGAGTCCCCTGGAGGGGTTTCAGAGCCCTGGAGATGTGGAGCTGAGGAACATGGGGCAGTGGTGGCCTTGGTGCTGGGTTAATGGACTTGGTGATCTCAAAGGGCTTTTCCAACCCAAATAATACTGGGATGCTCAACTGTACCAGCCCCTGTGGGGCAGGGAGGAGCAGGGCTGGAACAGCAAGGAGAGGACCTTCCATCCCACCTCCCAGCTGCTCAGCTCTGCATGGATGGCTTGGAGCTGGAGCAGCATTCTTGTCCATGTCCTTCTGCAATGGGAAGAGGAAGCCCAGTGGCTCTGGGGTGTCCTGGTGCTGGTCTCCTGGGAGGGCTGATACTGGTGCCCTCTTCCTGCCACCTCCTGCAGCTTCTTCTTGGGGCCTGGAGGGGAGCAGGGAGCCCTGTGTCCTGCAGAGGGCATGGTCAGGCTTTGTCCTGTCACCCTGGGTTTGCCCTCAGCCTGGCTGGTGTCCAGTCCCATGGCTTGGACTTCTGGAAGCCCAGAGAGGAGGTGTCCTTTCCAGCAACACCTTCATCTCTGGTTCTTGTCCTACTCTAGAATTTCCAGAGGTGAATGTTTGCAGGTCACCATGAGTCTGGGTAGGTTCCTGCACCCTCCTGGTAACCATACAGGAGGAGATGTTTGCTTGGGGTCATTATAAGGGCTCAGGAACCAGCCTGGGAACCACTGGGGTGCTGGTCCTGCTGAGAGCTCAGGTGCTTCCTTCACCTGCCCCAGTTGTTGGGAAAAGAGCTTTTCTTTAGCTTGGTCTGTCATCTGGGCCATCCCCCCACCAACCCCTCTGTGGTTGCATCTTCTCCCTCTTCTGTGCTCTGCAGGGTTACCTTGGACCTGGCAAGGAGCAAGTGCTGAGGGTCTATTACTTGCCAGGAGTGCCTGGAGTCTTCTGCAGGACTTTCCAGATCCAAGTGGGTCACCTGGAACCAGAAGAAATCTCCCTGAAAGGAGAGGGGAGCTTTCCCAGGATCTGCTTGGATCTACCTAGGAACATCCAAGGTGAGCACTGTCTGATTCTCAGGGTGGTGGGGCTGGTTTTACCCCCAGGTTGCATGTCCATAGGGCACCTCCTTCCACCCTGCAAAGTTTCAGGGCTCTCAGACCACCCCTCAACCCTCTGGTTCCTCCTTGAGTCTCCAGCAGGCAAGTCCACATGGGCTTGGCCTGAGGAACCACCCTACAGAGCTGGTCAGCACGTCTGTTGGAGACCTGGGAAGGTGATGGTGGGGCAGAAAAACTTGGGAAGCTGTGATGGTGGGTTGGATTTGCAGCAGGTGGCAGGGGGTGAGATGTTCCTGGGTGGGGTGAGAGGGAACATCAGGGTTGAGAGAGGAGCAGCAGCAGCAGCCACTTCCCATGGGTCACTTGAGGAGTTTCCTGCTGGGAGGGACCAAGGTTGGGACTTCCCCTGGGGTTGCTGTAGCTGGGGATGTTTTCTCTCTCCAGGGAATGAAAAATATGAGAAGGTCCTCCTGGAGGCAAAACAGAAGATGGAAAAAGACAGGCAGAGAGATGCAGCAGATGCTCCAGGGGAGGCTGTGGCCACAGGGCCACCCGTGGACAGCTCAGACCCCATGGTGAGCCCCTTGCTGTGCCCCCTGGTCCCCTTGCACCCCACAGCAGGTGCCCTGGTGGCACTTGGGACCTCCCTGCCTGCAGCTGCCCATGATCCTGCAGCAGCTCAGCGTGGCCTCAGGGTTGGTCACTGCTGGTAGTTGTCCCTCCTGGAGATACAGGAGCTTCTTGACTGCCCCAGGGAGAGATCCTGAAGACCACGTTGATGTGATTGCATTGATGGCACTTTGTGATGGAGATGCAGGTCATGGTTGGGCTATTTGTGGCCCACAACCCAAGCCCTTCCAGGCTGACAGAGCTTAAGAGCAGCAGGGACTGTGCTGGCTCTGGTCTTCTCCAAGAGGCACCAGCTTTGTTGTGGTTCTCTTCTGGAAAGAGCTTTTCTCCAAGCTGCTTGGGCACTGGCTGCAGACAGGCAGATATTTGGAGCCCTGGGAGGTTCCTGGCTTGTCTGGCTGGCCAGATCAGCTTTTAGAAGAGTGACTGGGCTGGTGAGGATGCTGGAGTTAATTTCCTTTCAGATGAGGTCTAGGAGAGCAGAAGGTGTCACAGACACTGAGCAGTGAGGCAGGAGGAGCCCATGACCTGTCCCCAGCAGAGCAGGGTGGGATCCTCTTCCAGAGACAAGCCTGTCCCTCAGGAAGGACCTTTCCTAGCCAGACACTGTCTCTCCTCAGTTGGACACTCTGCTGCAGATGGAGATGGAGCAGATGCTGATGGAGGAACATGCCCTGGAGCAGCAGAAGGTCCTGGCCTCAGGTCCCCTGGAGGACACAGCCTTTGACCTGCCTGCTCGGCGGAGGCTTCTCAAGTGAGTGGGGACCCTCCCCCCATATTCCAGGTGCCCCAAGTGCACCTCCCAGTGCTGTCCCCCTGCTCCTGGGAGCTCCTGGTGCCTGCAGAGCTGGGGGCTTCAAGAAGGCTCTGATCCTGAGGGACTGACACGTGCCCCGTGAGCAGCTGAACGTCCTCAGCCCCCCTGAGCTTCTGGGGGTGCTTGGCTCCCCACAGCTGATGGGACCTGTTCCTGGAGCTGAGGGCACCCAGTGCAGACCAGCAGGGCCATCCCTGCTGCCCAGCTCTGACAGACACCACTCGGAGCTGGTGTCCTTGCTCCAACCCCCAGGTGAGGCTGAGCAGAAAGATCAGGGCACCTCAGGTTGCCCAACCCTGGCCAAGCCCAACCCAAGGTCCCTTGGGTGCTGGTGGGACTGCAGGGCTCAGCTGGGGCCCCTGCTCCTGCCTTTGGGAGGAGGCACAGGCTTGGCAGGCTCCAGCTGAGGAAGCAGATGCTCTGCAGACCCCATCCTGGGGCTGTGGGGTCACTGGGCAAGGAGCTCCCAGTGCTCCCAGGTGCTTTTCCAGCTGCTCCACTGGGGTGGGTCTGGTCGCAGAGCTGTGCAAACTGGTTTTGTGTGAAGGTCCCACTGGGAGCTGGTAAAACCAAGGACCTGCACCTCCCTGGGACTTAGCAAGGCCTTGTCACCAGGTGGTCAGGCCCATCCCTGCCTAGGGTTCAGTTTTGACTCAACAAGTTGACCAGTGAACGCAGAAACCTCCCCTTCCTTCCCACCTCCCACCACCTGGAGCTGCAGCCTCAGGCTGGGGTTTCAGGACTGTCCTTCCATCTGCTTGCAGAGCTCAGCTCCCTGAGTACCTCCTGGACTTTGGCCACGTTGTCCTTGGGAACACCCACAGCCACATGGTGAAGGTCACCAACACCGGGAGCTTCCCCGTGTCCTTCTGCGCCGACGGGCGCGTCCTGGGTGACACAGGTAACCAGGACTTCATCTCCTGGAGCTGGTCCCCAGGAGGTACCAGAAGGTGCTGCTGGGAGGGTGACAGAGCCCTGGGACAGGCTGCCCAGGAGAGGTTGTGGAGAGGATCCGTGTGGGATCTGCTGTAGGTGATGGAGGGTTGGACTAGATGATCTCCAGAGGTCCCTTCCAACCCGCTCTGTGACTCAAAGAGGTCCTGCACAGAGCTGCCAGCCAGGGCACCCGTGGGGGCCTGAACATGCTTGTGACACGTCCCACGTCCCACGTGTGTGTCTCAGCTGCTCTGTTTCCACCCGTGGAAGGTCTCAGCGTGGAGCTGGGTCGCGTGAGGAACCTGCCCCAAGGTGAGACCGAGACCTTCCAGGTGCGCTTCGACCCTCAGAGGGCCAACCAGCTGCTGGGAGAGGTGGACGTGCTCCTGCCCATCAAGGTACCACACTTGTGGGGGCAGGTGGCAGGTTGGGCACGGCAGCAGGAGGCACTTGAGCTCTCAGCTGGGTGTTCTGTCCTTCCCCAGGTCACAGGAGGCCCCACGTTTCACGTCCGCCTGCGTGCCCAGGTGGCCGAGCCATCCCTCTGCCTCTCCAGGAACAGGCTGGAGTTCTCCACTGTCCAGTGTGGGCAGTGTCTGGAGGAAACTGTCCAGCTCTGGAATCAGCTCCAGGTCCCTTGTAAATGGGTCATCACCATGAATGAAGCTGTGAAGAAGGTAAAGCACAGACAAGGTGGAACGGGCAGCTTCTCGGTTGGGTTGGCTTTGCTTCTTCTGGCCTTTCTGCCCCTGTGGTTGCCCAAGCACTTGGGCTACAGCTCATGGGAGGAAGGTTTTGAGGGTGCAGGGCAAGGCTGGTTCCTCTGGGCCTCTTCACTAGCTGGTGCTTCACTTCTCTGCCACCTTCACCCATTCCTCCTCCTCTGAGGACAGTGTCTCCCTACCTGCCCACCCCACCTGTGTGTTTTCCCTCCAGTTACAGTGGTGGCCGTGGCTGGTTGGGACGTGGGGGCTTCTCACCATGGTGCCAGCATCTCAGAGCGTGGCAGGAACCACACAGGTGTGTCCTTGCAGACCAAGGAGACCTCACCCCAACCTTATGTGTGTGCTCAGGTGGACAAACACTTGCCCGCCGTCGTGCGTCAGAAGCTGCTGCAGGAGCTGAAGGCCAAGCCTGGTGTCTTCTCAGCTGTGCCCTCAGCTGGGACCCTGGCTCCGAGACAGAAGTGCCAGCTGAGGGTCAGGTTTTCACCCACAGAAGAGGTGAGGTGGGCCCGTGTCACCCCCAGGAGGGCTGGCAGGGAGATGTAGTGACGAGAGCCCCAGGCAGGGAGGAGGAGATGAGTTCTACCTCCATGGGGAGCTTCCTGCAAGCCCTGAGCCCTCTGGGCCTCAGTTTCCCCTGGGGCACACTCCCCTGAGAGGGGCTGGCACAAGTCTGCCTGGTCCTCCTTGTCCTCCTCCATGCATGGGTGGATTTCATGGAATCCCAGACTGGTTCAGGTTGGGAGGGACCTTCAAGATCATCTAGATCCAACCCCCTGCATGGGCAGGGACACCTCCCACCAGCCCAGGCTGCTCCAAGCCCCATCCAACCTGCCCTTCAACACCTGGGTGGGCTCTGATGTTGGCCTGATGCAGCTGTGCCAGGGCTGTGTCTGGGAAACACTCCCCAGCTTTCATGTGGGTGTTGTTGGGTGAAAACATCTGATGGTCCATTTGAGATCCACCTGACACCCCAACGTCCAGTTCCACTTCACACCAGGATCCATCCCAGTTGCTCAGGTGCTGCAGCCCCTGCTCCAACTCAGTGCCTGCTTTCTCCTCCCCTCAGAGGCCCTGAGGACACCCCAACCTTGGGGGGAGCAAGGGTTGAATTGGAAGCCCTGTCCCCTGGGGCTTCATGGAGGAGTTCCTGCTCTTCTCTCTTTCCAGAGGTCCTACCGAAATGAGCTGAAGATCAACATCTGCCAGAGCAGACAGCAGCTCCAGCTGCAGGTTTTGGGACGTGGTGTGGAGCCACAGCTGGAGTTCAACCCCCCAGTGCTTGAGCTGGGACCTTTGCTGCCCTTGGGCCGTTGGGCAGAGGGGACAGTGGTGGTGAAGAACCCCTGTGAGTTCCCCATTGAGTTGTACTCCTTGGAGTTCGACCAGCAGTACCTTGCTGAGGAAGAGGTGAGGGGGAAGGTCCTGGTTCTCCTCTGCCTGCTCCCATAGCTTCAACCTTCCCCATCCCCAGGCTTGGGCCAAGGAGATGGAGGGAGAAGCCTGGTGGGATTTCATGGACATCCTGCTCTGCTGGCTGGGGCTTGGATGGTCTGTGGTTGGGGGGCAAGGAGTGAAGGAGAAGCCATCAGTTGGCTGAGGAGTCTGTTCATGGGGTGGAGGTGAAGGAACATCCTGGATCTGGCTTCTCTTCCCTGCACACCAGATGCTGAGGATGCTGAAGGACTATGATGGCCACAACACCTTGTTGCTGCCTCCACGTGCCCCGGGTGAGAAGCTGCCCCCAGAGGTCCTGGAGTATTGTCGGGACCAGAAGAAGCTGCAGGATGAGCAGACAAAGTCCAGGCCTGAGGGATCAACAGGCCAGGAGAGTGGTGAGGGTTTGACATTGGCTGTCCTGTGTGTGGAGACAGCAGGGACTCCAGCCCACCTGCCCTGAGCTCTCCACCATCTCTTCTTTCTCCATGGAAGGCCCAAGCAGCCACGTGTTCCCCAGCTGGCTGGAGGAACTCCAGGGTGAAAGTGTGTGGCTTTTAACCTTCAAGCTCAAATCTCCTACCTTGGACTGGGGAAGCCACTGGGGTATCTCCTTGTGTCCCTCAGCCACGAGTAGGACAGCAGGAGTTCTCCAGCCAGTAGAACATCACTAGATGTTTGATATTTGCTCCTTCCCAGCAACAAAAGCACAAGCTCAACATTTCCAGGAGGGTGGAGAAAGCCCAGACAGGCTTCTTGGTACCTTGGGAGTTTCTCCCCTTGGGAGATGTTCCCTCTTTTCCATGTGGCCATGGAAAGTGGGGAATGGCAAAGAGCAGATGGCCTGGCCCCCTTCACCCTGGTCTTCCCTCTCCATGTCCTTCCTCCTCAGCAGCCTCTGAAGATGTCCAGTCTCAGTCAGACCAAGGAGGAAAGCACTCTGCTGGGGTCATTCACACCACCTCATCCCATACCTCAATCATTCCCTCCTCCACCCATGAGGAAAGCCAGTCCAGCAAGGTGGATTCCAAATCTGAACTGGGAGAAGATGAGGAGGGAGGAGCTGAGAGAAGACACGGGACAGGTAATAACCTGAGGGTCTTCACCTGGTTTGTCTCTTGTGGCAAAATGGCCTCAGTAGAAGACATCAGTGTTGGCCTCCATCACTCCACTGCAGCCTGGTGCCCCCTTTGCTCCTGTAGACCCTGGGATCAGGGTGGTGGTGTTCCCACCTCAGGGTGCTGTGCTCTCTGCCCTAAGTGGCACTGCCAGCCCAGGTGGCTTTTGGTGACCTTCTAAGGGCAAAGGCAGGAGCTCTTTGTAAAAGCTGTGGTGGTGAGTGCAGAGCCCAGCCAGATCTCCTGGAGTCACATTCCTAAAGCATCCAGAAGCTGGATCATCTCTTGGTCCCCAAGTGGAGCCTCTCCCATGGGACTGCAAAGTGCCCAGCCCTGCGTGTCCCTGACCAGGAACCCAGGACCAAACTCCTGGGAGGACCATGTTGACAGTTGATGGAAGGAGACTTGGCCCAGTCCTTTTAGGAACTGCTGAGTGCCCATTCTGTCCTCTTTTTACCACCCCAGTTTACTACAATCTCCACCAGAACCTTTTCCCAGTAACCTTGGTGTTAGACCCTGATCTGCACAAGCCCAAGAGAAGGGTGTGAGGAGACCCTGAGCCTGATGCTGCTTTCAGCAGTCTCCTCTCCCAGGAGATGGATCAGGGGGGTGGGTCAGGCTCACAAGTAGGCTAGAAGGTGACTTTTCTACCCATGTCTGCCCAGCAGAACCTCAGCCAAGCACCACCAGCAGCAAGGAGAACACAGGAGAGGTGGAAGAGAGCCCTGTCTGTAGGGCCATCGCCCGCCACCTCAGCAAGGTCCTCTCTGCTGAAGGACATGCAGCCCAGATCCAGAGGGGGATTGTCATCATTGTCCACGGGGCACCCAGGACAGGTAGGTGAGCTGAGAGGAGAGGGGGAAGCAGGAGACAACACAGCCTGGTGGACCAATGGTGCTTGGTTGGTCAGTTGAAGTGAGGAGAGCTGAGCCACCATCGTTCTGGGAGGTGGGACGGTCCCAGGCTGGTGCAAGGGGTGTGGATCATCTTGTGGCCACACAGCCAGGCTCCTTCCCTCATGGGACCACATTGCCTAGTGTCCATGTTGCCTTGTGGGAGCAGTCCCTAGCCTGTGGTGACCCCAAACCGTGCCCAGATGTTGCCTGAGGCAGGGCTGGCAAATGGTCTGAACGGTGGTGGGACAGGCTGAAAACCCTGGCCCAGGGTCGAGTTGACCACAGAGGATGAAGTCCTTGGCTGAAGATGAAGTGGGGGTGATCCACCTGGCTGTCTTGGCCCAGGGTTGAGGTGACCACAAAGGACAGAGCCCTCAGCTGAAGGTGAGGTGGAGATGACCCACCTGGCTCTGGGTGATGACACTTCTGACCACGCTCCCTCGTGGTTCCCTCTAAAGGGCCACTTTGCCTTCCAACTGTCCTCCAACCACTCGAGTCCCATTCGAGGGGCTTTTGCAGACCCTGTCCCTGAAATTGCCTCGGGTCCAAGTGTCAAGCAGGCAGGTTCCCTCTCTTCTTCCAAGGCAAGACCTCAGCAGCAGTTGCCCTGTCCAAGCGCTACGGTGCCGCCTGCTTGTCCATCGACGCCGTGGTGAGAGAAGCCATCTCAGACAGGAGCAGCCCAGCAGGGCTCCGTGCCCGGGAGCTCTGCATCAAGGCTGCCATGGAGCAGAGCCACAAGGACACAGAGGAGCCTGGTAAGGAGAAACATGCAACTTTTGGAAGCCCACCATGGGCTTCTGCTCGTTCCGGAGAAGCTGGGCAGACCCTTGGGGGGGGGCTTGAGGAGCACAGGTGTGGTGTGTAGGAATGCAGAGCTGCTTCATCTTTAGAGGCTCAGACAGAGACACTTGTGGTGCCCCAGGCTTCCCAGCTCAGGTTCCAGTTCCCAGGAGCAGTGAAGCCCACCTGTATTTTTCTCATGTCGTTCCTCAAAGCTGAACCCAGCTGGTTCCTCACGCACGTCAGGCAGAGCTGCTGCCCACTTTCCCGGAGAGAAAAACCCTCTGAAGTGGCTCATTAAGGACTAGATGACTTGACTTTGGAGTGTGGCTTCACACACATGAGAAGAAGGGAAGAATAAGCTCCCGGGGCAGTTGCCAGATGAAAGAGCCACTGCAGATGAGCTCTTTTCTCCAGAGCTTTCCCCAGATGCGCTGTCAGGTCGCGCAGCTCGTGCCCGTGGGGTTGGTTTCCACGTGAGGATGGAGGCTTTTTGGGAAGTTTATTGGCCACTTGGAGCTCTGCAGGGGCAGGAGGGGGAAGTTGTGCATTGCTCAGCTTTGAAGCTGGTTGGGTGGGGAGGGAAGAAGGGCCTGGGTTATCCTGAGTTATCCCGTGTTGAGCTCCGGAGGAGGTGGGTGAGGCAGCCCAGGGCAGGGCTTGGGTGTTGGTGTCCCTGGGAGGATGTGGGATGGGTGCAAGGAAAACCATCCCAGAGGACAAATCCAGGGGTTTGATCCACAGGAAAAGCTGCTGTGCAAATGGTGCTGCTCACTGTTTGTGAGGAGGGACAAAGGGATTGGCATTAAAAAGTCTTTGGCTTTAAACCCCAGGATCTGCTGGTGGGTTTGGTCCTGCTGATCAGAGAAGCAAGGGAAGAGCTGCTCCTGGAAGGCACCATCCCTGTGTCCAGGGAAGGGGCCTCCTTGCTCCTTTGAAGCATCCAGCCACCCACACCCCCTGTCCCCAGCCCTGCTGAGCCATCTGTCCCCTCAGCAGGTCAAGCTGCAGAGGTGTCCCTCAGCCAACAGCTGGGTGCTGAGGCCAAGCCCAGCCCATCCATGAGCCAGTCCAGCTCTGCAGAGAAGGGCAGCCAACAGTCCAGCAGCTCCAGGAGCAGAGTCAGCAGGAGGAGGTCAGAGGCACGTATGTTACTGGCCCACAAGCAGCACAGCACGGAGCCAAGAAGCTCCCAGGTGAAGCATCTGCTTAATGTTGGGACCTTTGTGTTGCTTTGGAGGATCACAGAACGGTTTGGGTGGGAAGGGAACCTTGAAAACTCATCCAGTCCCTGCAGTGAGCAGGGACATCTCCAACCAGCCCCGTCCAGCCTGCCCTGGAATGTTTGCAGGGCTGGGGCTTCTCCCACCTCTCTGGGCAACCAGTGTCTCACCACCCTCAGTGTAAAACGTTTCTTCCTTGTCTCTAAGTCTAAATTTCCCCCTTTTTAGTTGAAAACCATCTCCCCTGGTTCTATCACTCCAGGTCCTGTTCCAAGGGAAGGGGCTGCTTGCAGTGGGGGCCCTGTGTCATCCAGAGCCTGCTGCAGGCTGTGCAGGGCAGAGAGCCAGCTGGGCAGGCTGGGGACAGCTCAGGGTGGGCATGAGACCCTGTGCTCTGGCACAAAAGCTCTACTGGGTCTCCTGGTTTGGTGGCCAAGTGTCCTGGCTGACCTGGCTGCTGCACTGGGGGCTTGGGTTGCTGCTGGCCAAGGGGCAGACCCCCAGGGTGGTCCTCTGGAGCAGCTGGCCTGCATTCTGAGAGACCCCTGCAGTTGGAATTGTTCAGGGGTTGCCCAAGGGGTTGGTTTGAATGTTGCAGGACTCGTCGGGTTCCTACGTCATCTCCTCCACTCCCTGCGTCCCTGCCCAGCGGTGGCAGAGTGTGAGCAGCACAGAGGGAGAGCTGAGCTTCCTCAGCTGTGTGCTGCCCAAGGACCTGCTGCTCAGCATCCTCTCCAAAAGGCTGCAGGTACCTGGGGTGGGAGGATCTGACATGCTCCTGCTGAGCATCCTCCCCAAAAGGCTGCAGGTACCTGGGGTGGGAGCAGATGTTCCTGCTGCAGAGGGCCAGGCAGTGAGGTGCAATTCAGAGAGGGAGAGGGTCTGTATCTCCTGGAGGAGCCCTGGGCTGCCTCAGGGTGCCTTGAGTGCACCTGTAGAAGCCAGAAGTTGGCAGAGCAGGATGGGGAGGGATCTTCTCTGAGCTGAGACACCTGGACACACGCTGGCTGGTGTCTCCTGCCATGGACTGTGGAGCTTTGGCTGACTGTCCTCTTCCTTTCCAACCCCACCTGCAGCAGGATGACTGCTACCAGGGAGTGGTGTTTGATGGCCTGGAGACCCTCTTTGCACGCAACCCAGCCTCTGCTCTCCTCTGCCTGCTCAAAGCCATCAAGGATCGGCCACACATCTATTTTGTCAACCTCTCCCAGGATTATGCTGCTCTGAAAGCCAAGGAGGCAGCTGCAAAAGAGCAGCAAGGTGAGGCTCTTCATCTCCCTGCATCTCCAAGCCCTCAGCCTTCTCCACCTGTGTCTGGGGGATCAGGAATGTTTCCATGAATCCTTCCACCTTCAGGCTCAGGGCAGTCAGGACTCAGCTCCTGGTTGCTTAAAATCACCAGAGAGGGCAGTGAGAGGACAAGGGGTGATGGTTTTAAACTGGAAGAGGGGAGATGTAGGTGAGACATCAGGAAGAAATTCTTCCCCATGAGGGCAGGAAGGCACTGGCCCAGGTTGCCCAGGGAATCTGTGGCTGCCCCATCCCTGGCAGTGTTGAAGGGCAGGTTGGATGGGGCTTGGAGCAACCTGGGCTGGTGGGAGGTGTCCCTGCCCATGCAGGGGGTTGGATCTGGATGAGCTTTAAGGTCCCTTCCAGCCTTCCCCATCCTATAATCCTCTAAACCACAGCAGAGCTGAGGGTCTGCTCTGTCTCTAGTATTAAAGCTTGGGCACAAGGATGACCTGTTGGGGGTCAATAACTCACCAGCAGCCCCACAACCCTGGTGCACTTTGCTGACCACTGAGAGTTTGGCAGCTTCTCTGAACTTTGGGCTCCCCAGTGTCCTGGCAGGATGACAAGCTGGGTCAGGGCAGAGTTGTGAGTCCTCCCAAGCTCCCCCAGCACTTGCAGTCACTGATGGTTTCTCCTCTGGTCCGTGCTGAAGAACGGGAGCAGGAAGAAGCTGCTAGGAGGGCAAAAGCCCAACTCTGGGAGGTGGATGAGGAGGAGTATGATGCCCTCCCTGAGGAGAAGAAGGCTGAGCTGAACGATGACATTCGACGAGCCCAGAGGGAGAGGAAGCAGAGGTTTGTGAGCTTCCCATGGGTCCCTGAAGGGTCTCCCTGCCCTGGAGACCTTGGTGGAGCTCAGAGGGGTTACAGAGCAAAGGCCAGAAGTGTCCTTTACAAGCAGCACAAGGATGGGCAGTTCCACCTCCCTGGTTCCCAGTGGAGGATGGAGCTTGCCCTGGTGAGCTGCAGGGAACTGGGCTCTGTCCTCTCCTTGCCACCATGTCCCTGAGTGAATGATTGTGATTCTCCTTCATCCCCCTTCTTCACCCAACCAGAGGGGTTGTAGGGTGGGTTGGTGTGAGGTGAAGCTGTGCTGGCTTGGTTTAGATGGTGGTCCTGCTGGAGGTGAAGCCCTTGCAGTGCTCAACTCCCAGGGTTCTCCTGCTGAGTGGCTCAAGCCAGAGGGTCTCAGGCTGCAGCTCATCCTGGGAGAAGCTCTGACTCAGCAAAGCAGGAGCACATGTGGGATATAAGGGTGATTCATCCCTGCTGAAACTGGGAGGAACTTCAGCCCTTCTTCAAGCCCTGGCTGCAGTTGGTTTCTCCTGGGAGGAGATCACCAGGGCTGCTTCAAACTGGGATTTCCAGGACAGGCAGCATGAGTTCCCCATGGTCACAGCTGGGTTCCTGCAGGAAACCTGGTGGTTCTGAGCCTGAGTCTTGCAAGGAGGGGAGTTGCTGCAGCCTTGATGGTTGGGATTCTTCTCCCCCATGAGCAGGTTGTGCCTGGGGAGAAGGGCTGGATGAGCCAAGTGTGTCTTGGCTGGAGGTGTCCAGGTGGACTTTATCAGAGAAGTTGGACAACTGGGACCTTATCACAGCAAGGCTTAGACCTGGCTGGCCTTGGAGGTCCCCTCCCAACTTGCCTCAGTATTTCCAGCCTCCCAAAGGTTGAGGGAAGACCATGGAGATGGTCTAACAGTAGTGCAGGCTCAGCTGGGACTGAAGCCAGCCCAGGTTCCTGGTGGTGACTCTCAGAGGTGTTTTCTGCTTGGTTTGCTGAAGGGAGATGGAGAGGAAGGCTCGAGAGCTGGAAGAAAAGCAGCAGCAGGAGCTCCAACGTTTGAAGGAGGAAGAGATGAAGAAGAAGGGTAAGAAGGGCAAGAAGGAGGTTGGCAAAGACAAAGACAGTGCTTCAGGGAAGAGAAGCCATCCTGGAGGCAAGCAGGTGGGTGGTTGTGCTTGCAGAGATGGGTAGAAGCTCTGGGGACCCTCCTGCTGAGCTGTGCTGCTCCCTGAGATGCCAGCAGCCCCAGGCAGTGCTGGGGACAAGGACCTGCCCCTGAGGAACTCATGGGGCTGTGCTGGGGTCTGGTCCTGCTTCTCCTCCAGAGGGTGTGTTCCCATGGGTTGGGTGGAGAAGTGCTCCTCAGGGATCATGCTGCCTTTGGGTCATGGCTTCAGGTAGCTCCTTCATTCACTGTGAAGCCCTGGGTGGGTTCAGTCCAGCATGTCTCCCAGTTCTGCAGGTGACTCACACCTCTGAGCCATGGTCCCTCTGGGATGCCTTGTCTTGTCCTGCATGGCTGGCAGGAGTTACCACCAGGCCTTAGGTATCCATTAGCAACCAGAATTCCCAAGAGTCATCCCAGCACGGGGTTCTCAGCACACCAGCAATGGGCTGCCAGGAGGTGTCTTCACCTTTGGCTTTGTGCAGCCTGGCCTGGTGGGAGGTGTCCCTGCTCATAGCAGGGAGGTTGGGACCTGATGGCCTTGAAGGGCCCTTCCAACCTCAACCATTCTGTGCTTCAGTGCCCTGTGTGGGTTGGGGAAGCTCCTCTTCAGGTTTGCAGGCCTCCTCACCAGTCTGGCACTGGGGAGTTTGGTTCCAGTGGTGCCAAACTGGTTGCCAGCTGCCTTCTGAAGTGGGATTTGTGGAGCACCTGCATGGGTTTTGGAGGAGGTTGGGAGTGTTCTTGCAAAGATCATCACTGTCCTACAGCTTTTCAGCCAGGGCTTTTGAGATGCTCCTTTCTTGTTCTTGCTCCTCCTGCCCAGAACACAAACACATCCACCAGCAACACCGTGTCCACCAGCAACCGCTCGGATGTCACGGAAGGGGCAGAGAAGAAGGGACATAAGAAGGAGTGCCCAGAGTCTGCTGGAAGTGGGAAGGAAGCCAAGAAGCACAGCAAGGTTCCCCCAACAGATCCCTGCCCACCAGTACCTGCCCAGCCCTCGGAGAGGGAACAGGACGAGACCAAAACTGTGGCCCTGAGTGACAGCGAGAAGAACTTGGCCCTGAGGTTTCAGATCTGTGAGGCTCTGCAGAAGGACATTGCACATATTTTGGCCTCCTGGGACAGGGCTCAGGGCATCCTGCTGTCCCTTCCCACCCAAGAGGAGGTGAAGCAGCCAGAAGACAATCGCCAGCGCGTGTCCAGCCACAAGAGGAGGAAGGACAAGGAGAAGGAGCAGCTGGAAAAACAGAAGGCTCCTGAGGAAGCACAAAGTGCAGAAGGGTCAACCAAAGGGCAGGATTCAGGGGTGCCCTGCTTGGACATCCCAGTGCTGAACTCAGAAGATGTGACTAAGATGATCCTGGAGAGTGGCAAGCTGCCAGCCCCAGAGCAGGTAAAGCCCTGGGCCCTTGTGTCCCACCAAGTGACAGTGGCACAGAGCCTTGTCCAGGCCCCTGCTGATGATGTCCCACAGCAGCCATGTGGCTGGGGAGGTTCTCAGCACCCCTCAGGTGGGTGGAGAGGAGTATTCTCTGTTCCTGCATCCTCACTGGTCAGAGCTTCCCAGTCTGGGTATCATAACAAATGGTCTCAGGGCAGGTCATGATCATTGTTTCCTTCTCTGTAGGTCCCACTTGTAGGTCATGGCTCTGCCCAACCATGTCAAGAAACCAAACCATTGCCAAAAGCTCAGAGAGGAGTGTGAGGATGGAGGTGACAGGAGCACTAACAGGGTTTTCTCTTAACACTGTAGGTCCTGGATGACCTGGGACTGGATCCCTCAGGGCCTCCTGTTCTCCCTGCTGTTCTTTACTCTGTGATCCACTACCCGGAGCAGCGGGTGGCCCCTGCAGCAGGAGAAGCCTTTGTCCTTGTGGGACCAGAAGGTGCTGCTGGGGAAGATGAAAAGAAGGATGTGGAAAGTCTCCTGGATAGCCCCATCGTGGCCAAAGTGAAGGTACCACGGGAACATGGTGGGGGAAAGGGTGGAGAAGGGTCACTGGAAGGACAGTGAAGACACGATGGGGTCCCGTGTCCACAGGCACCTCTCTTGTCTGTCCAGAAGAGAGAGCTCTGCTTGAGCCATGGGATGGTTCTGCAAGGTGAGAGGGAAAAAAATCACCTAAAGCTCTCAACTTCCCTTGAGAAAAGGGTCTAGGACAAGGAGAGAGGGTTTGGGGGCAAATAGAGGGTCCAGGGTGAGGAGAAGTTCCATCAGGAGAACAAAGTGCACTGAAGAAGACCAAGTCCATGGGCAGATAGGAAACCAGTTCCCTATTTATCCTCTCTGCTGTTTGCTAACCTGCAGCTTTCTTTCCAGGCTGGGGATGTCTCAGGGCAGAGCTCACCTGTCTTTTTCTCCCTTCTCTCTCTCCCCACGTTGGGAAGATACACGACGAGCTGGGCAACCCCACCAGGAGCCACTCAAGGAAGGAGAAACCTGGAGGCAGCTGGGATGCCATGAGGAGGAGGAGAAGCTCAGCCCGGTCCAGGAGGAGTATCCAGGGGCTGGGCTTGTCCACACGTTCCCCTGATATGGACCCAAACAGCCTGGAGTTGGCCTCAATCCTAGGGAGACCTGTCAGGTGAGCTGGGAGGAAGGAGTTGATCCATCTGCTTCATGTCCATCTCACCCACATGAGGTCCCTCATCCCCTTAGGGACCATTGGCCAGCACCTCCCAGGGGGTGATGAGCCCACCACCCTCCTCCTGCTCTCCTTTGCTCCTTAGCAATGGCTGAAGCCTCCTCTTCCCTTGCCAGGTCGAGCAGCTACAGGTGGGTGGTGCCTGCCCATGGTGAGGTGGAACTGAAGGTCTACTTCAGCTCCAAGGTGCTGGGGCAGTTTGACCAGACGCTGCATTTTGAGATCCTGGGAACAAACCGTCTGTACCAGCTGCACTGCAGGGGCACCTGCCTCTACCCCACCATCAGCCAGGACCCACGGTAAGGCCAGGAAGCTTCTCCCTGCCCTCAGAGCCAGGACTGTCCCTTGTGTCCCTCTGAGGTTCTTGGCTTGGGCAGAATGAGCTGCCAGAGCAGCCCAGAACCAGTTCCCGTGCTTGGAGCTGGGAAGCAGCACTGGTACCTCAGTCACCCCTAAGGGTTATAACTTTCTGACCTTCCCAGAACATCTCTAAGTTCCTCCTTCCCCATTTTTCTCTACCCAGGCTGGTGTTTCCTCACTGGATAAAGAGCAAGGCAGATGAGGACATCATCTTCAAGCAGTTTGTGATGGACACGGGTGTGTTCCACTTTGGACCTCTGCTGTGTGGGAAGTCCAGAGCCAGGTGGGTGCTCCCTGCCCCCAGTGGGCATCCTGCTGTGCTCCCTGCTCCCTCTGAGCTGGTGGGATGGCATCTCCACAGCCTTGTGCCTTCATGTGGCACAGCTCAGTCAGAGACCTGGGCTTGAAGGACCATAGATGTGTGAACTTGATGAGGTAACAGGCACATGAGGCTTGGAGGAGATGGGGAGGGATGGAGATGATCATCTTGCCTGGTGGGTACCTGAGGGGCCAGAACCATCTGCTGCTTCCAGCCTGAAGGTGGCTTGGGCCAATTTGGGTCCCCTCTCCACATCTCAGCTTCACCACCCATGAAGTGAACATCATGGGGGCTTTTTTTAAAGTGCTTTGCAGACTGAAGGAGCAATTCTGCTGCTGGTTTGGTAACACTGATCTGTAAAACTGGTGGGGACTTCATGGTTTGACCTGCCTGGGTGTGTGTGTGGGGGGGGGATCTGCAGAGGAACAAGAATGGGATCCTGGAAATGATCCTTCACTGCTGGATCAAGTCTGCCCAACAAGAAGCTGCCACTGGGGCTGCTGGCAGATTTCTATTTTGAACATGCTTTAAAAGATCAGAAACGAAGTTCTTGTCTTCTTGGGAGCTCCCCAGAGCCAGGGGGATTTTGACAACCCAAGACAAGGAAATCAAAGAGTTGAAAAAGCAAAAGAGGCTCCTCAGCCTCTTTCAATGGTCTCAGGTTGGCTTCTTGGGAGCCTTTCACTCCCAATTCTGTCCCACACCCTCGAGAAGGAACATTTGGAATGAGTCCTTTGTGTTTCTCTCCCTGAGAACTTGGAGCTCACCCATGGAGCACGAGGCAATCTGGTGCATTTTTTGGAAGAGATCAGCTCAATTATTTTTAGAACCTCTTTTCAAAAGAGTTTCTTTATACCCTGCAGGGACAGAAACCCAGTGAAGAAGAGGGAAGGACCCACGTGCCTGGTGGGCTTTTCTTTCTCCAGGCTCCTTTGAATTTATATTTGGTAACTTCTGTTTTCCTGACCTGAGCATGGTCATGTTTCTGGGATGGAGGCACCAGGTTTAGGGGCAGGTGTCAAAATAGCTGAAGGATGAGGACTTGACTTGCAACTGAGAGGGATCTTTGATCTCAGCCTGCTTGTTGGGCTTCCAAGTCCAACCTCCTGCTGCTGGGACGTGGTGCTTCACTCTCTGGGAGAAAGCCAGTGTTCCTAGGGTCTCCTCTTCTCCTTTTTGTGGACAGGTACAAGGCTCTGGAGTATCCCAGCAACTATGAGACAATAACCATCCTCAACACCACCCCCTTGGAAGCAGAGGTGCAGTTCTCCTTCCAGCACGACCTCAAAGCCGACACGTTCCTTTTGGACCCTCCCAGCATGAAGCTGAAACCTCAAGAGAAGCAGGTTAGGAGATGGGCAGGGCAGGTAGAAGTGCCCAGGAGCTGTTCCTCCTGCTCACTGGATGCTTCTTCCTTCTTCTCGTGGGGATGGGGCAGGAGCTGTGCATCTGGGCATACCCCACCTCAGCTGGGCTGCTGGAGGACAAGCTGGTCTGCTGCATTCAGGAGAACCCAGAGCCTGTGACCTTCCAGCTGTGCTGCCAAGGGGTGCAGGTGGAGCTGGGGGTCAACCCCAAGCAGCTGCATTTCAGCAAGGTGCTCCTGCACAGGTCAGTTGTTCCCAGTCAGCCCCATTGCCAGCAGTTCCCAGGGTCTTGCCCACACTGGTTTGGGCATCCTGTGACAGCCAGAAGCTCTGTAGCCCCAGCAGTGCTGAGCAACGGGCATCCCAGGGTCTTTGTGTCTTGGCTGCTGGTCCAGAGAGCAGTCCAGTGGCTCCTCCTTCTCTTGGGTACTGTTCTGGCACCCAGGTCTCCCCTGGGACCTCACTTGCAAAACCTGTGGCAAAGAGAAAGATCAGAAGGTGATCTAAGGGCTGGAGCAGCTCTGGGGACAGGCTGGGGGAGTTGGGGTGTTCAGCCTGGAGAAGAGAAGGCTCCAGGGAGACCTTAGAGCACCTTCCAGTGCCTGAAAGGGCTCCAGGAAAGCTGGGGAGGGACTTGGGACAAGGGCAGGGAGGGAGAGGACAAGGGGGAAGGGATGAAAACTGGAAGAGTGAGGTTTAAGTTGGACATGAGGAGGGAATTGTTTGGTGTGAGGGTGGTGAGAGCCTGGCCCAGGTTGCCCAGGGAAGCTGTGGCTGCCCCATCCCTGGCAGTGTTGAAGGGCAGGTTGGATGGGGCTTGGAGCAACCTGGGCTGGTGGGAGGTGTCCCTGCCCATGCAGGAGGTGGGATCTAGATGATCTTCAAGGTCCCTTCCAACCTGAACCAGGTATCTGATGGTTCTAGGAAACCATCTCCCTGGGGTTTCATGCCCAGGGATGGGGCTGCAGCTGCGTGACAGGTGAGCCAAGTGTCTCCGTGTCTCTGCAGGAGGGAGAGCAGGACCCTGGTGCTACAAAACACCAACCCCCTGCCCATGGCCTGGAGGCTCAGTGGGCTGGAGAACCTGGGGGAGGACTTCTCTGTGTCACAAGCTGAGGGCATCATTGCTGCCTGCACGGAGTTTGAGGTGCATGTGTATTTCAAGGCCACAAAAGCTCTCAGTGTGAAGAAGATGATCCGGCTAGAAGTGAGTGGAACTGTCCCCTCCCTGGCACAGTGACCAGCCCTGTGCTCTTAGGGGTGGAGACCATCCCTGGAGGGTGCCTTGAAGAGAGGGTAGAGGATGAGCCTTCATGAGGTTCCTCTCACTGAAGGATTTTGGACACTTCAGGGAGTACAAAGGTGCTCCTGGAGCTGAGTTTGGTGGGGCAAGGGTGTTGTGTAGTCAGGAGGGACATTGTGGCTGCCTGACAGACACACCAGGGTCTACAGCCCCAACTTGTGCCTCAGAGGGGCTCACCAGGACACACGGCTCATCCTGAGTCCAGGTAGAGCAACAAACCCTCCCCCTGGGACTTTGTTCCCTGTGGTTTATGGGCTGGATTCCAGTGAGGACGGTGGGTGAGTGAAGAGGAGGGGACTGGTTGCCCATGTCACCTGCTCTGGGACACCTCAGAACTTCCTGTGGGTTGTTTTGCCATCTCTTTGCTTCCCAGGGTGCTCCAGCAGGTGTGTTCTCCACTGTGGGAGGGTGATTCTTTCTGCAGCAGAATCCCCCCTGGGTCAGCCCAGGAGATGGAGAGGTTGGACAGCTTGGGAGTCTAGAAATGCTTCTCAAGCAGGGGAGGTCCATGGTGGGAGCAGCCAGCAGGGACAAGGACTCATGGGTTGTCTATCAAAGGAACTGAGGAGAGTGATCTGAGCAGTGTTTGTCTCTTGCTGCCTGAGGTTTCGGATGAAGAAAATATCCTGGGGATTGTTCAGATTGAGAACATCCAGGTGTTGGCAGAAGCCTATGACATTGCTCTGAACATCAACATGGGCAAAGGTCAGTGGGTGCCCCTAAACCCCAGTAGTCATCTGCTGCATGGCCTGGCCAGGTGGGCCCCCAGAGTGGTTGGGTTGGGATGGGAGCAGCGTCCAGGTGTGGTTAGGGCTCCAAACCACACGTGTCCTGCAAGGGGGGCAAGGGCTGCAGCACAGCCAGGCCTCTCATCCCCCAGCTCTGAAACCTGCAACTCAGGGGGCAACAAGAGATTTGGGGCTTCAAAGTGACACTGAGGTGAAGGAGCAGTTGGCAAGTCCTGTAGGCTCAGCGTGGCACACAGAGCTGTGGGATCTGGGCAAGGAGGTGGAAGCCAAACTGCTCAGCTGCTAAAGCCTCTGGGTGGGCTCTGAGTGAGGGAAAGGGCAGCAAAGTGAGGGTGACAGAGCCCTGGGCCAGGCTGCCCAGAGAGGCTGGGGAGTCTCCTTCTCTGGAGACATTCCAACCCCCCTGGGCATGTTCCTGTGTGATGTGCTCTGGGTGCCCCTGGGTTGGGCTGGGGGAGCTTCCCAGGTCCCTTCCAACCCCTGGAATTCTGTGATTCTGTGAAAAGTATCTAGAGGACACTGCCCAGAAGGGAAACTTGCTGGGAAGGGCTTTGTGCTGCTCCAAAGAGGGACCTGGTCACTTGGTGTGGTCTGCAGCTGCTCTCAAGCACTCCCTTCTCCCATCTCTGCAGCTACAGATGGCAGCCTGGATTTTGGAATCCTGAAGGTCCTGGAAAGTGCCAAGCAAGTGCTGACCCTGAAGAACAAAGGGAAGTACGAGATATCCTACAGGTGTGTCCAGCAGCCTGCTCTGTGGGTGTGTGGTGCCACCATCTGCCCAGGCCTTGCCTTCCCCTTCTGTCCCTCACCAGGACCTATGTCCATGCTGGCTGCCTGGTGCTCCAGGTGAATTGCAAACCCCAGGCTCTCCAACCTCCAACACTATCATGGGGGATCCAGCCACACCCCAGCAGTTCTTCACAGCTCAGCAGGAACCAGAAGATGCTGAAATTGAAGGTTCATGTTCTTCCTTTGAGGGCCCAGCTCATTGCTCTTCATGAGGCTCTTCAAAGGAAGGGGATGAAACAATTCAGTGTCAAGTTCACCTTCCAGCACTGTCAGGGTCTGGGATTCCCCAAGCAGAGCTGGACTCTGGAGTTGTTATGGTCCTGTGCAAAGCCCTGACTGTGCTGGTGGCACCAGGGCTTTATCCCTCCAAATCTCTTTGTCTCTTCCTTTCTCCCCAGCTTCAAGCTGGAAGATCCAGACACCAACATACCTGACTTGGAATCCCACTTCACTGTGCAGCCACAGAAGGGAGCTCTGACAGCCTCCGAGCGCCCCGTGCAGGTCCAGCTGCTCTTCCACCCCCAGGTGGAAGTGAACCTGAAGAACAAACCCATCCTGCACTGCCAGGTGAGCTGCCTGGGCCAGGCAGTGTGGGCAGGACTGGGGGTTGGCAGCAGGATGTGTGGAAGCTGGAAGCTTCAGCTAGAGAATCCTCTCATCTGTATATAGCAAAGTCCTTCAGGGGGGACATTGAGGTGGGACATGAGGAGGAAATTGTTTGGTGTGAGGGTGGTGAGAGCCTGGCCCAGGTTGCCCAGGGAAGCTGTGGCTGCCCCATCCCTGGCAGTGTTGAAGGGCAGGTTGGATGGGGCTTGGAGCAGCCTGGGCTGGTGGGAGGTGTCCCTGCCCATGCAGGGGTTGGATCTGGATGATCTTTGAGGTCCCTTCCAACCCAATCCAGTCTGGGATTCTAGGATTCTCTTTGTGATGCTTCCTATCTGGAGCTGAAATCCTGGCTCTGGATGAGATGTTTAAAGAGCTGCTGAGGAGCTGGGCTGGGCTGAGGGGCCAGGGGTGGGTGGGTTGCCCTCTGCTGTGTTTGCCAGGCCCTCCTCTGGTTGCAGGTGATTGAGCCCAACCTCGGTGATGGAGGTGAGACCATCGCTGTCATCCCCATCAAGGTGTCAGCTGAAGCTGTGTTCAGCAAGTACAACATCTACCCTGCATCCCTCAACTTTGGTGCCATGATGATGGGCACCAAGAAAACCTGCACCTTCTCACTGGAGAACAAAGGTGTCCTGGACTTTCAATTCTTCATCTACCGAGCAGACCAGGACGCACCTGTGTTGAGAAGGAGAAGGTGAGGGGGTGAGGGAAACCCTGCACCAGCCTTCCTGCTTCAAGAGGCACCAGGGCTGGGTGCTGTGTGACAGGACACCTGGGTTCTTGTCCATCTGTGTCACTGGCTTGGGAGCAGAAAGGTGCTTTGGTGTCTCCATGTGTAGGACAAAGCTGGTCATACAGCTCACCTGTCCATAAGCTACAGCAGGTGGTGCTCTGGGAGCCAGGAGGACTTCCCTCCATGGGGAGGATGGCCAGCTTGGGCCTTGGAGAAAGGCCAGAGGAGCTCAGCATGATGGATGTCTTCTGCTTCCTCCTCTCAGTGGACACCAGCTCAAAGCCACCCACTCCACGGAGAATGCAAGTGTAAGGAAAGGGTCTACCTCAGTCAAGCAAAGCAAGAACTTGGTGCAGAAGGACACAGTCACCACGCAGGTGGGTGGCTCCTGCTCTCCAGGAACCACTGCAGCTGGGGTGGGAAGAAACTGCTGGGCCACAAGACAGGAGGTGCTCTGTGTGCTGGAGATCCATCAGCTCCCAGGCACAAGCAGGAGCTGCTCAGTCCCAGCTGCTCTGGTTGGAGCTGGAAGGTCAGGAGAGGCCAGCAGGTCCTGTGGCAGCTGCTGGCCCAAAGAGGTCTCTGAGTGTCACAGATTTGGGATGTCCCTGTTTGAATTCCCAGTCTGCTGGGATGAGATGTCCTCGCTTTTCCTTCTTCCCAGCCCCCTCTCTCTTCTCCTCTATCATGTCTCAGTTGTTTCTGCTCTCCTGGAGGCTGAAGGCTACCACCTTCACCTCTGACACCCCAGCTCCTTTCTCTGTGTCCCTCAGGACAAGCCTACACCTCCTCCCAGCTCCTTCAGGTCACCCTGGGGCTGCCTCTGGACCATGGAGTCATCCCTTCCTGGCCTGGGACAGGCTGGAGGTGAAGGAGTCCTTGCTGAAGATCTGAAGGGAAGGCTCTTGGGTGTCATCCTCTCCTCTCCTCTCTTCCCACAGGCTCGTATCAGTGCAGGCATGTTCACAGTGTACCCAGGCTTTGGTTCCATCCCTCCTGGGGCCCAGCAGGTCATTGTGGTGGATTGTTATGCAGAACCCCTGGGGACAGGCAAGGAGAACCTCTCCATCGAGATCAATGACAGAGACCCCAAGGACAACCCCCATGGCATCTCCTACAGCCTGGCTGCTGAGTCCTGCCTCCCAGGTACACCCCAGCCACAGGTTCCCATGGCCAGACCTGCTGCTGCTCAGCACCCAGGTGTAGACAGAGAGCCACCCTGACCCTGAGGTCCCACCTCTAAATCCTCAGAGGTTCCAGTCCTTTTCAACTCTGCTGGTGGGGAGGGATGTGTGGAAAAGGAGAGCAAGGTCCTTGAAGGCTGAGGGGTGACTGAGCTCCATCCTCACAGCCACCAACCCCACCAGGTTGGGTTTTGCAGGGACCTGGGCAGGAAGGGCTTCTCAAGGCCACCAGATGAACCCAGCAGGAAAACTCCTCCAACCTCAGCTCCCCCTTCTCCTCTGCTCCCAGGGTTTGTTTTCGACGACGTCGAGTCCGTCTTCGAGGAGCATCGAATCTGCAGCAACACTAAGGTCTGCCAGGTCCTACAGCCCATCCAAGACAAGGGGGTGTTCCTCACAGAGGAGAACAAGTTCATCTTCACCAATGTCCTGGTTGGGCACCAGGCCACAGCTCGCTTCAAGATCCGCAACGCGGGCAAAATCCCCTGTGATGTGATCCTGTCCCTCAAGCCCCCCCCCAGTAAGGTAAGGGGAAGAGGCCACGGTGGGTGTTGCTCTGCAGGGGCTTTGTGGCAGCCTGGTTGCTTCTCCAGATTTGTTAAACCTCTTGCCCAGACTGGTCCAGCTCGGTGCAGGTCAGACTGCAAGTTGGGTTGAGTCCAACATGTCTCAAGCAAGGTTGGCTCTCTCCTCTGGGTCTTTGGTGAGAGACCTGAACCCTTCTGAACATCTCTTGGAAACACAGTCAGGGGGCTTTTCTACTGGATTGCTGTGCCAAGGCTCAGAGCAGACCATTTCCTCATGCTCCCTGGTCTTTTTTCTTCTCTTTGAAGGCCGATTCTGGATTTTTTTAATCATAGAAATTTTTTTGGCTGGAAAAGACCTTTAAGGTCACCAAGCCCAACCCTTCCCCCAGCCCTGCCAAGGCCACCACTGCCCCATGTCCCTCAGCTCCACATCTACAGGGCTTGGAAACCCCTCCAGGGATGGGGACTCCCCCCTGGGCAGCCTGGGCCAGGGCCTGACAGCCCTTTGGGGAAGAAACTGCTCCCAAGATCCAACCTCAACCTCCCCTGGGCAGGTCATCTCTTGTCCCATCCCTTGTTCCTGGGGATCAGAGCCCGACCCCCCTGGCTCCAACCTCCTCTCAGCAGCTGCAGAGCCAGCAGGTCTCCCCTCACCTCCTTGTCTCCAGGCTGGACACCCCCAGCTCCCTCAGCTGCTCCTCACAAGTTCTCCAGACCCTTCTCCTTGTGCTCCAGCCCCTTCCCCAGCTCCCTTGCCCTTCCCTGGACACACTCCAGCCCCTCCATGTCCTTCTTGTGCTGAGGGGCCCAGAACTGACCCCAGGATTAGAGATGCAGCCTCAGCAGTGCCCAGCACAGGGAATGGTCACTGCCCTGCTCCTGCTGGCCACACTGGTGCTGACACAAGCCAGGATGCTGCTGGGGATGCTGCAGCATTTTCCATGCCATCTCCACCTCCCATCTGTGGTGGGCTGGCTGCCCAGCTCTCCAAACAAGCTCCTGCACTCCTGGGCTCTCTGGCATCTCCCTGGGCAAGGTCAGCACCACTTTGGAATCACCCAGTGAGATGGCAAGAGCCCATCCAGGGAAGCAGGAAGGAAGGACACGCTGCCTGGGGCTGTTCCCTGTGATCCATAGCTGAAGAAAAGTGCCTGATGTTGAAGGCTGTTGTCTCCTAACACCCCTCTTTGGGTTCCTCCAAGCCCACCAGCCGCGTCAGCGACGTTTTCGAGGTGGATCCCACACGAGTGTGTGTGCCCAGTCACTCCCACATCTTTGCCTCAGTGATCTTCACCCCACAGAGCATGCAGAGCTACCAGTGCATGTTTGAGGCTTCCCTTGATATCCGGTAAATCACCCTGGGAAATCTTGGGAGGGGGGTGGGGACAACCTTTCTGGCAGATATTTCTCCTCTGAGAGGATGTCGATCTCTTTGTGAGCTGAACTCTTAGTAGCCCTAGTACTTAACATGATGTAGAAACCAGTAACTACTGGGTAGAGTAAAGAGGTAAGAGTGATAGTTTAGCCTGTAGGAGTAACTGGGAGGACAGTGTAATGTTAGGAAGTTATTTGATGATCCAAGGGCTGGAGCAGCTCTGCTCTGGAGCTAGGCTGGGAGAGTTGGGGTGTTCAGCCTGGAGAAGAGAAGGCTCCAGGGAGACCTTAGAGCACCTTCCAGTGCCTGAAGGGGCTCCAGGAAAGCTGGGGAGGGGCTTGGGACAAGGGCAGGGAGGGAGAGGACAAGGGGGAATTAAAACTGGAGGAGGGGAGATTGAGGTGAGACATGAGGAGGAAATTGTTTGGTGTGAGGGTGGTGAGAGCCTGGCCCAGGTTGCCCAGGGAAGCTGTGGCTGCCCCATCCCTGGCAGTGTTGAAGGGCAGGTTGGATGGGGCTTGGAGCAGCCTGGGCTGGTGGGAGGTGTCCCTGCCCATGCAGGGGGGTTGGAACTGGATGATCTTGAAGGTCCCTTCCAACCTGAACCATTCCATGAATGCATGACTCAGAAGGAAGTGGAGATGTGCAGCAGCTGAGCTGGGGCTTTCCAAGGACAAAGGATGAGATGAAGTGGTTTCTGTGCCAGTGAGGCAGTGAGATTCCCTCCTTGTTTATGTTCCAGTGAGATGATCCTCTGTGATCACCTGGGGTATATTAAGATATTTTATGTTAAGGAGTGATTGGAGCCCAGTTCCTCTGTCCTGGGACCTGTGTTTGTGCCAGGGCTCTTCACCTGCTCTTCCCCAACCCTTGAGTCACCAAACTGGGACACAACAAGCCAGTTTTCTGCCCTAATAAGCAATTGCTGGTTTAGTGTCCTTGGAAAGAATCTTCCCTGATGCTGTTATTTATTCACTTCTCCCTGGTTGGTTTTGTGCTGTTTTCATGCTGTGCTTGTGCTTTTTGAACGTGTCTCCTGTCCCCACAGCCAGGACATTTGCCACGTCTCATTCCTTGCCTCATTCTTGAGCTGCTGCACTGCAGGATTTGATGAAGGGGAAATGGTTTGTAACTGTTCTTCTGGAAGGTCTTGGCTGTTCAGAGCAGGTTCCTCTGGTGAATGGCCCTGGTGAGGGGCAGCTCTGTCTTGGGGTACAGGAGTGCCAGCCAGGTGGCACTGGCCTCATGGCTTGGCAAGTGGGGAGTGGGTTTGTGCCAGCCATAATCATAGAATCCCAGACTGGTGTGAGTTGGAAGGGACCTTCAAGATCATCCAGATCCAACCCCCCTGCATGGGCAGGGACACCTCCCACCAGCCCAGGTTGCTCCAAGCCCCATCCAACCTGCCCTTCAACACTGCCAGGGATGGGGCAGCCACAGCTTCCCTGGGCAACCTGGGCCAGGCTCTCACCAAAGGTTTCTGGTTTCTCCTTACCAATGGTCATGGTTTCTCCTCCTCTCTCCTGCAGCTCTCCAGCAGTTAAAGCACAGAGTCTGACCTTTGAGATCAGTGGAGATGGGAACCTGCCTCGAGTCACCATCCTGCACCCAGACCTCTGCAACAGGAGGGGGAACCCTCTGCTCCTCTTCAAGAAGCTGCTGCTGGGTGATGCAGAACAACTCCCCCTGGTCCTTCACAACAGTGGCCTCATACCTGTCCAGGTGAGAACCTGCTCAGGGGATGCATCATCTGGTCTTGTCCCACAGAGGTCCCAGAAAACTCAGTAGACCTGGGAACAGGTCTCAGAAGTTCTTTTGAAGGACCTGCCTGGGTGCTGCTCCCCAGGAAGGGTGTTCTTCTTGGAGATGTGGTTTTCTGACCAGCCTGTCTTTTCCAGTTCTACACAACACAAGAATCTTGGTTGGGTTTTTTTCCCCATCTCTCTTCTCCCCCTGTGGTTCTCACAGGGGAATGTGTGAAGTCCCAGTTACATTCAATGGGAGTTGATCACATTTTACTACCTTTTAATTAAACTCAGTTGCAGTTTAATTGCTTTCAGCTCATTACTTGCAGTACTTTATGTCCTGCTTGGTTGAATTTTAATTAGAATACTTTTCTTTCCTGCCTGATTTGACTTCCTCTTGGTGCTAAGAGGTGTGTGTGTGAAGCAGGGAACCATGTGGGGTGCCCTGTGCCATCCTACACCCACCCCACTGTGGTCCTGCTCTGTGTTCCCTCTTCCCAGCTGATGATAGACCTGTTGGATGAAGGGGGAGTTTTCTCCTTGAAAGCCAGACCCACCACACACTGCATCTATGAACCTGGGGACATGAAGGGGGACTCTCCTAGAGAAGGTAAATCCATTAACCATGGTTGTCCACCCAGGGGAAATGTGTGCCCTTCTCTGGGCTTGGCCAAACAGCAGCCAGATGGTAGGTGTGGGTGGGTTTTTTCCCTGGGTCTCTCTGTTCCCCTGGTTTTGCCCGTGGACTCTTTGCAGGGTTTCCTCTTAGCAAGTTGGAGGAAAGGTTTTCTGTTCTTCTGGCCATGGTGGGTTGAGTTGTGGGGGACTGTCATAGAATCCCAGACTGGTTTGGGTTGGAAGGGACCTTAAAGATCATCCAGTCCCACCCCCTGCATGGGCAGGGACACCTCCCACCAGCCCAGGTTGCTCCAAGCCCCATCCAACCTGCCCTTCAACACTGCCAGGGATGGGGCAGCCACAGCTTCCCTGGGCAACCTGGGCCAGGCTCTCACCACCCTCACACCAAACAATTTCCTCCTCATGTCTCACCTCAATCTCCCTCTTCCAGTTTTAATCCCTTCCCCCTTGTCCTCTCCCTCCCTGTCCTTGTCCCAAGTCCCTCCCCAGCTTTCCTGGAGCCCCTTCAGGCACTGGAAGGTGCTCTAAGGTCTCCCTGGAGCCTTCTCTTCTCCAGGCTGAACAATGACTTGAAAGCACCATCTGGGGCCTCTCCTGGCCATGGGGAGTTCCCAGCCTGAGCAGGGGCAGCCCCTGAGCCCCCAGGCAGCCCCCAGAGGCTAAACCCCAGCTTGACATGTGGCAGGAGGGGAGAACTGGTGTTAACCTGGGGACAAGACACTTCAGCAGTGACCCATATGGTGGTGTCAGTCTTGTGAACATAGGAGTAAGGTGTGGAACCACAGGTGGAGAACCTGTGCTTAGTTTCAACTTCTAATTCCTTTTGGAACCCCATGGAAATCTTCCCTCTGCGTGGCTGGATCCCTTGTCTCTGCCTTCCCTTGCTGTGCAGGGAGGAAGCCCCACACTGCTTCCCTGTTCCTGCATCATGAGGAATCAGCAGAGTTTGATGTGCTCTTCAAACCCATCCTGGCCCAACGTGTGGAAGGGCAGATCCACCTGGCAGTGGTGGACAACCCCTACGAGGAGACCATCATCCAGCTGGTGGGTGAAGGCTACGAGGATGACTTCACCCTAGACAACATCCGTGGCCTGGTGGCAGACAGCAAGGAGGACATTGAGGGCAGCCTGGAGGAAGACACAGTGGAGGGTAAGAGAGGAGAGGCTGCCCCAGGTGGAGTCAGGAATAGGGATGGACACATTTCTGCTCAACCTGTGCCAGGTCTTGGCAGAGCAGCCAGGCTTGAGAACCTGAGGGAAGATCCTCTTTCAAGGAGGAAGGGTCAGAGATACCAGCCTTCAGCTGAGGGGCTCTCAGAGGAGGTCTGTCAGCCCATGGTGTGCTCTGAAGACCATGTGTGATCACCTATATCACCAGGCCAGTGGACCTGGTGGTCTGTGAGCCACGTGTTGAGGGACATGCCAGGTGGCTCTGGAAGCAGAAGGATGGGGAACTGCATCTCCCAGAGGGAGCAGGGCTTGGAGTGAAGGAGGGAGCTGGACATAGCTGGGTGTGTGAGGGGCCTCACTGCTCCCTGAGATCTCTTGCTCTCCCCAGCTGCCAGAGTGAACCACATCCAGTTTGGGGAGTGCCACGTGGGGACCCCCTACACCGTGACCTTCACCATCACCAACCGCAGCCGGGCGGGCGCTGTGCGCTTCCAGTGGGGGGCAGACACCCCCTTCCACTTCTCCCCCCAGGTGAGCTTGGGGGGCTCTGCCCTTCCCTCCTCCCCAACCCCTTCCCAGGGAGTCACCACGTCGGAGGTGCCACCCCTGGGGCAGAGCTCTGAGCCCTGCAGAACAGGCTCCGTCTCGGGAAGGGCTTGGACCTTTCTCTCTCCAACCTTGGCTGAGCAGACAATGAATGGAGCTCCTGGCACAGCTGCTCACCTCCCTCCCTTCCCTCTCAGCCCAGTGTCCCCAACTGTGGGCTCTGCCCCTCTCCCTAGGTGGGCCACCTCCACGCTGGCTGTGCCAAGGACGTCAGGGTCACCTTGCAGTCGGAGGTGGCGTTCACCTGCAGGAAGCAGCCCGTGAGGTGCCAGGTGTCCCAGATCACCTTCCACCTGCCTCCAGAGCAGGTGCCCAGCTGGGACGACAGCCTGTGCAGTGCCAAGTGGGTGGATGTCACCAGGGGCCCAGCAGCCACCTGGCCTGTCAAGGAGAAGGTAAGAAACACCATAGAAAGAACTGTAGGAGACCATCTCTGCTAGCTGAGCAGCTCCTGCCTCCTCCTGACAGCTCTGTCTCCACTAATAGCAGAGAACTGGGTTGTGTGGGGGAGGTATCACCTCATTATGAAGCAGCCCAGGTGGTCGTGCAGGAGCCTGGAGAGGTATCATCTCCAAAAACTTGCTTTGACTGTCATTCTTGCCAAACCTGCTTATCCCGGGTGATGGTTCTTCTCTAGTTCCTAAACCATTGTAAGACCTGGGAACCAAACTTCACCAGTTGGAGCAGCTGGAGACTTCTCTTGCAAGCTCATTCCCATCCCCCAGTGCCTGTCTCCAGCCCTTCCCAGTCTGGCTGCTCCAGGTGTGACATCCAGATTCTCCTCTAAGACAAGAATAAGAAGGTGCTTTCTAGGGGTTGCCTTCTTGAGGTTCTCCATCCACAGAGCTCTGGCAGAGGATCTCAATCCTGACTGAGAGGGTTGCTGGGTGCAGAGGGGACCAAGAAAAAGCTCAGACACTCCACAGGGTTGAAACACAAGGACTGATACTTGGCCATAGTTCCCATGGGTGTGTTCCCAGTGGTGGCTTTGATCAGCAGGTAGAAACAAACACTGTAGTGAAAGGGTCACATTTCATCATCTTCCCAGGGAAATAAGTGAGAATGGTCCTTCCTCACCCCTAGATGTGGCTGAATTTGGAGGCCAAAAGGCTCCCTGCTCAGCCTGCCTTTGCTGGGCTCTGCTCAGTGGTTTTTTCCCCTCTCCTGTTTGGAGGTGATGGAGGTGGATCCAGAGCCAGCTCACACTGTCCTGGAGAGCAGCAGCCGTGACGTGGAGCTTCTCCTCAGTGCTGTGGTTGACTATGCCCACTTCAGCCTGGACACAGACTCGATTCAGTTTGAGCAGACCTTGCTCTTCCAGACCAGGACCTTCACGTGAGTGTTGGAGACCAGGCACGGACCTGTGGGTGGGAGCTGCCTTGGCCCAGGGCTGCCCCAGTGTCTGCTGCCCCAGTGTCTGCTGCCCCAGAGCTTTGCTGGCCTCTGCTTTTCCTTCTCCTCATGGTCTTGTGGTAACAAAGGTTTCACTGACTCATTTATTTCTTGGCCACTTAATAAACCTCATTTCTGGCAGGCTGGTCAGCCTTGGAAAGGGGTCCTGCTGCCTTCTGAGCCTGAGGTTTCAGCTTCCACACACATGTTGACACATCCCAGGGCCTGGATACATGTCACTTGTGGACCTGAGTTCAGTCTCACCTGCTGTTCATCCCTTTCAAAGACACATTTATTGCTTCACCTTCCTGGCTGGGGGCTGGGGTTCATACACCTGCACCCAAAGCCAAGCAGGAGGTGGTGGCTGCCACCCTGCCAGGATATGTCAGGAGAGGTGCAATTCTGCTCTACCTTTCTGCTGACCACCTGCAGCTCTGCTTTCAGTGCCTGTTCTCTGTCCTCCTCTGCTTGAGGACAAGTTTGCACTCAAAAACCATGGCAAACTGAGATGTCAGACCAGAATAAGCCCCTCAGATTAAGTCTCCTGGGCACCACACCTGCCCTTCCCTCTTTCACTCCCAGACTTGGAGATACTTTGTCTTGGGGCAGTGATCTAGCCCTGGCAGAGTTGTCTGGGGAAGATGATGTGACCCAGCAGAAAGAACAGGGTGCCAGGGACCCACCCTGCAGTGTTCACTTCTCTACTTGCTTGGGATTTCTTTTGGACTCGTTGTTCCTCTTCCTTGCTTTTCAGTTTCAAGCTGTGTAACACAGGGAATGTGGCCCTGGAATACACCTGGAGGGAGGCTGTGGAGGATGACAGGGCAGTGAGCTCTACTGAGGGGCAGATCCCATCCCACCTGGTTGGTAAGGCCCTGGGTCTGGGTGGCAGGTGAGGGTGCCCGGGGTGTTTCAGTTGGCAGCTGAGGCCTTGGGGAGCAGAACATGCCACTTCTCCCCCAGATATGAGTGGCTTTTTCACCTCTGTCCAGTCCTCTACTTCTGGCAGCATCTTCCCAGCTGCAAGGGAGGCTTTTTTCTTGCTTTTCAGACCCTCCTGTGCTTGCTCTGACACTTGTTCTCTGTGCAGGAGCTGAGCCTGGCTGAGGGGGGAGCCCCATGGTGGGTCAGGAATGGGAAAGGGGACATCATGGCCCCTCTTTGGGAAGTCTCTGGAGACTGGGATGGTGTAACCATGAGCTAGGTGACCTGCAGGCACTGGCTGTGTGCAGTTCCCCAGCCCAGGGCAAAGTCACTGCTGAAAATCCACCCTCCTGACTCAGGCACTGGGGTGTTTGCTGCAGGGGTCAGAGCTCAGTGGAAGGGCCAGGACTTGTTGTGGTTGTCCCTGAGCACACAAGTGGCCTTGGGAGCAGCTTGGTTCTGTGAGGAAACTGTCCCAGAGGTGTCATCAGGAGCAGGAGAGCTGTCAGCCCTGGTGTTTCCTGGCACAGGCAGCTTGTCCAACCAAAGCCCTTGGAATGTGCTTAACTCCCTCCCCTGGGGGTGTTGGGTTTTCCCTGCTCCAGGACAGGCTCCTGCTGAGCTGCTCTGTGGCTCTGCCATTACCTGGCTGGTTGTGGGTTCTGGAAGCCCAGCAAAGAGGAAAGAAGGAAAGGGAGTGAAGGACAGGGTGGTGCTGTCCCCCAAAGCTTCCTCTCCACCAGGCAGAACAAGCAAAATTCAGTTCTGCAGGCAACAGGGGGGCAGGACTTAGAATCTCAGACTGGTTTGGGTTGGAAGGACCTTCAAGATCATCCAGTTACAACCCCCTGCATGGGCAGGGACACCTCCCACCAGCCCAGGCTGCTCCAAGCCCCATCCAACCTGCCCTTCAACACTGCCAGGGATGGGGCAGCCACAGCTTCCCTGGGCAACCTGGGCCAGGCTCTCACCACTGGAACTTGGTGCTCAGGATCTGTCACTGCCCTTCAAGCCCAGTGCCAATGCTGGCTGTTCTGGGGTGTGAAACAGCACCCAGAAATGTTCCCAGAGGCTGTAACATCTCTACTGTTGTTTCCTGGATGTGGTTTGAGGACAAACACTCTGCAGAAGTTTGCATCCATCTGCCCAGTCCTGGAGATGTGTAAGAGCATGGAGTGAAGTGACTGCCTTTAGTCCTGGGCCCACTCTTGGTTGACCCACCTTCCTGGCTGTCACCCCAGCATCTTCACAGGGGGTGATCAGTGCTGTGCTGTGGTTCAGTCAGTTCTCTGGGTCTTTTCACTGTACTTCCTGCCCCCTCTGCTCCCCCTTCTGTCTGTCCTCACTGTCACACCTGCCCCCAGGACTCTCTGGGATTACAATTCAGTGAGCAGAGGAGCAAAGAGGAACCTGATGGCTCTCCATGTCCCTCATCGGGGGGGGTCTTGCTGAAAGCACTTGGCCAGGGATGCTCCAAGTCCATCCCAGCTCCTTTCTGTCCTTCTGCAGCAGGAGGCAGAGGGGACAGGATTTCCTTCTTGAAAGAACCTGTCCTGACCTCTTCCTTACCACAGGGAATTCCCACTACTCTACTTCTGGTGCCACTGTGATGCTCCCATCCAGCATTGATTCCATCCCCTCCTCCAAGAACTCCTCTCTGAACACCCTGGGTTCCCCATTCTCTGTGGAGCCCTGCAGTGGTACCATCCCTGCTGGCCAGGAGCAGCAATTCCAGATGAAGTTCTGTCCAGTGCACGTGAAGGACTTTGAGAGCCACATGCTCTGCAGGTAGGAAACATCCAGGGCCACTCACTTGTTGAGGGATTGTTGGGGTGATACCTCTGGCTGGGGGGGTGGGAGGGCAGACCTGGGGACAGCAGCACCCGTGGAGGAACAACCAATGTGCAGGATGATCATCCAGCCTTGGCAGAAGCAGGAGACACTGGGAAAAGACATTGTGTGAAATACTAAGCTCCTGGAGGGTGGTAAAACCTGGAATGAGAGAGCCAGAAAGGCTGCTGAGGGACCAGCCAGACCCTTGTTCTGCTTCCTTATCAGACAAGCATGGTCTCCTTATCTACACAGGAACCTGGGGGCTGTGGTTGGTCTCTGGACATGTTGATGTTCCTGCCTCCATGGCAGGGAGTGCAGTTCTGCTTGGTTTCCTGCTCAGTGCTTGCCTGGAGAGAGGACACAACCCTTGTGCTCTCCAAGGAGACAAGCAGTTGGCTGGCTGGAGAAGTTCAGCTGGCTGATACTACTAGTCCCTCCCTTCCCAGTATTCCCAACCTGGAGCCAGATCAGAAGGGCCCAGAGGTGGCTGTGAAGGGGACAAGCCTGATGCCACGTTACCACTTTGAGCTGGAAGACTCTGACTACATCACTGCAAGAAGGCACAGCTCAGGTGTGCAGGGACCAAAGGGGACAACGTTCGACCTCAACACGAGGGTGGTTGAGTTTGCAGCAACTGGAGTGGGTGGCAGGAACTGCAGGTAGGTGTGAGCTTAGCTTCTCCTGTTGATGGTCTCCTGGTCACCTCTGTCAATCAGGGACCTCTCCAGCTCCATTTCCAAGCCCCAGGGCACACCTCTGTCTGCTGACACTTGGCCACCAGCCTGTTTTGAGCTGGTCACTGAAGACCAACTGGCCAATTTTTCATTCTTCTCCCTTTCCTCAGTAAGGTGTGGGTCAGTCTGGGAGGCCCACGTGCCCCCAGCCCATGCTTTGTGGCCAGTACAACCTTTGTCCCTTGGAAGAGCATCCTTGGGATGTCCTCCTTTGAGACACCAGTCACACAGGGTTGGTGAAGGCTGCAGCCACAGCAGAGTGTGTCCTCTTCCAAAGGAGTCTTGCTGGGCTTGATTTTACCACTTTAGTGGGCAGGAGTTGGGCTACATCCTTGCTCCTTTGTTGGTAGCCATTCATCTGTAGCCACCAAGGCCCTTAGGAAGCAGGTGACATGTTTGTGCTCCCAACATTGTTCCCCTACACCAAATAACTCCTTCCAGATGGTGTCCAGGACTGGCAGTGCCTGCTGTCTGCTACAGGACAGTCATGACCATCCCAACACCACCTCAGTGGTCCTCTTTGCTTTGTGTGCTCAGGACCTTCCTGGTTATGAACCCAACTGGCTCCATGTATTCCTTCCGGTGGACTTGCCAAGATCCTGAAGCCCCACCAGGCCAGGTGGCTTTCTTCTGCCTCACAGAGAGAGGTCAGCTCCAACCAGGGAAGAAAGCAGAGGTGGGTGCAGAAAATGAAGAAGGGTAGATCCAGTAGACAGGTGTGGCAGTTTGACCCCAGCTATGGCTGCACTTCCTGAGTGTCCCACCTCACTGGGAGCTTGCCAAGCCCACAAGGAACCCTGTGAACTGGCAGGTGAAGCTGCTTGCACCCTGTAGCCCACATCTGCCATGCTTTGGGGCTGCCAGCAGCCCAGCTCTGAGCTCCCAGCAGCAGAAGGTGGAGGTTCCTGGGCTTTCTTGGTGCTCTAGACTGCTCCCCACCAACCCCCTTTCCCTGCCAAGAGCAGCAACTACCCTTTCTTTCTCTCTCTCTCTTTCTCCCCCAGTTGAAGTTTGAATTCATCCCTCGGCACCTGGACATCACAGAATCCTTCTGGGTCTTTAGAATCCCTGAGCAGAGCATTTCAGTCCCCTTCCTCTTGGTGGGCACTGCCACTGATCCACTCGTGGCTCTGGACAGATGCCACCTGAACTTCCAGCTCCTGCTCATTGGTGAGCACCGTGGTGACACCTTCAACCCTCAGATGGGGACCTTCCAGGGGCCCCTCAGGGTTCAACAAGGGAAATGGAAATGGGCACCTGTGAGCAGATCCTCCAGCTCCCAAGTGTGCCAGGGTAGAAGAAGGGGAAGGGAGGAACAAAGGGTTTGCAGCAGCTGCTTTGTCCTCTCCCCAGGGCACCAGGTACAACAGACTATCTACATGGTCAACAGGGAGAAGGAAGCCTTCAGCTTTGCTTTCAGAGAAAGCTCTCTCTTCTCTGAGGGATGCAGCTCCTCCGTGAAGTTGGAGCCCATGGAAGGTTCCATTGCTCCTACCTCAAGGTAACAGGGCTCCCAAGGCCACGTGCCCTCTCCTGTGTGCCAAACCTTGCACTGTCACTTGGCTTCTGGGGCTTCCTCCCCTCCACAGGCACCAGGTGGCTCCATGTCCTTCCCCATGGGGACACCAGGAAGCTGCAGGTTTCTCCATGAAGTGCCTGTGTTGGGTGTTTCACTGTCTTCTAAGCCCCCTTCCTGGAATAAAAAAATCAGGCTTTTGGATCTTCTAGTTTTGATGAGAAGAGTATTTTGGGGAGAGTTTAGCCCCTTGACTCCCTAAAATGTGCAAGGTCTCCTCTTTTCCCTGGGTTCCTTTAGTGCCAGAGCCCACCACTCATCTGCTGGTCCACCCTGAAGGTCCCAGGTGGGAGGAGGGTGTGTTGGCTCTGGGGCAGCTTTGGTGTGGCTTCAAAGCTGCTGGATTTTGGCTTGTCATGAGAAGAGAGCATCTTGTGGCTCCCCTGGGAAGTGGTAATTCCTTAAATCTCTCTAGTTTGGGTGTGTTTGGTCATGAGCCCAGAAATTAGAGGTCGTGGAAGCCCCATCTCTGGCAGTGTTGAAGGGCAGGTTGGATGGGGCTTGGAGCAACCTGGGCTGGTGGGAGGTGTCCCTGCCCATGCAGGGGGTTGGATCTAGATGATCTTGAAGGTCCCTTCCAACCCAAAATATTCCATGATTATCCATAAAAATCAGAAGGAGGTAGTTTGGTGGCACCCGTGTTGTGCTGCTGTCATATGGGACATGTGGGAGCTGGAGGATTCTCCTTGGCAAAGAGGGTCTCACCCCTGTCATATGGAACAGAGAGGTCTCTGTGGAGATCACAGATTGGGGTCATATGGATCAGAGAGGTCTCTGAGTGGCCTCCTCAGTGTCTGGGACAGAAGTGGGGTCACCACTCAACTCTACCCCATGTAACACAGGGCCAGGGCAGTAAGGTCAGTGCTACTCAGGGCTTGCTGCCTTGTTGTGTCCTCTGCCATGTCACTGTGTGGGGTCATCACACCCTGAACAGGTCTCACCAGGGTTTGCTCCACAGTGGAGAGCCCCTGGAAAAGCATTGAGACAGGGAATGGAGCAAAAAGGGGTCTTCTCTCTCCAGGCTTCCCATTACAGTCATCTTAACACCAACAGTGGAAGGAGAGGTGGTCTTCAACATCAAGTGTGATGTCAAGAGGAAGCCCCAGCCCCTCTCCTTGAACATCAAGGCCACCAGCTACAGTCTGAACATGTCTGTCAGGTGTGAGGACAGGAATGGTCATGTCACTGAGCTCAGTGCACAGGAGACCAACCTCATTGATTTTAAGGAGGTGAGCAGCACTGGTTCCCCAAACCATTTGCCCCACAAAGCAAGGTTGGGTCTTGACCAGGAGCTTAGCAGGTACCTTTGAGCAAGAAGGAACCTTTCTCTTCATGGAGGAGCCTGATCCTTCAGACAGGTCATTAGCTGAAGGTGAAACATGTGGGAGCATGTTAGGGAAGAGCACTTCCTCTGGCCAGCACCTTGTGTGTGCTCCAAGCCCTCTCCACCAACCTTCTCCCCTCAGGTGCAGCTAAATGACATCAGCAAGCACATCTTCAGGATCTCCAACAACAGCAAGATCAGCTTCACCTTCTTCTGGGAGCTGAGGGGCCCCCCAGCCCGTAGGCAGGTCCTGGCTGTCACCCCCCAAACGGGCACCGTGCAGGCAGAGGGGGAGGTGGAGACCCAGCTGGCTTTCCAACCCCACAGGATGTGTTCTCTGAAGGGTGTGGAGCTGAGGCTGAAGGTGAGGCACCAGCAGGTGATAAGGGACCTTCACCTGCCCTGTGCAGCAGGTGGTGAGCACCTCCACTTAGAGCCTGAGCCAGGCAAAGAGGTCCCACCTACTGCAACCATCAGCCTGACCAGCTTCTGGATGGAATGTTTCCTGTGGGATCCCTGGGGGAAGCACTCCTGTGGCAGGACAGAGTCCCCATGCCCTCTCTGCCCCTAATTTTTGGGGGGCAGCCCTAGATGTGCACAGGGATGAAATATTTTCTCCTTGCCAGACCCCTCCTGAGGTGGGTCCCACAGCTCTGGAAGGTCTGGCTGCACAAAGCAGAGATGGGACTCCAAAAACCTTCCCCCCTCAGACCCAAACCTTCCACCTTGTTTCCATTCTGAGGACCTTGGGCACCTGCTGTTCCTCCTTGTCACTGCCAGCTGTCCCCATCCTCTCCCTCAGCTGGCTCTGCTGGTTGTTGGTTGTCATTCCAATCTTGGCAGTGGTTCACTCTTGGCTTTCACCCCACCAGATCAGCAGGGGTCCCACCTTCACCTGCGTGTTCCAGGCCAACGTGGTGCTGCCCACTGTCCACTTCTCCACCACCAAACTCAACTTTGGAGCCTGCTTCATCCACACTGCTGGGATGCCACCTGCCCAGCAGACCCTTGTCATCACAAACAAGGCAGAAGGGTATCTGAGGTAGGTCTTCTCCAGGAGCTCCTTCCACCCTTGCTGAGCACATTCCAGTCCTTGTGAGCCCTGCAGGTGAAATCCTGGAGGTGCAGGGAGAGGGAGACAGGAGAGCCCCAAGATGTTGGCTGAGCACACACAGCCTGGTGACACCTCTGCTTCTCTTTGCTGTGCTTTCTGCCAGCCTGAACTGCCTGTTCACCAACACCACCTACCTGAAGGTGAACTTCTCAGGGTGTGTCCTGTGCCCAGGAGAGTCCATGGAGGTGCCCATCACTTTCTCCCCCAGAGAGCTCACCTCTTACCGTGAGCTCATCCCTTTTGAGATCAATGGGCTTTGTGAGCAGACCGTGGAGGTCCGAGGGAAGGGCACAGCCATGAAGGTGAGATGAAACCCAAACCCTAAAGCTCCAGGTGGCAGGAAGCCAGCTTGGCTTCCTTCCTCCTCTTCCTCACCTCTCCCATGCTTTGATTTCCTGCAAAACCTCTTCTCCTTCTTTTTTTTTTTCCTTTGATTTGATCCCTCCTGCCTCAGGTGGAGGTTGTGGAGCCCCCAGGCAAGGTGGTGAAGCTGGGAGCTGTCTCTGTTGGCCAGACTGTGAAGAAGATGGTCACCATAGCAAACAACAGTGCTGCCCCCCTCACTTTTAAGCTCAGTCTCATGAGCACTGTGCCAGAGCTGCAGGAAGCTGGGGTAAGGACCCTTCCTTCACTGGAGAGCACTTTGGTGCAAGGAGAGGACTCACAGAATCACAGAATGGAGATCTGGAGATCATCTAGTCCAACCCCCCTGCCAGAGCAGGATCCCCTAGAGCAGATCCCACAGGAACACATCCAGGTGGGGTTGGAATGTCTCCAGGGATGGAGACTCCACCACCTCCCTGGGCAGCCTGTCCCAGGGCTCTGTCACTCTCAGAGCATAGAAGTATTTTCTCATATTCAGGTTCATCCTCCTGTGCTCCAGTGTGTGCCCATTGCCCCTTGTCCTGTCACTGGACACCCCTGAGAAGAGTCTGGCCCATCCTCCTGCCACCCCCTGCAGATATTGACCAGCACTGATCAGATCCCCCCTCAGGCTCCTCCTCTCCAGCTGAGCAGCCCCAGCTCTCCCAGCCTTTCCTCACAGGGCCAACACTCCAGTCCCTTCATCCTCCTCCTGAGCCCTCTCCTCTTGCCTCCAGCAGTGCAGGACTCCCAGCTGGGTTGCTAGGTGAAGTGATCTCCTCTCCTTCCTTTGGGCAGGTTCTCTGCTTGAACCCCAGCAGCGGCCTGAGTCTGAAGCCCAAGGGAGACACCTGTAAGGTGGAGGTGACCTTCTCCCCCAGGTGCCGCATCCAGCCCTTCTCTGAGGAGGTGACCCTGGAGCACAGTGGGCTGGTGCACTCCCTCTTCGTGGTGCAGGGCTCCTGCCCAGCCATCCACCTCAGCCTGGACCACGAGCACCTCAGCTTTGGAACTGTGGGTCAGCAGAGCGCCACGTGCCAGCACAACCTGGGCGACGTAGGAGCCAAGTAATGTGAAACTGTCCTCTGGGAGAGCTTGGAGGGGGGTTGGGAGGAGCTGGAGCTTGCTCAGGTGGTTCCCCTCGGGTTTTTCATCCAAGAATAGAATGGTGAAGGTTGGAAGGCACCTCAAAGATCATCTAGGTCATCTGGTGGGACATCTCCCACCAGCTCAGGTTGCTCCAAGCCCCATCCAACCTGCCCTTCAACACTGCCAGGGATGGGGCAGCCACAGCTTCCCTGGGCAACCTGGCCCAGGCTCTCACCACCCTCGCAGCAAAGAATTTCCACCTCATGTCCAACCTCAGTCTCCCCTCCTCCAGTTTTAATCCCTTCCCCCTTGTCCTCTCCCTCCCTGCCCTTGTCCCAAGTCCCTCCCCAGCTTTCCTGGAGCCCCTTCAGGCCCTGGAAGCTGCTCTAAGGTCTCCCTGGAGCCTTCTCCTCTCCAGGCTGAACACCCCAACTCTCCCAGCCTGGCTCCAGAGCAGAGCTGCTCCAGCCCTCCCATCATCTCTGTGGCCTCCTCTGGGCTTTCTCCAACAACCCCATGTCTTCCCTGTGCTGAGGGCTCCAGAGCTGTGCACAGTCCTTCCCCCTGGAGACCTGTGCAGTCAGGTCCTGGAAGTTAGGGAGGGTTAAACCCAAAGGCTTGTTGACAGATGGGTGAATCCTGCCGAACCTGCAGCCACGTTGCCAGGTGCCTCAGCATCATGCCCAAGATCTGGTGGACAAGCTCACAAGAGGGTTAGAAGGAGCACCCTGCATTCACAGCCTCCCAGTTGCTAATCCTTCCTTCCTGTCCTTGTGCTTTGGCAAGGTTCAAGTGGGACGTCGAGAGCTTCAAGCCAGATTTCTCCATCAGCCCCACCAAGGGTTACATCTCCTCAGGAACGGATGTCTCCTTCGTGGTGACCTTCCACCCCACCAAGCTGAGCCCTGCTATCCATTACCAGGGCCTGCAGTGCTTCATCCAGGGCAGTGAGCCTCTCAGGCTGTCCCTGGTGGGAAGCTGCATGGAGGCCCCTGTCACCAAGGAGGTAATGACAGGAGGGGACCTCTCCTTTACCCCACCACATCTCTCCCATGGGTGTCACTCCGTGATGGAGGACATGGATGTCACCCCTGCCTGGGTATCCCTGAGAGCTGAGAAAACCACTGGGAAGGATTCACAAAATTCCTGAGCTCTGTCAATTGCTTTCATCCCCTGTCCAAGATGCTGCTCCTCCAGAGAGCTCCTCAGCTGTCCTTGCCACCAGGACACCCTGCAGGGCTTCTCCAAGACCCTCCCCACAGAGGCACCCAGCACTGCACCCCCAGCCAGGCTTTTCCTCCCTGTCAGGGCAAGAGGGGAACAGTAGGAGTGGGCAAAGCATCTGCATCCACCTCCTGGAGCACAGGGATGCAGTGTGGAGGGTTCCTGGCCCTCATGGGCATCACATGAGGGTGCAGATGGAGGGTGTTGGCTCTTGGTCCCAAAAGAGAGCCCAGAGCTGCTCTTATCCCCACAGGGAATTGTGGGACTGCAAGTCTTGTCCTTGCATGGGAGAGAGATCCTGCCATGACTTCCTGTGTTCTCCCCTCCTTGGGAGGTGGCAGAAGACTTCTCCTCCTTGGGAGAAAGCAAAAGACTCTCCCTTCTCTGAGACCCAACAACTTGATTTCCACCAAAAGCTACATTTGGCACAGGAGGAGGACAAGCTCCTCCTCAGAGTGGGAAGGACTCCTCAGTGTGGCCAAGCAGCCTCTGCTCCTCTGTTGCAGGTCCTGACTTTCACGTGTGATGTGCGTGAGGAGCTCAGCCAGGTCATCCTCCTCTCCAACTCCAGCAGTGAGGCCTGGACCATGCAGCCTGTCATCGAGGGGGAGTACTGGAAGGGGCCTGAATTCTTCCACCTAGAGGCCAACCAACAGAACAAACCCTACAAGCTCACCTACAAACCCCTCACCATGACCACGGAGAAGATGCATCAGGTACGTGGGCTGTACCAGCACGTTGGCCCTCCACGTGTGGCCCTCACAGCTCACCCAGCTTTGGGCAGAGGAGGGTGCTTGAGATGACCTTCAGAGATCCCCTGTGAATTGAAATGATCCTGCCATCCTGTGTTGGAAGCTGGATTTCTTGGTGGCTGGAGGCCCAGGTGTAAGGGAAGCTCAGGTGGGAAGTCTGGACTGACCTCTGAAGGTGTTGGAGCAGCTCACCTAAGAAGCCAGGTTGTCTGAAGGCCCAGGAGGTGGAATTTGTTCCGTGCAGCTCCTGGGCCCTGCCTGAGCCCCAGAGGGGCTCTGAGACCCCTGGGGGCTGCAGCAGCCCCCCTGGCCCTGGCCACCACCACTTGTGCCAGTGCTGCCCTGCTGGGGTCTTCTGTAGGGCACAAGAGGGGTGAAGCTGCCCTGCCATTTCTCACTGTCCCCCTGGCCACTGGGAAATGACACCCAGATCTCTCTTGACATCACCTTCAGTTCAGCAGCAGCTTTGGAAGAGCCCTTCCTCCAGGTCCCCTCCATTCCCATGGGCACTATTTCTGGGACACACCAGGGATAAGTCCTTAAACCATGGGGGCAGTTCAGAAGAGAGCTTTGAGGTGCTGGAGGTGGGTGTCACACCTGCCCCTTGTCCCCCTCCAGCTGATCTTACACCACACCAGAATTCAGGCCAGAGCAAGAGAAGAAGCCAGAGTCTTCTGGGCTCCATCTCCAGAGCTTGGAGCAGATCTCTGCCCTATAGGGTTGCATATAGAATCCCAGGTGGAAGCAGAGAGCAGGAAAAGCTCACTCACCTTTCTGCTTGTCTTCTAGGGCTCCATCTTCTTCCCATTGCCAGATGGGACAGGCTTGTCCTACCTCCTGCAAGGCACTGCTCAGACTCCCAAGTGCTCAGGGACCATTTCTCGGGAGGTCCCATGTAGGACTTCCCACACTGAGTTCATCCCTGTCTCCAACTGGTTGAACAGAGCACAGAGGTGAGTCTGACCCGAGAAGTCTCATCCCTTCAGCAGTACCAAGAAGGGTTTCCCACTGCCTGGAAGCTCCTTCCCACAAGCTTGTCACTCTCCTTGGCCATAAGTGTCTGGGATGACGTGTTCTCCTGGTGCAGAACCCATCCTGGAGGGCTTTCCTCCAAGGTGGAGAAGAGCTGGCTCCTCTGTCCAAGGAGGACAGGGGCTGTGTTGTACTCCCCCACCATGGTTATCCTATGGGAATCTTTCCTGTTGACCTTCACTGCATCCTTCTCACCCCCAGGTTCCTCGTGATAGTGGATGTAATCAAACCAGAGGACCAAGGAGAAGGCCCTTTGCTGCAGGGGCAGGAGCACATGGAGGTGCCAGGCTCTGCCAAGAAGGACTACAAGCTCACGTTCCTCTCCTACAAGGAAGGAACCTTTCAAGCATCAGTAAGTGTGGACACCAGGTCATGAGACCTTCAAGGAGCTGGTGGCTTACTGAGAAGCTTCGTGGTGTTTCCATACTGGTGGCACTTTGGGTGTCCCAGGTGGGGACACAGCAGCAGCCACCTCTCCATGCACCTCACTCACTTCTCAGTCTCTCTGGGAGGGTCCCTCTGGGGGCTGCTCAGCACAGGTAGGTCAGGACATGGGAGAGCTGGAAGCAGTGGGCAATTGGGAGGCTAGGAAGTGGAGACACCACCCATGCTTTCCTTGGTCTTGCAGTCTTCTTCAGTGGCTGTTCTTGGAAACAGGGTGCCCAGCTGGTGGGCTCTTGGTGCTGACTCAGCACAGCTGGTCCATCGTTAGGTGCAGGACGACCAACACCTCTCTCTTTCTCTCTCCTTCAGGTGACCTTCCTCAACGAGGAGACCCAGGAGTACCTGTTCTACATGATGTCTTTCAAGGTCACAGCCTCAAGACCCATCAGCACCGTTGAAATCACCACGGCCGTTCGGCAGAGAGCGTCTTCCAGCGTCAAGGTGGACAACCCTCTGCCTGTCCCTGTCACCTTCAACATCGACTGCAAAGTGCCTGATGTCAACGCCCCCCCCCATTTCACTGTTCCTCCACAGTCAGAGGTAGGAGCAAAGTTCACCCAGTGTCCTCTCCCTGCAGCCTTTCTGGGGGTGGGTGCTCCTTGAAGGGTGATGCTCGTGGGAATCATCTGCTTCCCGAGCAGCTCCCCAGCTGCTGATCACCTACCTGCTCCTGGTTTTCAGTTTGGAGTGGCTGCAGGACATGCCTCACCCTGCTGGTGTGAGGGTGTTTGCACCTGCTGGTGTGTCCCCGAGGAGTATTTGGGGTGTTTTAGGGGAGGAGAGTGCCAAAGGGCTCTCAGCTGTTTGGGGACAGTCCCCCAGGTGAACTGTCCTGCACTTGCTGTGGGGCTCTGACCCGAGAGAGAAGGAGCTGAAGTGAGGGAGAACATTGGGCTGCCTCCCAGCACCATGTGCACACGCCAGGGACCCATTTCCCCATGTCCTGGGCTGCCTTCCACGTCTCTCTGCCTCACCCAAGGGCTTTCCCCCTTCTTTCCTCTCAGGCTGATCTTGTTTTTGAGTACCAGCCTGTGAAAAAGGGGGAGAGCACCGGGTGCCTGGTGCTCCACAGCACCAACCTGGGCACTTACTCCTACGACCTGCACCTGAAAGCCACGGTGAGCAAGCCAGAGAAACCCCTCCACTTCTGCACCACGCTGGGCTCTAGTCAGACCATCACCACCCAGATCATCAATTACGCCCGGCAGAAGACAGACTACGTCCTCCAGGTGACTCCAGAGGGTCTTGTGGGGAGGCAGCTCAGCCCTTTGGGATCCTGCCCCTCTTCTAGCTTGGCTGGGCATAGCCAGAGTGGCCATCTGAGCCCGGGGGGGGGGTCTTCCCACCAACACTGCATCTGTCTGGGTTGCAGGCCCTATGGTGCCTGGAATTCCATCTCAAACCCCAGCCCTGGCAGGATGGTGTTCCAGGGTTTGGTTGCCCTTTCCTGGCAGGTTTGGACAGTCCCTGTTTTGGCACCTTCCAGGTGTGTGGAGCGGGTGGGACAGGTGCAGTGACAAGGCAAGGGAAAAGGGCCCATTGTGCTGGCAGGAGACTGTGGTTAGTCGGTCAAGGGAGGTTCTCCTGCCCCTCTGTTCTGCCTTGGGGAGGCCACAGCTGGAATGTTGTGCCCAGTTCTGGGCCCCTCAGTTCCAGAAGGACAGGGAACTGCTGGGAAGAGCCCAGGGCAGAGGCACAGAGATGCTGGAGGGAGGGGAACATCTCCCTGCTGAGGAAAGGCTGAGGGAGCTGGGTCTGTTGGGCTTGGAGAAGAGGAGACTGAGGGGCCACCTCATCCATGGGCACAAATCTGTTCAGGGCAGTGTCAGGAGGACAGAGCCAGGCTTTGTGCAGTGATGTCCAGTGACAGGACAAGGGGCAGTGGGTGCAAACTGGAGCCCAGGAGGTTCCATGTGAATCTCAGGAAGAACTTCTTTGCTGTGAGAGTGCCAGAGCCCTGGGCCAGGCTGCCCAGAGAGGCTGTGGAGTCTCCTTCTCTGGAGACATTCCACCCCCCCTGGCCACGTTCCTGTGTGATGTGCTCTGGGTGCCCCTGGGTTGGGCTGGGGGAGCTTTCCAGGTCCCTTCCAACC